>NW_004955431.1:9071536-9116710 GCF_000276665.1 Chinchilla lanigera | reverse complement strand
TCACCTCCAGTCTCCCCCCTGCATCCCCCGCAGTCGCGCCACTCCCTAGAGCTTGGGGCTGCGAAGAGGGTTGACATTGTAACAAAAATACAGGACCACCAACGCGTCAGTCTGGAGACCCTTCCCAGCAGAGCCGCTGTTTCTGAGCCCCGTGGTGACTGCTGCTTGCTATTTCTTCACGCGCTTTTCAGGGATCCTACACCCCATCAGTGGCAGAGCAATTGGTTTGCAGTGGCACCGAATAAAAATTAATCGCTCCCAGCGGTGAGTAGTGGTTCAAACTAGTCTTATAATCATGTGGATTGTAATTTCTTTACGCAAGCATAACAATATCTAATCTAATTAAAGATAGAACCTTCTGGGAACATGGCAATTGTAATACACAGTACAACCTTCTTGCCTCGTGGCCTGGGTGTCCCCTAGGTGGCCCTTCTCCGGAGGTCATTGTGAACTCCCCGAACTCACTCAAAATGCCACTGAAAATACCCCTGATGCCCTGATGGCCTGGGGGTATCATCACGCAGTAGTGCTTCACAGAAGCAGCTTCGGCTGTACGTGCGATCTTGGAAACAAGCCTCTTCTGACCCGGTGTACACAAAAATCAGCCCTCCTGGAGACCCTGTGCCTCTGAAACGTAAACGCAACGCCTTGAGTTTAAGCTGTTTTTTCTAGTTCTAAAAGCACTGCACTTTAGGATAGACGATGCTTTCGCATTATCATACCATTGATGTTGAACAATGACCTTGTTTAGAACACTCTGGAGTAGAACTTTAAACACCATGTGTTAACCTTAAATTTAAATCATTTTTCTAACAGCGGGGCCATGTACTTAGGCTCCAGGCGAGATGTTAGGGTTGAAATTGCCCTGGTGAGATGTACCAGGACACGTGCCGACTGCTAAAAGCTACAGATGCTGCAGATAGTATTTTAAGGATTATGCTTGGTGTGCACGTTATTGCACGTAAACTAATTAGGTCCTCAGAATTGATACCTGGTGGCTCAGGTTTTAAAAACATGATATTAAGAAAAGCAACGGCCCATCACTCATTTCCTTTCTCCTACGTGAGCGGGAGGCAGAGGATGCAATGCAGAGGAAAAGTCCTAACCTCTGCAGTGCTGGCTCGTGCTCCTGGATGGAGTCTTTCCAAATTCACGGAATTCTCTTGGCTCTTGGCAAGACTCTGATTTACAGACTACATGAGTATTTGTAGTCTGCTTTTTCTGTGCATTCTCATTTGCATACAGGGAGATGTTTGTGCTCTGATAACTTTTCCTTCCTAAAGATTAGCTTGTCAGTGATACAGTTCTTCTCCTGTGTTCCTCAGAACTAGTGTATAAAGTTAACCTATCGGAAGACTATCTGGTGAGTTTCAACAAAGTGAAAAATTTAGTCTTGAGAAAGAAGGCAGAATGTTGATGCCAGTTTTCAGAAGTTGACTCCTTTGGTTATAAAAAATCTGGTTTGTTTTGTTTTTCCCCCATGATATCTTGACTGGCTGCAGTTTTACTGCTTCACAGAACTTCCAGCAAAACATTATATTACGGGAATCATGTGAGACTTGAAACTCAGAAGTTGTGATTTGATGGAAAGGCCTTTAAAATTTTGGTTGAGACCATAAAACCACTGCAAAAGTAAGATCCTCTTTTTCTGAAAGACTGTAAGGTCTTGACTGAATGTGAGCACCCTCAGTAATATGAAGGGCAGCTTTCTTGCCCATACCATGAGAGGGATGTTTTATCACATTTGCTGTATGCCTAGGGCTATAATTTGGATCTGAAATGTCTCCCAGAGACCTGCATTAAAGGATTGCTCCCTATTGGTACTATTGGGAGGTGATGGAAACTAAGCGGCAGAGCTTAGTGTAAGGAAGTGAAATCATTGCAGGCTGGCCCTTGGAAGATACAATGGGCCTCTCCCTGTCCCTTTTCCTCTCCCTCTGTTTTCCTTGTCCCTCTCTCTTTTTCCTTGTCCCTCTCTTTCTGCTTTCTAACTGCTACAAGGTGAACAGTTTCCTCCACCATGTGCTCCACCACCACAGGCCCAAAAATGACGAGGCTGAGCAACCATGAACTGAAACCCCTGAAACCATAAGTCAAAACAAACCTTTCCTTTTTTATCAGACACTTTAACTTGGATATTTGTTACAGAGATGGAAAGCTGACTACTACACCCAGCAAAAAACAAGATTGTGAATAAGACTGGTCACTCAGAGATGAAAACAGTCATCTTGGTACATCTCTTGTACTTTATGTTTCATCCAGCATGATGATGGTGCCACTCAGAGTCCTGAGTAGGAATTATCACCTACCCAGCCCTCCTGCTTTAGTCTCCTATGGATGTTTTATCTATAACTCTACCTTCTGCCTCTCTGTCAGCGTTCACGTAAAAAGTCATTCCATAACCATATTGAGTACCAGGTACTTGGACTGAGTATAGAGCACTGGCTCTTGGTAAACTTGCTCTAACTCAGAGGCACACAGCCCAATGATTATCCAACTGTGTGGGTCACTGTAGGGGAAGGGCATGCAAAATGGTGTCGGGAAGGACTCTGCAGAGAAACTGTTGCCCCAGTCTGCCTGAGTTCAAAGCCCAGGCATTGAGGTGCTACACCTCACTGTCTTCCTGTACCTCAAAGTGGAGTTGTAAAGCGTTTGAGCACAATGAGACATGGCCAAGGACATTCCAGGCTACAGAGCGGAAGCAGTGGGCAAGAACAGGTGTATCAGTAGAAGGTAAGGAGAACACAGGTGGCCACTGAGGCCAGCTAGCCGTGAGATGAGCAACTGCAGGAGCGGGTGTCTGAGATGCTAGGAAAGCAGGGAGGGATGCATTTCATGCACATTTTATGGAAGGGAAAATTAATAAAAATTGGGGAAAGAAGCCAACACTGGAGGAATCCGTATGGGAGAAAAATGCTATCTTTGGAAGAAATAGGTATTATGAAACAAGAAACTGCTATGGGGAAACGATAAGAGAAAATCACCTTTTTCCTTCCACAATTGTTCTGCAAATTTATTTGCTGTTTTTCTTTTCCACTGTAGCAGCACCGTGACATGACTATGTATGTGCTTGTTTTGACTGTCTCGTCTATAGGATTGCTTCTGCACAAGCTGTTATGCCTGACACATAAGAGGTCCTCGGTAAGTATTTGTTGAGTGAATGACATGTTTGGCATGCGGTTTAAAATATCAGGAAGGTGATTAGTGGGCAGATGTAGCTTTGGAATGTATCTGTACAGGTGATAGCAGAAGCCTGAGAATGACTAAGATCCCTGATTAATAGAATTGGAGAAAGGATAGAGGAGGGTGGGAGCAAAAGGAGAATCTCCCAAAGAGAGCAAGGAATCCTCCCAAAGGTAAAAAGGTGGCTCAGGATTCTATAACTTACTCAGCTACCTTCATACCTCCACCACTCCTCACAACTTCTTCGATACCTTCCCTGTAAAGCCAGGGAAGCGTGAGGCGGGCGTGTCTCACTGGTAATGTCGCTGCGTTCTGCAGTTGTCGTGTGAGAATAGGGACATATTTTCAAAAGATAACAGACAGCTCAAATGTTATGGAAAATCTTACATTTTCAAAAATGTTGCCAGCTAGCCCAGATATTTTTAAGGTGCAGGCCAAACAAAATAGTCACGAGCCAAGTTTGAGTAGCAGTGTACCGTCGCTGAGTTTTATGCCTTGTAGTTCATTCAGCAGCTCTTTTGCCCACAGGAGAAAAATACCTGAGTTTAGTACTTCAGTTAGGTCTGAGCTTTCTTATGTGTGTGGGGGTACAGAAGCCTTCCCTAAACCTGGGTAATGTGAGGCGACATTTGCTCCTCATCTTTGTGGCCCACCCCTTTTCTCTCCTCTGTGCATGGCTTCTGCCTTTCACACCATTGCTTGATTTCAGGGCTATTCCAGTACTTCTAGAGGTCTCCAGTGCCGTCTGAATCATTAACCCAGTGAGGTTTCCTGATCTTCACTCTTTTCTAAATTTTGAAATGCGTCTTTATTATTCATTCAGTTCCAGCTAATAGAATATTCAAATTAACAAAATTCATTAATTCATTTAAATGGTTGCTTGGTAATATGTAATTTGGGAATCATTTCAGAGACTATATGGGACTGACTTTTTTTGAGCCATCTTAAGTATTTTAAAGGCTGCATCTCACAAGCCTTAAGTATACTCACACTGTTACGCAGCAATAGATCTCTACAACTTTTCTATCTTTGAAAACTGAAATTCTATTGCTGTTAAACACTAATTGCTCCTCCCTTTTTTCCTTTAGGGATTATCTTTCTGCCTTCTATTTCTATGATTTTTGACTACTTTGGATACTTCATACAGGTGGAATCATATAGCGTTTGTCCTGTGAGTGGTTTATTTTATCTAGCAAAGTATACTGCAAGTTCATCTATACTGTAGCATATGACAGGAGTTCATTATTTTTAAGGCTGCATACTTTCCATGCTTTGTATGCACGCCACTTTCTTTATTCATTCCCTGGTCACTGGACTTTTGTACTGCTTGTCCCGGTAGCTGTTGTGATAATGCTGCAACGAACATGGGTACGCAGATATCTCTTTGAGATTCTGCTTTGAATTCTTTTGAATATTTACGCAGACTACTGATCAGTTTCATGTTCTGAGCAACCTCCACACTATTGTCCACATAGCTGTCTGATTTTATATTCCCAGCAACAATACTTTACATCTTCTCCAATTTTTTTTGTTTTTTGTTCTTCTCAGAGTGGCTGCCTTACTTTCCTTGCTGCTGAGACAAATTACAATACCCAAAGTTAAAGGAGGAAAGATTTATTGTAACTCACCATTTGTAGAGGTTTCAGCTGGTTCTATGGCAGGGTGGCATTGCAGAGGGGCATCCCAGAGAAATAATCCAGGCCAAGCGGGCAAGAGACGGCAAAGAAGCAAACACCAAGTAGCACCAGGCGCCTCCACCTGCTTTCTGTCCCCTTATATTCCATCCAGGCTACAAGCTTGTTGATTGATGTTACCCACATGTAGGGTGGGGCACCCTTAATCTCAGCATCATGCAAAATAGATACAGTCACTTCCAAAAGCCCCACCTATGACCTTGAGAGGCTTTGGGGGGACATCTAGATATGTCATAATAGTGGCCATCCAAATTCCATTTGAATTTCTGCTATGATAGTGATATCACGCATCTTTTCCTATGCTTGCTGGCATTTGTATATCTTCTTTAGAGATTATCTATTGAAGTTCATTGCCTGTTTTTAACTTGGGCTATTTGTAGATTTTTTATGCTGTTGCTGTTGAGCTGTAGGAGTTCTTTATCTATTAACTCCTCATCAGATATATCATTTGTAAACATTGTCTCCCATTTCATGCTATTGATTATCTCCTTTGACATTTGGAAGTTTTTGGCTTTGAAATTGTCCTGTTTGTCTATTTTTTGTTTCTGTTGCTTGTGCTTTTTTAATTTGAAAAATCAACCACCACCACCACCACCACCACCACCACTGCTTTCTTTTTTTTTTTCTTTCCTGAGATAGAGTCTCACTATATCATTTATGCTAGCCTGGAACTCCTGGCATTAGGGAATCCTTCTGCCTCAACCTCTCCAGTATCTGGAACTACACCAGCACACCACTGTGCCAGGTCTTCCTTATAATTTTGATGTCACTTTTAATCCTCATTCTTTTTTTTAATTAAGTTTATTGGTACATTTTAGGTATATACAAAAATCACATTCATCATAGAGAATTTGTATCTGTACATGACTGTAATGGTGATTGACTGTGTCAACTTGAGAAGTTTAGAAGCTTGACTAAGCAGGCTCAGCAGTTGTATACCCTAGGGCGTAGAGGACCTGCCCTAGGTCAGCTCATCATCTGGATGGTATAAAGGGGAAATGAGGAAGGGCAGGCAAACTTGCTTCTATCCTTCAGAGGAGCTCCAGTCTTTGTCTTCAGCTTAGACGTCGTCTCCTGGCTTCTAGCGAAGACTCCGGCTTCAGCTTTGGATCCTTCAGCCTTGCATTTCAGACCCATCAGCCTCCTAATACGGACTCACAGAGGACACTGCAGTGAGTTCCAGACCTTGGACTGAAACCTTCTGTCTCCAGTGCACAGACACCCTCTGCCTGCTTCCTCATCTAACTCTGTGGCTGACCATCCTAAGACTATCTTGTAATCTCTTATATATTTATATGTCTTGTGTTATATCTGTTTCTCCAATGAAACACTGACTGATACAATGATACACCCTCATTCATTTTTTCCCATTCCCCTATCCTCCTTTCAACTCCTCTTCCCTTTCTTATTTACAAGAGCTTTGTTTCCATCTTTCCTTTTTCTGTCTTTATTTTTTTCAATTCTGTTTTTGTTACTTTTCTCTCTTGTTTTTGTTTTTTTTTTTTCTTTTTCTGAACTCAGGACCTTGTGCTTGTTAGGCAGGCACTTGTGCCACTGAGCTATATCCCCAGCTTACTTTTCTCTCTTGCTGAGACCAAATACTTAAGACCCAAAGTTAAAGGAGGAAAGGTTCATTTAGCTCACAGTTTGTAGAAGTTTCAGTCCATAATCTTCTGGCTCCAAGGCAGTGTGACATGGCAGCCAAGCCATCACAGAGAAGAACAGTTCATAGCACTCACAGGATAGCAAAAGCAACAGAGGGATTGGGGCTTGGGGACAAGCCTCTTTCTGTCCTTTATATGGGCTACTCACCCTCAGGCAGGTGTAGCACTCACACCTTTAATCCCGGCATTGGACCACACATCAATCACAAACTCTAGATTGAGCCACTTCTGAAAAGCCACCATCGCCATGACTGCGTGAAGCTTTGGTGGGACAGCTAAACACAAACCAAAACATTCTGCCCCTGGACTCATGTAAATGCAAAAGGCATTTAGTCCACTTCTAAGAATTGCTAAAGTCCTAGTAGTTTCAGCAGTGCTGAAAGGTCTAAGTCCCAAGTGTCCTTGAGATATAAAGCAAACTCAGCTGTGCACCCCTATATAGGTGAAAAGAAAGTTAAACACTTCCAGCGTTCAATGGCACAAGATAGACGCTTCCATTTCAAAAGTTATATGCAGAGGGATACAAAGGAGTGGTACCAAAGCAAGTCCAAAATCCAGCAGGGCAAACATTGAGTCCTGTAGTTCTGTGTGCAGCATCTGAATGTTATGGTTTGTGTCTAAATGTCCCCGTCAAAGCCTCATGTAATCATATGGGGGGCCTTCAGTTTTTGCTTCAGATCCTTCCTGGGTCCCAGAGACCCACTCTCCTCCTCCTTCTCTTCCTCACATTGCTATCGTCCAGTGTTTGGAGACCATATCTCGGAGAGGCTCTTTCTCTGCTGCTCACTGCTCCGCTATCTTGATCCTCATTCTTGATGCTTTAGCAACTCAGAAAGTTTTTAAATAAATTGAATCAAGCAGTAAACAAATGCCAGGGCCCAGGATATAGTTCAGCGGCACAAGTGCCTGCCTGGTAAGCACAAGGTCCTGAATTTAGTTCCTGGTACCAAACACCAAAACAAACAAACAAAAAATAAACAAGTGTCACACAAATAAAAAAGAACGGAAATCATTTTATTCATTTAAATGGCAGGAATTGTTTGAACGTTGCTAAGCCCCAGTTGAAGTGTCAGCTGGGCTTCACTGTGGAGAGCTTTTCTTTTCTCCCTGTTTTATTGACACCAGCGCTTCCTGTCCAGTTCAGCTCAAGTGTCTCCTGCTAGGCAAGCTTTGCTGTTCTTCTCTGACGCGGTTGGATCCTCTCTTTATCATCTCATAGGCCAAATATCTCTCATAAACAACACCATTGATCCAATTTGACATATCTTAAATGAGAATGGGACCTATATCTGATTTTATTTCCAACAGTTGGAACAGTGCCTGCCATACAGTAAATGCTCACTAAATATTTGTTAATTAGATGATAATTTTTTTTGAGACAGGGCCTCACTGTGTAGTTCAGGCTGGTCTCAAATTCATGGTGATCCTCCTACCTCAGCCTCCCAAGGGCTGGGATTACAGGCATGTGCCACCATACCCAACACTAGTTTACTTGGAATAAAAGGACTCAGGAACAGGCCCCAAGGTTGAATTTATCCTGGGTTTTTGGTATCTCAAGTGTATAACAATGCAAGGAGAAGCAGAGTTTGCCTTTAGAAAACTAACAGCAGTGTGTATGTGTGTGTGTGTGTGTGTGTGTGTGTGTGTGTGTGTGTGTGTGTATGAGTGTGTGGTATGAGGTGAAGCTGGACTTGATCCACAGTCATATGAGGAAGTGACGGGCATGTTAAAAGGGCCGGAGACAGAACTGCAAAACTCACTTCTACGATGAGGCTGAAATCGTCTATTCTGATTTTTATGTGGGATTTGATTATTCTGTGGCATATGTGATACAAACTGTAGTCCACTTAAAATGGCTTTGTAAAAAAAAATGGCTTTGTAAAACTTAAATTATTTCCATTTATATCGTGACTTATAACAGTGTGTTTGGTTTGCGGTATCTGATCCCCAGAGGACTAAATGACTGCTGTTTTTTGTTTGTTTGTTTGTTTTTTTAAATAGTAGACATTTATTTTCAAGTAAAAAATGAATCTGTTTGATTTGGGAAATGTGCAGTAGTTTCTGAAATAAAAGTATCACATTTTGTGTTTACTGCTACCAGCTGGGAACCCAAGTCAATAGTTTACAGACAAACTTTTCCTGTTGGCTCAAATTGGTTAAGAAGGTCCCTCTTCCTTTTAAGGGTCAAGCTGAAACCATTAGCCTGGCACAACCCCTGCCCGTGTGCTGCCTGACTGAGCCATGCTCAGGTCTCACAGGGAATTAAGTGATTAGTGACTGCCGTTTTGTGCCGCTGAGCGATGCCCCGGCCCCTTTTGTGACTCTCCTGGCATGACTATTGCTATACTCTTTGATCCACACAGTGCTCATCAATTTATCTTTATTGAATTCTAGGAGAAATTAAAGAGCTGTTAAAACACTAAATGCTCATAAAATAATATGTCTAAAAGCAGTTTCTATACAAACATCACGGTTCACGTTCATGCAGAATCTGAAACGTGATCAATAGACCTAACGATTTTTTGCCTTGGTGGTGAGCTTCAGTATTCACACATCATCTGATGATCTTTAAACATCTTTTGGGTGCAGTACTAGGGACACATCTGCTAGGCAGGCAGTTTATTTCTTAGCTACATCCCCCGTCCCATTGCATGACTCTTAAGCCTGGTTTTAAAGAATTTCATTGAAAATAGGCATACAAAATTTCACTTAGGAAGAATAAGATGAAGAGATCTACATATATCATGGGGACTGTAGTTAGTGACACGATACTGTGTTTTTGAAAATTGCTAAGAAAGTAGACTTTAAGGGTTGTCACCACATAAAGTATGTTGATCATTGATTTGGCCGTAACATCATATATATATCAGAACATCATGTTGTATACCATAAATATATACAATTTGTGTTGTTGACTTAAAAAACAAAAAGAGCTGGGGGGAAAGCTCAGTGGTAGAGTGCTTGACTACCACATGTAAGGTCCTGAGTTTGATTTCTGGCACCTCAGTCCAGCAAGCAGTCAAATTGTTTGGCATGGGAGTAAACAGATCCTGATACTTATTTTATCATTAGACTTTCCTTTTCTCTTCAGAGAGAAATTTGGATGGAGAAATAAAGTTTTTTAGATAATAAAAGAAATCAAGTTGTTTTGGAAATTAAGTTAACTTTAGAATTAAGTAGGCCTAAAGCCAGGCGTGGTGGTGTGACACCTGTAATCCCAGCACTCGGGAGGGTGAGGCAGAAGGATTGCTGTGAGTTTAAGGCCAGCCTGGGGTACATACTTCACGGCAAGTTAGAATTGCATAATGAGATCCTGTTTAATAATAATAATAACAAGGCTATAGGCAAAAATACAATATAATTTTCTATGCTCACTGAATAACAAATATTTCTTCTGATAAGTGCATATGTATTATCTTACATTTTCATAAAATTTTAGTTTTTAAAGCCAAAGGTTGCACTTTGTTATTTCTCACCATTTCCCTGTGGGAAGACAGTTTATGCATTATTTCCATCTTACCACTGCATAGACAAAACTGGGATGCACACAGCTTACACCACTGGAAAATAGTCACATAGCTCACCTATCCAGGTCTCATGTACGATATTACTTACCTGTCCAGAGGGAAAAATGATACCTAGAAAACACGTTTTAAGTGAAATTAAAATTTCTAACACACAAGGTATAATTGAAACATATGATGAATGTTTAGATTAAAAACTTTCTTACAGCAAAACACATTGCCACTAATTCCCCAAAATATTCTCCTTTGCTTCAGACGCACTTAGCCTATTCTCGTCGCTTTGTGATGCAGCGCTGGAAGTCCTTTTTCCTGAGTGTCTTTAGTGGTGCTGTTGCAGCTGCCTCTATGTCCTGAAGAGTTCAGAACATTTACCTTGCACAAGCACTTTGAGTTTAGAAAAGGGCCAGAGGCCACGTGGTGCCAGATCTGGTGGACAAAGTGGATGAGGACGCTCGGAATGCTTTTACGGGCACACCTTTCTGTCAGATGGCACTCAACAGTGGCCTTCACCATATTTTTTATTCCACCTTGTAAAGTCTGTCACAAGAGAGGCCTACCAGATCTACTTGAGAAAGTGGCAAGAATGACAGGTGTCATTTTTCTTATTTTTAATATCCAGATGTCTCCCCAAAGCCTCAGGAGCTAACAAGTGGGGCTTTTAGGATGGTATGGGATTAGGGGGCGTATAGCCTCTTTGCTGTGAGGAGGTGGACTCTGGTCAGAGGAGGCAGGAGATCGAGGGGGATTGATAGCAATGTGTCTTGCACTGTACTAAAATTGTTTTCATTTCAACACATACCATATTTTTGATCTTGTACATTCCTATAGAAAATAAAAATAAAATTTTATTTTTTTGGAAGTACCTTTTATTACACGAACATAAAAATAGTGAGTGAATGATTTGGCTGCAGTTAAAACACAGGTATCATACACTTATTATTATTATTATTGTTTTCTTTTTTTGGTATCAGGAATCAAACTCAGGACCTCATGCTTGCCAGGCAGGCACAATTCAGCTGAGCTATATTCCTGGCTCCCATACACTTATTAATAACTAGAAAGATAAATTATAATGGTAGCACATGCCTATAATCCCAGGATTATGGGAGCCTAAGGCAGGAAGATTACAAGAGTGAGCCCAGCTTGGGCAATTTAGCAAGACTCTGTCTCAAAATTAATAAATAAAAACTTTAAAAAGGCTGTGGGTTTAGCTAAGTGTGAAGTCTCTGGGTTGAACCCCTAGTACTGAGGAAAAAATAAATAGTAGATATTAGAAAAAGTAAAAAATTATATGAGACTTGATTAAATGGAAAGTTTAATATTTAAAATCTCAATTTATTTTTCTCTTTACATAATCAGATGAGGGAAGAGAAAAGTAATCACAGTTGATAGTATAAGAATCTGGACCCTTCTGAGTAGGCTGGGATTTAGCAGACTCTTCTAGGACTTCCTTTCTTTTTTTTTTTTTCCGGTACTGGGAATTGAACTTACAACCTTGCGCTTGCCAGGCAGGTGCTGTGCCACTGAGCTAAATCCCCAGCCCCTATTGAACATTTTTTTAAAATTAAAGGACACTGCCGGAACTAGAGGTGTAGCTTAATAGTAGAGCACTTGCCTAGCATGCACAAAGCCCTGCATTAGATCCCCAGCACTGAAAAAAAATAAATAAACTGTGCCGAGCCAGGTGTGGTGGCACATGCCTGTAATCCCAGCACTTGGGAGGCTGAGGCAGGAGAATGGTTGCGAGCTTGAGATCAACATGACAATGGGAACATAAATAATCAATTTTTTAAATTAAACTTTTCATTTTCAAATCATTATGGATTCACATGTGCTGTGGACTGAATGTTTGTTCCTCCTTTAGATTTCCTCTATTGAAATGCAAACCCTCAATGTGATGGCTATGGAGGGGAGGTGGAGTGGAGGTGACCAGGGTCATGAGGGGTCTGCCCTGGGTGGGATTAGTGCTCTTCAAAGAAGCCAAAGAACTCACTCTTCCTCTCTCTGGTATATGAGGGCACAAGGAGAAGCGAGCAGCTACAAACAAGGAAAAGTTTCTTCCCCAGGAAAAAGGATCTGCCAGTGCCTTGACATGGACTTCCCCGCCTCAGAAAGTATAACACCTTTCTGTTGTTCAAACCACCCAGCGGATAGTATCCTTTTGTAGCAGACTGAACTACCACATACCAACTGTAGGAAAAAGCAGAAAGATCCTGGTATCTTTTGCACAACTTCCCCTAGCGGTAATATTTCACAGTATTGGGGCACAATATCACAACCAGGACATCGATATTGAAACAGTGGCTTCATTTCCATAGGACCCCCCATGTTGCCACAGGTACATTATCCCTACCCCAAACCTGTCCTTAACCACTAGCTTGTTCTCCATCTCTAGAAAAGTGTCATTTCTTCTTTTTAAAAACATTTTTATTTTAAAGAAAAACAAAAGAAATAAAAAAACATGATTCTAAATATGTTAAGAGGGTAACAATGGTTAATACATTATGTATTGTTATCTTTAAGTTAGTTACTCAGAGTACAAGATATCGGCACTTAATTGTCCAAACAATATTAGCACAAACCTATCTTCCAAATGAACTGAGAGAAATTAGTAATATAACTATTTTAACTATCATATATATAGACATAATATATATTTTCTTTTCCCTTCTTTCTTTTTTCCCATTCCCCTAAAGCAGTTTCTCTTTCCTTTTGAAGTTTCTTCCCATTTTACAATATCTATTGTTCATTCTGGATCACATTTATTCTTTCAGCTTCTCACACTAGGGAGACAATATGATGTTTACACATTTGTGTCTGGTTTATTTCACTTATGAGTACAGACTCAGGTTGCATCCATTTACTTATAAAAGTCTCCAGGTTATCCTTCTTTATGGCTGAGTAATACTTGGTTATATAAAAAAAGACCACATCTTTTGTCCATTCCGCGGTTGATGGGCATTTAGGTTGTTTCCAAAATCTAGCTATTACAAATTGTGCTGCTATAAACATGGCTGCACGTATATCACTGTTGTACAATGTTTTTAATTACTCTGGGAACATAGCCAGAACAGTAATAGCTGGGTCAAATGGGACCTCCAATCCTGAAATTGTGTCATTTCAAGAATGTTATATAACAGAATCAGGGGCTGGGGATTTAGCTCAGGGGCACAGCGCCTGCCTGGCAAGCACAAGGTTGTGAGTTCGATTCCCGGTACCAGAAAAAACAACACAAAACAACAAAATCAACAAAAGGTATATACCCCCTTTCCATTCAGCATAATATCTGGGGATTATTTCAGGTTATGTGTTTCAACACTTGCTCCTTTTTTTGCTAGGTGGTATAGCATGGGGTGCAAGTGCCCCAGTTTGTTTAATTAAGGGGTATCTGGTTTGTTTCCAGTTTTAAACTATTACAAATGAAGGCACTATAAACATTATGGGCAAATTTTGTGCCAACATAAATCTTCAGTTATTGGACATAAATGACCCAACAGTAGAATTTCTAGGTGGGATAATTGCATTCTTAGTTTTTAAGAAAATGCCAAAATATGTACCAAAGTGACCATACAATTTTACATGCTCACCAGCAAAGTATGCACGATCTACTTTCTCTGTATCCTTTGCAACTGTCGGGTGTTGTTATGCTTTTGTAATTATTCTGACAAGAGTGTAATGATTCCTTGTTTTGGTTTTAATCGGTATTTCCATAATGGCTGATGATGCTGAATTATCTTTTCCTGTGGTTATTTGTTGCTCACATCTCTTTGCTAATTTTGTAATTATTACCATTTTTCTAATTATTTTTTACTGTTGAGGAAGAGAACTTACATAGGTGGAATACTCGTTTTTTTGTTGGATATGTGTTTGTTGAATATGTTCTTCTATTTTGTAATTTGTCTTTTTAATCTTTTTAAAACAGAATATTTTTGAAACAATTTTTTTAATTATTAAAGAACAAAAGGTTTTTTATGATGAAGTCCAATTTAGTTTTTCCTTTTATTGACTGGGCCTTTGGTATAAAGTGTAAGTATTCTTTGCTTAGCTCTAGAGTGCAAAGATTTTTTCCAATGTTTTTCGTTTTTAAAAGTCTGCAAAAGCATTTAAAGCTGATTCATTATGAGTTTTGTAGAAGGTGTTAGACTGAAGTTGATGTTCATTTTTGCCTAAGGATGTCCAATTGCGCCAGCACTGATTGTTGAAAAAACTCTTTCCTTCATTAAACTCCTAATGTACCTTCATCAAAACTTAGTTGTAAGTAATTGTATGGGCTGTGTAGAGGTCTTGGGTCTCTCCGGTGAGCCATGTCTGACTCTACTGATCCTACAGTATTGGTTACTAGCACTGTGTAGGTTTTTAAATTAAATAGATTCCTTCTAATTTTTTTGAATTTGGCATTCTAGTTCCTTTACCTTTCTGTATAAGTTCTTTTTTTTTTTTGCCTTTTTGAGACAAGGTCTCGATATGCAGCTCAGGCTGGCCTTGAGCTCACTTTGTAGCCCAGGCTGGTCTTGAACTTGGAACGATCCTCCTGCCTCAGCCTCCCGAGTGCTGGGATTACAGGTGTGTGCCTCCACGCCTGGCTTTGTATAAGTTTTAGAATCATAACTTTGACTGCTACTGGGATTTTTTTATGAGAATTGTGTTATACTGGTATCAGCTTGGGAGAACTGATGACTTTACAGTATTATCTTCCAGCCTACGAACAGGTATATAACTGTCCATTTATTTAGCTCATCTTTGATGTGTTTTCTGTATACATATCTTTTGCATGTTTCATTAGAATTGTATGCATTTCATTTTTTGGTGTGATATTGCATTTTTAATTTCAGTGACTATGTTCATTGCTACTACATAGAAATACAATAGATTTTTATATATTTACCTTGTATTCTGTAACTTTGCAGAATTCATTTATAAGTCCTACAATTTATTTTTATTGTAGATTTCTTAGGATTTTCTATGTAGGTAATTACATCACCTACAAATAAGGAATTGTATTTCTTCCTTTCTGATCAGTCTGCCTTTTTATTAATTTTTCTTGATTTACACAGACTAGAGCGTCTACCACAATATCAAGAGTGGAAAGAGGGGATATCTTGGCCTTGTTCATGATCTAAGAGGATAGTTCTCAGTTTTTAACTATTAAGTTTAATGTTTTATGCAGATTTTTATCAGTTTCAGAAACTGCCCCTGTACTCCTTCATTTTTCCCTTCTTTTAGTGCTTGAGAGGTATGGTGCCATGTCTGTCTGACCTCCATGGTTTCTGATGATATTCATTGCTCTTCTAAGCATTTCCTTTTATAGATTTCTGATTCAGCTGAACCGTTCAGTAAAATTCCTGGGAAAATATTTCTATAGGTTTTCAGTGCAAAATGTAAACAAGTAGGATGGCTATTTCATTTAAGCAGATTGAAGAGAACCACAAAAGGAACTGAGATACAAACTATCTTCCCAAATGGAAGTGACTCTGTTTTCATTAAAGCTGTGCATCGGCAGTCCAAAACTTCCTCATTTTGGACTGCTAAAATTCATCCTTCGTCAGAACCTATCTGGTTCCTCGATCTTATATTATTTGCATGGCTGTTTAAATGTTTAACATTTTCTTCACTTTCCAAGTAGAATACTTGAGGGTAGAAGCCTTTCTAGTGTAGTACCGCTAGGCACTCAGAGTGCACTCACTTGGGGGGGGGGTGGAATGAATACTTTGTACTTCCAGTGTGTACAGCAGTCTGTCCTCCTCGTTTCACTTCTGTGATCCACTGCAGTCTGATGCATGGGTCGCATTATCCCAAGCAGGTATTTTGACAGAGACAAAAGTCACGTAACCTTTATCACAGTATATTAGAACTGTTCTATTTTGTTATTTTTAATCTCTGTGTCCAATTTATAAACTTTACCGCAGGTACATATAGGAAAAAACACAGGTCATGTAGTGTTCAGTACCATCTATAGTTGTAGGTAGCTACTGTGTGTCACGGCACACATCCCCTGCAGATAAGGGGACTACTGTGTGGTTATATTAAGGACATGGACTTGCCCTGCAATTTTATTTTGGAGGACTTAAGTAAAATCCACACCTCTGGGTAACTGGGGCACACTGTATGGTCACGATGACTCTTGGGACCCACGTGCCTGCCATTAGAACAGAATTATCAACACTGGATCTAGTCTTGCTAAGTCTTGCAACTTAGCAACGCTGGGTCTCAAAATAAAAAGGGCCAGAGACGTTGCTCATTGTGAAAGCCCTGGGTCCAACAGTTATCTTGTTATTATACTCATGGGCCAGAGCAACAGGAAATCCTTCATTTTCCCAGGAGGATTTCTGACATGCACTGCGGTAATAAACAGGTAAAGACCACTGCTGTCCCTCCTGTCATCAATCTCAGAGCATAAATAGGACCGAGTCTAGAAAATATTGGATATTATGACCATTAAAATACTAACTAGAGTTTTACTACAAAATCTGCAGATTACAAATGTATCACCTCTTATTGGATTAAAAAATAATCTGTAGCGTTGGTGATTTTGAGATTGCACAGAAAGGCACTGATCTGCAAGACTGCTCTGGAGACTCAGCTCTGGGTAAAACGGGTCACACGTCCACTTGTTTTTTGACAAATGAATTGGGATGGTAGCATTCTTTAGCCACTTAGAAAAACTTTACTGAGCAATTACAATTTAGGATGCTCCGGAGACACAAATGGAATAAAAGGCAAGGTTTCTGTTTCTAAGGAATTACAACTGAATGAAGAAAATGGAAAACGGTACTGGAGAATCAACTGTGAATTTTAGAAGTAAACAACTATACAGAGATCAAGAGTTACAGGTACCAAGACACATTATTGTACAGATGCGACCTGAAGTAACACACTCGTCATAAACGTTCTGTAAGAACAAGTCCTCTGGGCATGGTGGTGACCACTGGTAAACTCAGCACTCTGGGAAGCTGAGGCAGGAGGATTGCCCAGTCTGGGCAACTTAGCAAGACTGGGTCTCAAGACAAAAAAGGGCCAGAGATGTAGCTTATTGTGAAAGCCCTGGATCCAGTCTCCAGTTACACAAGGAAACACCAGTCAGAAAAGAAACATTCAAGTGGTCCGATTATAACATTATAGTGTCAGTTTTAATCATACCCCTTGCTTTCATGGTTCCTGTTTTTATTTCAGAAGAACAGCTGGCTGCTTATGTATCTTGGGCAAATTGTTTGTCCAAGCCTACTTCTTCACCGTGAAATACCTGTATGATGGAGTTATTTGATCAGATTTAACTAAATAATGAATGCAAAATGCTTACATAGTTCCTATGTATACTAAGAGAACAGTAGCAGATATTTTCACTTTTGCAGTTGCTTCCCATTGTTTCCGTTAGCAGGCGCTGTAAAGCAAATGAAACTACCTTCCCCTCAGACTCTACTGTTCTCTTAGCAAGGCGAACCTGTGCTTAGGAAGGTACACCGGCATCAAGGCTATCTGAAATCTTTAATAGTGTTTAAGATAAACTACACAAAAAGCACGACACCTTCCTGCAAAACTCCTATCATACTTTATTTACACTTTACACGTTTTTATTACTACCTTACAAGCAGCAATAACTAATTATTTCATTGGTGTATTCACTTAAGTGACTTAAATGCTATCAACATCTGAATAAAGTTTATTCATATAACCACATCAAAGCATGGTGCCGGGAATACTAATTTCAGTAAGAAACGGATCTGACTTTCAGAGAGCTTACTGTCTACTGCAGATGTGATATTACCACTGGTATTCAAAGTACTGGTCATTTTAGCTTACTTTTCCACTGTTTTGTTTTTTGTAAGACAGGTTCTCACTACATAGCTCAGGCTTGACCTCACAGCGATCCTTTTGCCTCAGCCTCTCAAGGGCTGGGGTTGGGATCACACACGAGGGCCACTACACCCAGCTATTTTTCACTAAGTCTTACCTTTAAAATATTTAATGCACTTCTGCAACTTGCTAGCTATCCTGAATTTTTGTATCTTCTGAAACTAAGCTGTAACAGTCAGCGTAGGCTCTAGGTCCAGACTGTAGGTTAGAACGACTCCGCTATTTCTGTGTGACCTTGGGTAAGTGGCTCCCTCGTGCCTCAGCTTCCCATTTTATTGGGAGGGTTACATGAATCATTATATACCAAGTGCTTAGGGCAGTATCTAGCACACTATAAGTAGTCAACACGGTAGGTATTTTGCGTCAGCTTTCCATCACTGACACAAATACACGATGTAACTTAAAAGAAGAAAAGTTCTATTTTGGTGCATGGGTTCAGTCCATAGTTGCTTGGCCCCGTCACTTTTGGGCCTGTGGCAGCACAGCACACCATGGTGGAGGAAACTATCTCCCAGTGGCTAGGAAGACACAAGTGGGAAGGGCCAGGGCCTCAGTAACCCCTTGAAGGCACAGCCACAGGGACCTTACTTCCTTACAACACCCTCCTCACCCACTAGAGGCTCCACTACCTCCTACGGGGTCAAAAGCCGAGGACAAAACCTTTCAGCACATGGGCCATGAGTGGACATTTCAGATACACATGGTAACAGGTGTTACTAGTACTAGTTTGTGTCTCTATGATGTCAAAAACAATCCAATTCTGATATGCTGAGGTCCATTATTTTATTAGTTCTTATAGTATCCCAAAGAGGAGTCTCTATTAAGTGTATTAAGCAAATACATTAATTGAATATATTTACTAATATTAACATTTTTATCTTTAAGTAAAAAAACTCCAAATAACATGAACTCAAAAGGGAAGGGTTGCTAGAGGTAAGACAGTATAGTATATAAGTAAAATTACGAGGTAAGTCTGGATAAAACAAATGGATTGTTCTGTGACTAAAGCTGTATTTTTGCCTTTACCATAATTGCCTAGAGTTTTCATAGGTGAAATATGGGCTTTGGTGATATGAATAAATCTGTATATATTTAAACTTATACCACAGCTTTATTTGGTCCCAAAAGATATAAAGATTTTTTTTACTTATTATGTTAGTTGCTTTTTAAAAATTATCAAAAGGCAGACAAGGGCAATAGGTTTTTTCCAGCTTTATTTAAAATTTTAATTTCAAATGAAATGTTACACTGATGCAAAAGAATACAACTGCAGAAGGCGAACAACCTAATTCATTTTCCTAGTTTGCGCAAGTCTCCAGGCACCAGTTAAATACCGAAGTCGTATAAAAAGTAGGTCCTTGCCCATTTGTAACCAGCTCCAAAACGGAACTAATTTTGAACCTACAAGTAAAAAATTAAAATAAATGAACCTGAACTCAGCAGAAAATACATTAGTTTAAAACTATATTCTAGAAGTCAGCCTACATATCCTTCTGAGTGCTAGCACTTTAATTTCATTTATATCTTGACAAAATTAAAAAATTAAATATTTCAAAGACAAAGTGAATCATTTCCCAAAAAAATAAAAACAAAACATCTGGAAGGATAAAACTTGGGAGCATCTAAAGTGTGAAAATTTCAGAGGGCCCTACTATAGGGGACGAGGGACTGTGATGGTTAGGTTCTAGAAATACCTCACGTAACTACTCACTGTATCCTACTTAATAAAAGGCAAACACAATTATTTCTACATATGATTCAATTGTAATAGTGAAAAATAAAGCCTATGATCAGATCTAAACAGTTCACCCAGGGCTTTTTGTCTCAGGCTACACAGGAAAACCAGTCTAATCCAATGTCTGATACCACAGTAGATTCTTATGAGCATTACTTGTTCTATTCCTGCAAATAAATGAACATCCATCGAGACGGAAGTTTAAAATTTCATTACCATTGCTATACTTTATCCTCAAAGAAAAGCTTTTTGATTGCTCTAAATATACATATCTTTCTTCTGAAAACACTACCACCAGAACACTTTATAGGTATTAGTGTTATACAATATTATTAATCAAGAGACAAATATTATTTTCATCCTAGAAATGAGAAGATACCTGTAATTCACATTATGATGCACCGTCTCTGTAACACAAATAAGCATCAGCATGACCTTCTTTTTTACTTTTTCCCACTTCACCTCCTACAGACCTTATATTTAGCATAGATCAGCACGGTGAACCTTTTGGAGCTTTCACTAATGAATAGCTGGCTGCGGCACATATGTCACAGGTTCCCCACCACTGGCATGGATCAACAAAGACGCATCCACACATTGATGCTGACCAATTTCACCCGCTTCGCAATCCTGACTCCAGGCTAGCGGTGGTGGAGATCAGTAAAGTTTTCATACACTCAGTTTGATTCAGCGAAACACCAAGAGGTTTGAATCCTGGATCAGATAGTTTGCATGCTCTCAGACCTGCTTCTTAATCTTTTTGCCCTGAATATCTGAGATTACAGAGCAAAAATGGCTTACTGTAACACCTCTCAAAATGAGAGGGCCATATACTCATGGAAGAGGCAGACTTTGAAAGAGTAGCCAGTTGTTTAAGTTACTGTTCCCATGCCATGAAATAATTTAGATTCATTCTAAGGTACGCAAAAGAGAAGATTAGAATATATTTTAAATCTACACAGCCAAAGCTGCTTACTCTTTGCTGAAAAGGAATTATAAAGGTTTGTGGTAGACTTCAAATTATAGATATTCTTTACTTTGTCTTTTTTGGATATATGTACAGATAACAGTTTTAAAAAATAGTTCTCACCAGACATGGTGGTGCAGGCTTATAAAACCCACATTCTGGGAGGCTAAGGCAGAAGGACCACAAATTCAAGCCTAGACTGGACAATTCAGTGACTTTGTGAGACCATTTCAAAAGGGCTAGTGACACAGTTCAGTGTGAAGACCCTGAGTTTTCACAATACCACAAAGGGGAAAAAGAAAGGTTCATAATGGACTATGCACGGCTGGAGTGAAACACTCATAATCTTTCTATGTATTTAACTTTGCACGGTGGGGTGTAGGTACTCGATTAATATCCACTGAGCGATAGATAACATGACATTAAAACATGGTGATATAAAGACTAAGGTTTCCCTGAAAAGGCACCAATCTTACTTCTCCTTCAGATCACCATGACCTTGTCTATAATATTTCACTGAAGTTTCTTGGCCAGGGTAGGAGACTTACTGAAGCTCCCAAGCAAAAATAGAGAAAACAGTATTTTTCCTCCCTGAAAAAACAGAGGAACAAGGCAGATAAAGGGGCTCAGTGGACAACACCCGCCAGGGTACTGGCCCCTGTGTCCAGGCCGCTGAGAAGGTCCTGACGCAAGGAACGGAGAGGATATACTTGCCTTCGATTTCAGTCCAGTTCACAGCAATTTCTGCTATTGGAATTTTAAAGTACTGTGCTATGTACAGCAGTTCTACATCAAATGCCCTGAAATAGAAAATATATTGATATTTATTTTTAAAAACCAAATAGAGCATAGTTAAATATCTAGCTTGGCAGGTTTTTAAAAAGCTTACAAGGCAGATGTCAAGCTTGTACCATAAAACAGAAGATTAGAGTCACAGAAGGTCAAGTAACTGAACACTGAGTGATTGAGAAGCTTCGAGGCAAAAGAGAGGTCTAACATGCCACTGCCCAATATTTAAAGAGATGCCGTGCCCCTGCCACAGCTCAGAGTGAAGACAGCCTCGTGAAGGTTAGGAGAAAATGTAACCTTAAAAGTTTACAAGATGAACTGTTTTTTTTAATCCCAACCTTAACTAGCTCAAGATACACAACTGATAGCATTTTCAATCAACTTGTAGCCAATAAAGTAGAACTCTGCAGAACTCTAGATGAGAATGTCCTTGACTTTTAAAAGTTGCTTGGTTATTTTCTCCTATCATCAAAGGATCAAGGCTTCCAAGAAAGTACCCTGGGATCTTGTCCTTTCCTGTTCCCTTCCCCGTCTTGGGCTGAGCAGTACCGGCAGCTTTAAAAAAGTGAAAAGCTGCTTAGTCTGGAACACTACTCTGGGCGTGAGGAGATACCACACATAAGAGTTTGGTATACTGTCTTGGTACTCATAAACTGTTACAGCCACTTCAGTCTGGATCCCTCATTCAGCCCTTTGCTTGCAGTCAAATTTGTTTTCCCTCAAGGTTTTGATTCGGAGGTTTTCCTGTAATCTATGTACAAAATTCCTCTAAACCACTTGCTACCTTTCACGGGAAGAGAGGAGCCACTGATCCTCACGTACTCTTCATGCTCCTTAATGGTCTCCGAAGTCCCTAACTGCTTCGCTTACCACCCTTCTGTCACAGCGCCCTCCTGCCTGCCTGTGTAGGTTGCGTGGAGCACAGTTTAAGGTTTCAGGGCTTGCTTTTAAAACACGACCACAGACAAGAAAAACCCGAAACCCACTTGCACTTGACTTCTCAGATGTCAGACAGCATGATTTGTAAATTTTGTTTTGGCCCCAGTACTATCACCACCCATTATGCTACTACTTTAAGTTTCTAAGTAGTTGGATAATTGAATATAAAAACTTTTTAAGAAGTATTTTTCCTTATCCTAGTAAAATACTCAGTGAAGATGATAAAATCACTTCAGACGTGGGTTCTTGGTGATTATGAAAAGATTATATGAAACTTCTGTTATTGAGAATTGTGATGCTTACAAAAGAAAGAGCTTCAATATTGAGCCTGGTTACTTAACTCTTAATTTTCTAAAATATTAAGCCTGGTGTGGTCGTGCACAGTTGTAATCCCAGCACTTGGGAGTTTAAGAAAGGAGCATCAGAAGTCTGAGCCCAGGATGAGCAAGTTAGGGAGACTTTGTCTCAAAAATAAAGGCCTGGGGAGGCAGCTCAGTGCCACGGCCGTGCATCAATCCCTGATACCAGCAAATGGGGCGGGGATGCGCTAGTACTCAGAACTTCCCGGGTTCAGGCCCTACTACTGCTTAAAAAAGAGCTAGAGGACTGAGTGGGTTGTAATGACAGTCATTCAACTGAACTGGATAGTAAATATTTTCCTAAGGGCACCAGTATGTAGTCAATGACTTATCAAAAGTGTAAATTGCAGAATGATGAATGAAGAGTAGGGGAAATGGGCACTGATGAGTTGGAATCACTTTATATTAATAAAGAAACACAAACCACCCCAGATAGAGTTTTTATTATACCTTTCTCTTTCTAAGCAATTTAGAATACATGAAGATATTAATTACAAAAAAACTGCAGCTCATATCACCATATTATAAATGCCCAATCTATTACCAAAGCAAAAACTTTAACTAAAATATTGTGTACCTCTGGACCAAGTCCACGCTACTAGAAGCAGCATAAAGGTTACTCTTCAGCTAAGACACCTTCAGTTGTTTTAGTAGACATGGGGTGGGCAGAGCTACCTTTCGTAGCTCAGTTTCTGGTATAGCTGTTGTCTCACAGATACGGTCTGGAGGACAAAGGGCATCTGAGACCCCATTAATCACAACAGATACAGACATACACCCACTCTTGATTCCTTCCTGAAATGCGATGAAATTAAAGCAACAAAATGGAAGAAATATATAAGATCTAAGAGGGGAGGTGATGACAGTAACAAGAGAAAGCCTGGCCAGGTGTGGTGGCACATCCTGTAATCCCAGGACTAAGGAGGCTGAGGCAGGAGGATGACCACGAGTTTGGGGCTAGCCTGGGATACACAGTAGGGACCCTGTCAGAAAGAGTGTGTGAGAGAGAGAGAGACAGAGAGACAGAGAGAGAGAGAGACAGAGAGAGAGAGAGAGAGAGAGAGAGAGAGAGAGAAAGGGAAAAAAGAGAGAAAGAGAGAGGGAGAGAGAGGAAGAGAGAGACAGAGAGAGAGAGACAGACAGATACAGTCTGGAAGTTGTAAAATAGCTGGACCACTTAGTGGTATCTACAAGTAGTGGCCAACAGCCGTGGAGACGCCTAGAAGCAGTGGAGGTTGCACCCAGCCTTTAGCTAGACAGGTACTCTACCACTGAGCTACCACTCTAGCCCTCGTCTTTCCTGATTTAAAGTACAGCAACATAATTTTAAATAAAAGTCACTGACAAACTATTACGGAGGTGAAGGACATACTGCTAAGCATATGATACATGCATATCTTGTGATTCTCCTTCATAGGCACAAAATAAACCAACTGAACCCTAAAGAAAAACGTGAGTTTAAAAGGAAGTGAGGTCAACACTATCTCAGTCAAGTCCTAGTAAATAATTGAAAAATCGTGCTGGATGTGGTGATGCACACCGATGATCCCAGCTCCTGAAAGGCTGAGGCAGGAGAACTGTAAGTTCAAGGCTGGTCTGGGTAACTTGGGGAGACCCTGGCTCAAAAATTTAAAAAGGGATGGGATATAGCTCAGTGGCATAGCAAGCACAAGGTCCTACGCTTCATGTCTATTACTGCAAAACAGCAACAAAAACAAAACCCAGTGCTTTTTAATTTCACACGAACTTATGTACACACACACACACACACACACACACACACACACACACACAGTGCAGTCCAGTACATTGAAATGTGGCAAATCTGAAATGAGACGTATTAGAAGTTCAAAGATGCAGTAAAACTAGTTCATGTTTTTTCACAATGAGATGATAATATTTTGGATATACTGTGTTAAAGTACATTATTAAAATAAATTTCATCTGCTTTTTACTTTACCTTTTTAATGCAACAATGAAAAAACTTAAAACATACATATAGCTGGAATCTGTATGTGCCTCATAGATTTCCACTGGACAGTGCTGCCCTAGCACAATCCTGACAGGGAAACTTCATGGCTTTTAGGTAATAGACTCTAACCTTTCATGTTTCAGGCAAAACAAAAAGACTCCTGGCCAGGTGTGGTGGTGTACATCTGTAATGCCAGCACTCTGGGAGGCTGAGGCAGGAAGACTCAAATTTGAGACCAGCTAGGCAACTTAATGAAAATTTGTTTCAAAATAAAAAAATAAAAAAGGGTTAGGAATATAGCTCAGCACAAAGGCACTGAGTTCAATTCCAGTACTGGGAAAAAATAAAAACAAAAATAAAACAAAAGAAATCCTTAAAAAATTAGAAACAGCATCCCCCATTTCTAAATCCTTCCCTTCAAGCTACAAAGACTAGAGTTCCTGGGACCCCCCGCTGTACCTAACAGAGGACTGACAAATATCTAACACAGAAGCGTTTACGTCTAGACCTGCTGCTTCTTTCTTTCCTCCACTGTTTATAAATAACGTTAAAGAGAAAGATTTTATTGTGTATAAGTAACAGAGAAGACCATATATATTTAAGGTATAAAATGCAATGTTTTGAGAAACATGTATGTTGTGAAAGGATTACTATAATCAAGCTAATTAACATATCTATCACCGTACATACTTATAGCAATTTTTAATTTCCTCTGCTTAGGCACATTTTAAACAGTACAAGTAAAAAATACTCTCTAACAAAAAGAAAAATATGCTCAGCATCTCTCTCAAAATGTACCCCCATATCTGCAAAATAATTTTAATCTGGAACTACAGTTTCTTTAAAAAAGCTATAGGACATTTTTCTAGGGAGACAACTTATCTTTGTAAACAGATGCTTGAAAGAGGTGGACCCTGGGATAACGAGGCAGGTATCACGTGGGAAAGGACTCACGCAGCACTCATGACCACTTCACAATACCGAGCACCTGTCCTGTGCCAGGCGCTCTGTCTAACACTGCAGGGGTCCCCTACCACTGGGAACTCACTGCACAGCAGGAGGTCAGCGATGTGTGAGCCAGCGAAGCTGAGTCTCTTACAGCCATTCCCCATCGCCTGCAGTACCGCCTGGGCTCTGCCTTCTGTCAGGTTCGTAGAGGCCTAAGGGTCTCATAGGAGCATAAACCCCACATGTAAAATGCACATACAGGAAATCTAGGTTTCGAGCTCCTTATGAGAACCTAATTAATGTTTGATGATCTGAAGTGGAGCTGAGGTAGTGATGCTAGTACTGGACGTGACTGCAAATATAGATTAACAGCAGAGAGGTTTGACTGCACAGAGATTACCATAAATCAGTTGCTTGCAGACCCATTAAAACCGAGATCAGTGAGAGGCAAGGGACAATCAGGCGCCATCTGGTGGCAGGCTTTGGAGTGGCCAGTGGGTTGATACACTCCAGTTGTACCGCAGGCTGAGAGAATCTGACATACATGGCCTGCTGATTATTTTATTTACCAGTGCAAGGCTTAACGCTTTCCTGCAGCGCACGGTTGTCTCAGTCGCAGTTCTGATCAGCCCACAAGCTAACCCTAGGCCGAAATGAGTAAAAAACAAACATCACTGGAGAGCTTCTATGAAAAGGAGGAAGACGATGAGACAGCAGAAGACTCAAAGACTGCCAGCAAAAATGGGCTGCACTTAACAAAAAATACCAACAGGTGTACATAAATTATGGTTTCATTGCAATAGGTGATTCACATTCTCCACGCCTGTTTTGTATATGTGGCGACCGGCTATCCAACACAGGCATGAAACCTGCAAAACTTCTTTATCATGTGGAGACCAAGCAGCTATACTAAAAGACAAAGCTTTGGAATTTTTCAAAAGAAAAAATTCTAAACACAAACCAAAGAAGCACTTGCTAAAGGCCGCCACTTCAACAAAAGTGTCTGCACTGACAGAATCACTCTTAGTGACTGACTGCACTGTTAAACTTAAGAAGTCCTTTAATACTGGTGGCGAATTGATCCTGCCTGCTGCTAAGGACATTTGTCATGAACGCTTGGGAGAGGTTTCAGTTCACAGGGTGGCCCATGTTCCTCTTCTGGTTCCCACCATACATAGACAAACTGATGAACTAGGAAAAGATACTGAGGCACAATTATTAGAGAGGGTTAATGAAAGCTAGAAAGTCTGTGCCAGTGGGATGAAGGATTGGTGCCAACAGGCTGAGGGATCTGCACTGGAGCCAGGAAAGGATGCTGAAAGGACGGACCAGAGCTCCCCCCAAAAGCACCACAGCCACCCACCATTATTATTATTATTATTATTTTTTTTGGTTTTTTTTTTCCAGTACCGGGAACCGAACTCACGACCTTGCGCTTGCCAGGCAGGTGCTTTGCCGCTGAGCTAAATCCCCAGCCCCCGCCACCCACCATTATTAGACAGGGTTAATGAGCCACTGGGGTATGCAATCGAGGCTGACAAGTTCACAGTGTTGACAAGGCAACAATGCTATGGTGCGTGCCATGTATTTTTTAGGAAGACATGCATAAGAATATGTTATGTGCACTTTTGTTGCCAACCAACACCACAGCTGCAGAACTATTCAAGTCTTTGAGTAATTACGTATCACAAAAACGAAATTGGTCATTCTGTGTCAGTAAATGCATAGACAAAGTGGCTGCCATGACTGAATGGCTTTCTGATTACAATGCTTGGGTCAAAGAGATCACTTTTGAACGTGTCTATGCAGTGCCATCTGTAAAGTGTCATGAAAAAGGTCAACTGAACTTAATGTTTTGCAGGACGTGGTTAAAATTATCAATCACATTACAGTATACAACCTCACCTCACATCTGTCTGCTAGTTTTGTGAGAACACACAGAGCACATATCTCTCTAATACACAGAAGGAAGAGGGCTTTCTAAAGGTAGATCACTGGCCAGAGTTTTTTAGCTCTGACAGCTGCTCAGATTTCTTTAAAGAAAAACAAAACCAGTCATGACTCGCAGCATATTTCAGTAACAGAATGGGTCACAAAATTTGCTTACTCCTGTGATATATTCAACCTGCGTGATGTACTGAACCTGTCACTTCAGGGGAAAACAACAACTGTCCAAGTCAGCAGACACAGGGGCTGCTCTCAAAGCTAGACTGAAATGATGGGACTGACAAATAAACACTGGGATTCTTGACATGTTTCAAACATCTGCAAATATTTCTAAAAGAGACTGAGCCAGAGTTTTTGTTCTCCCAGTGCATGATCACCTATCTCAGCTTTCAAACACTGTTTCCCCCTCACAAAAGACTCCTGACCTGGGAAGGAATGGATCCACCGTCCACTTGTGAATTAGCCAGGTGAACTGACTTTCTTCATGCTAGAAGAGGATGAACTGCTAAGACTGCCTTGAAATTATTTTTGAAACAAATTAAAACCTCCAAACATTGTGGATTACAGTGAAGGCAGAATATCCTGAGATTGCCACAAAAACACAGAAAAACCTGTTTCCGTTTCCAATGTCCTGTCTGTGAAACAGGGTTTTCTGCAGTGATAGACTTCTGCAAAGTGAGCTTATGTAGTAGATGGGATGTGAGCGACACAGTGTGCATGCTGCTGTCTCCTGTCACCCCCAGATGGGGCTCCTCTCAAAACACTCCCAACCCCACCCATGGAAGAATGTCTTCCACAACACTGGCTCCTGGTGCTAAAACAGTGGGGACTGCTGGGATACAGAAGTCAGCAAAAATCAGATAGGATTCTTGCTCTTGTAAAAATCACACTTCAACAGAGAGGAAGACACACTGGAGCACCAATCAGAAAGAACCACAGGTGGGACAGGTGAAACAAAGTACGCTGCCCCCTACAGTGTGGCACCGGGACACCTGGGCCAGTCTGGATAATGAGGCCGACTGCCCGAAGGAAGGCCTACAGCAAAGTGCAGGAGAGAGGAGTCTGCCTGGAGACAGGAGTGAGGTCAGACTAGGCAGCGCCGCTAAAGGCTGTGGGAAGCCACTGAAGGGTTTTAAGCATCAGAGGTGCACGTGACCAATCTGAAGTTCTGAGAAGGTCCCTTGGCCCGCGGCCTGACAGTCCAGGCCTTAGGATGATGGCGGTGGAGATGGAGACACATGAAGAGATCAACAGACTCTGGTCAGGGACTGGACACAGGGAGGGCTTGTGGGGAACGTTGGGGCCCACGTCAAGGTTCCTAGCTTCCGTATGACAGTGCTACTCACTAAATGCAGGTTGACAGCTGAGGAGAGGTCAAGGACAGGCAGACGCGTAGGGACAGTGTACTTCAGGAGAGGGCTCAGAAGTACCAAACGCCTCCAATGGGTTGGGTATGGCAAGTATTTAACAGGACCTAAAGGAGATGGGACTACATCCTTCTTACACTGGGATATGAGAACATAAACATCAGTGAAGAAAGACCACTTCCTTCAGAGGCTGGTCATGGAAGGAGAGCAACAGGGCAGGAGTCGGAAGGGCAGGCGCAGGGGCAGGGTCAATGGAGAGGGCTGGGGAAGATGTGCCAGAGAGGAGAAGGGTGGATACACAAGAGAGGAAAGAAATGAACAGGATTAGAGGGTTTTAAGAAGGCAGAAGATTAAGAGGAGGCTGGAGAACTGCTCTTAGGAAAAGGACCGTATATCTTGTAAAAGGAGGGAAAGAAGGGAAAGGGACTTTCTCCTGCTTAAAACGCTGCTAATTCTTCAAAGGGTAAAAAAGGAAGCTCGAGGAAGCAGGGTGTTTTTGGGCCTCTCAGTTGACACTGCATACAAGTAAGATGAATATACAATATAAGATAACATGTATATGTTGGGCTTGAGTATTCGCAAAATAAGATTTGACCTAGTAGAGTATAAAGTTTACAAGTACAATATTTTGTGCTTTGTTCCAATCTGGAAGTTCACTGTGAAAATCTAACGCTGTTTCTTACTATCTGAAATAACTGCTAGGTAACAAAATATGCCGGACACGTCCAGTTAGAGACCTACCATCTTTCAATGTGCAGAGATGAAAACGTCCGTGAAGCTGCTTCTCTGGTTAATAATTTGAACCCACACTGTGTGTCCCTGATTCCTTTCACACAAAGGAACCACACCAGAAAGTGGAACCCGTACATGAGGAGAGTACGGAAGTAAGAACGCTGCAAATAAAGACAAGATATAAATGAATTTTCCATTGATCTGTAACAGACACTGCACACACTGGCTGTAGACAACTGCATGTTAGTATTTCACTGACTGGACACTTGTCACACATAGTACAGACACCATCGTTCCAATAGCTTCACAGGCACAGCATACGACAGGAATGGGGAGGATGCCCACCGCCACAGCACTGCACAGCTACGGGAGAACAGTTTCTGATTTCCTGGAGGCTGAGTCAGACAAGACTAAGCATGGGGCCCTGGGAGGCTAGGGCTAGGGCCCAGCAGGCAAAATAGGTGTGTGGCTGTCACGAGCAAGGAAAACACCTCGTTCACCTACAGATTTTATGCTTCTTTGATCCACATATTTTCAGTTTCAAAAAAGTGCAAGTAGGGCCTGGTGGTGTATGCCTGTATTCTCAGAACTCTGGCAGGCTGACACTGGAGAACCTCAAGTTCAAGCCCAGTCTGGGCAACTTATCAAGACACTGTCTCAAAAGGAAAAAAAAGAAGAACATGGGTTGGTCAATGTAGCTCAGTGTGAAGGTCCCGGGTTCAATCCCTAGTACCACACACACACACACACACACACACACACACGCACACATATACACACATACGTAAGATTAAAAAATGAAAAGGAGACATTTCCAGAATGTACTGGCAAAACAAAACGCTAAGATCTGAACCTGCAATTCAACACTTCGCAGACAGAAGATATACAGTAAAATATCACCAATGCTACTGGCTAGAAAGGGGTTAAAAAAAAGCAGTTTCTCTAACTAGGTATCCCAGCTATCTAATTAAACATATTGTAAAGGCTGACTTCTTCAATAATGTGGATATTAAACCTCAGTTTTTAGTACCACTGAAGATTCAGTATTTTTCCTAGTGATTACTATTGGCAGTAATGGGAAATAAAACTCTGCTATTCATTAAACACTGCAAACTTTAAAAGGTAAGAATAGATTAATAACGACTACATTCAAGATTTTCATTATTTAAGATCTTAGAATCTTTCAAAATGTTCTACAGTTAAGGTAATGGACTCACAGAATGATGAATTTCTTATATTCATAAGCAATGTACTAAGAGTCTATGGAAAACATTCAATATCTCAGTATAAGAGTCTATTTCTCCTTCTGCTTTTCATAACTGTAACCGGAAAGCACCCTGCTTCCTCAAGCTTCCTTTTTACCCTTTGAAGAATTAGCGTTTTAAGCAGGAGAAAGCCCCTTTCCCTTCTTTCCCTCATTTTACAAGATATACGGTCCTTCTCCTAAGAGCAGTTCTCCAGCCTCCTCGTAATCTTCTGCCTTCTTAAAACCCTAATCCTGTTCATTTCTTTCCTCTCTTGTGTATCCACCCTTTTCCTCTCTGGAAATTTAATTCATTATTATAATTACGAAATATGGCTTCATTCACAAGGCTTCTTCTACCATCATCCAAAAGAACGATAACAGATGAGGAGAAAAAGCACCACACTAATCAGACCTGTGTGAATGAGTCGGGGCTCCACTGATTAGCAGGGTGACCTTGAGCAAATAACTTCAAGCCTCAGTTTCCTCCTTCCTAAAGCAGGAGGATGCCTGCCTCACACAGTCATTGTAAGGACAAAACAACATTATGCTAAAGCCTTCAGCCAGTTTGGCACAGAGGTAACAGGAGCCCAGTAATGGTTTTATAAAGGAAGAAAGCTTCAGGGCTTACTTTACTCTCCTGCCACAATTTTACTAGTGCAATAGGACAGGAAGGGGAGGAAGAGGAAATACTTATCTATGAGATATATAAAGTCAACTTTAAAAACTGATCTAGCGTTTCTCACTTATCACCTAGAATCATTAATTATGTTTTGATGGAAATATGTCTTACCTCTCTAAGCAGATAGGGCAGAAACCTCATCTTAAATTATTTTGGGGATTTCACAACAGCTTGCTCAGTGCCTTCCATATTAAATACTTCCAATAAATACTGGTTGATTGATTAAACCTCCAAAAGAGCATTTATGCTTAGGAAAGGAACAAATAGAAATCAAAAGATAGAAAAATAAAAATTAAAGGTAGAAAAGCAATATCTCTGAACTATTCTCCCTGAATAATTTTTAATGTGATTCGAGTAAGGTTACTCATTAGCAAATGAAAATATTATTAACTGCTTTTGCTTGGATTCTAAGAGACTTTTGTTTTAGGATAATACCTATTTATTAAAAAGATGTATGGAGTTCACAGGAAGACCTTATTTAATTCCCACCACATGCAAGAAGCATAACAAGGTACATCACAAACAAGAAGCTCTTGCTTTAGTTTTTAAAACTTGGCAAAATAGTTTTAAATTTGAAAGATATCTAAAATATATCATAGGAAAAAAAATATATCATAGGATAAACTTACTTAAAAACTAGAGATAACAAAAACTGCTCATAGATTCTACTTTTGAATACTTTAAAATGGTAAGTTCACAGAGCTGGGGTTGCAGGTCAATGGGAGAGAACCTGCCTAGCATGTACAAAGCCCTCAGTTCAGTCCCTAGTGCCGTAATTTAAAACAAAAACAATCAAGAATATCTGGACCAGTTATTGTCATATGAAATATATGGGAGCTACAGTGCTGTATCACGTCTGTCTTCTGTGAGAACAAAACAGAGGCAGATTAATAGAGGATATGTAAAAATATTTAGGAAAGATGTGTGAATTCTATACTGAACTTGTCATTTTATCCTGCAACCTTCATTAACTGTTTTATAATTTTCTCACTGCCCACAGGCTGACTGCTACGCAAGGGGTACGCTATCTATGGCACATTAAGAGAAATGGGAGGCTGTGCCGCAGCTTCCTGGACTTGTGGCAGACGCCTGCTCTGCCTTGGATACAACCTTCTAAAGACAGGTACAGTTCCATAATAATCTAGATTTGGACAAGAGGCCTACTGGGCAGCAGCTGTAAAGAGTACCTACAGTGGACAACCATTGCTCTGTGGTGAGTGGATCAGGCCATCATTTCTTTCTATAGGTCAGCAGTTCTCTCAAGGACCAAAAGCCCTAACTCAATCACTACTTTCAGACAAGGACTGGGTGGATGGAGATCCTGGTATGGGTTTCTCAGTATCAGGCTATAAACAGTTGGAGGCAGAAGAAGGTTTAGACAATCATCTCATTTAAATGTCATTTCTAGGAAAAAATTCAGAGTTTTCAACTCATGGAAGTTCACAGTGAAAAAAATTTATTCATTAAAAAAACCAAAGCACATGGTTCATTTCTACTGTCACCAATCATAAATACAGAAGCTAACTCCCGCGCAGATTACGGCACTGGTTCTCTTGCTCATCTCTTGCTGCCTACTGCCACGAACTGTCTGTTTTCCTTCACTACATAGGCTGTCCCTCTTCTCCTCCACCACTGAGTTTTTTAAAAGGGAAAAATTTATTCACAAAACCCTTGTATTAATATTGGGCTATTTTTATTAATTTTGTTTGCTGAAACAAATTTCTGTCATTTTTACACAGATAATCACACTATATTTACAAGCTCACACTCTGTGTTCATACAACCTAATACTTTAGTTAATAGCCCATATCATAATACAGTCTCCATTATCATTCACTTTACTAGCTGCGTATTTCCTATTGGAGATACAACAGTATTTCCTGTTGGTGGAATCTAGTACTTTATAGTTGCTAGTACTTTATATATAATATGATTAATGTATTTGATATATATATTTCTTTTTTTTGTTTTTGACTTTTTGAGACAGGGTCTTCCTATGCAGTTCAGGCTGGCCTTAAGTTCACTTTGTAGCCCAGGCTGGTCTCAAACTTGTCACAATCCTCCTGCCTCAGCCTCCCGAGTGCTGGGATTACAGGTGTGCATCACCACATTTAGATATGGGATAATTCAACTTTGAGTTTAAATATTTTGTTCCTCTTAGAAAAACACTTTGCCTTAAGATTTTAAGGTATCCCTTTTTTAAACCCATCCCAGCTCTTTTCTTTATCCTCTGCATTAAATTGATGAAGTTGGTCTAGATAATTTCTAAACTCTTCCCATTTTAAATTTCTGGGAGTATAATATTCTCTACAGTTAATGGACTAAGCTTTGCAAATACCAATGAGAGTTAATAAGGTATACAGAATACTGGAATACAGGTCCAAATGTCATAATTTATTTCTAAAAAAGGAGAGTCTAGGTTTTCACACTTAAGCATAATCTGTAAAAGGGTTCAACTCTGCCCTCAGTATTATCTTGAAAAAAATTACAATTTCCTCATAGCATACTTCAGAATCATTGAGGGGTTGAGGTTGAACCTTCTATTCCAAGGGTTCTCAAAGTCTCATGTGCATACAGGTGATTTGAGAAACTTCAAAATGTAGACTCCTTGCTGGGTGTGCTGACACATGCACTTGGGAAGCTGAGGCAGGAGGATTGCTCCAAGTTCAATGCCAGCCTGGGCTACATAGTGAGTTCAAACTCAATCTACACTACACAGTGAGACCCTGTCCCCCCACAAAAAAAATAAAAGCAAAACCAAAAACAAACAAGGGGAAAAGGGGTAGACTCCTGGTCCCATCTCTACATTCTGATTTAATGTGACTAGATTGGTCTTGAAAGATGCATTTAAAAATCCTTCCCAGTTAATTTTAGTCATACATTGAATAATACTGCATTAGTCTCTAATCTACCTGATCATTCTATTAGATGAACTGTTTTTCTGGGCTGGGGAATGTAACTCAGTGGGAGAGTGCTTGCCTAGCATGTTCAAGGCCTGAGTTTAATCTTCAGTACTGCTAAAAAACAAAAAGCATAAAATAGAAACAACTAAAAAATAAAGAACTTTGCATAGATCAATTCTTTTATATTTTTCAAATTCTTTAATATTTTTTCAAATTACTAGCTTTTCTAGTCTCATCTACAAAGTGAAGAACATTAACATCTTCTGTGATAGATTTATAATCTTTCTAAAAAGAACATTCACAAATTTGACAAATCTTAAGGCAAAGTGTTTTCCTAAGAGAAACAAAATATTTAAACTCAAAGTTTAAGTATCCCATATCTAAAAAGTTTGGAGCCAGAAGTATTTCAGAGTTTGGATTTTTTTTTCCTTCAGATTTTAGAATATCTGCATATACATAAAGAGATATTTTGAGGGGCTGGGGATTTAGCTCAGCGGCAAAAGCGCCTGCCTGGCAAGCGCAAGGTCGTGAGTTCAGTTCCCAGTTCCGGAGAAAAACCAAAAACAAACAAACAAAAAAAAAGAGATATTTTGAGAAATGGGACCTACGTCTAAACATGAAATTCATTTGTTTCATGTATGCCTTATGGGTACAGACTGAAGGAAATTTTATATAGCATTTTTAAATAATTTTGTGCAGAAAACAGTTTTATACTGTGGAGTTTTCTACTGATGGCATTAGGCTGGCACTCACAATTTTGTACTTTGTATTTTTGGATTAGGAATGTTTGACCTGTACAGCACTTAAGGGTACCAAGATGAAAAATCTAAAAGCAAGCTAACTGGTTCAAAAATTATCGTTTAGAAAAGCTTGCCTTATAACTACATGGCAAACTTTAATCTTATAACTTTGTGTCTTTAATGAAAAAAAAAAAAAAAGAACCATGTATAGTCTAAGCCAAAGTGAAATCTACATCCTTCCTGTATATCCTTTAAAAAAAGAAAGAACTCTGAAATGTGCTAATCTTTCATAAACCTCAAGAATGTTTACATGAGTTTTAAGGGAACCTCTTATTAAGAGATTAAACATAAGAGCTTATTTCTTATAAAAAAGGAGGGGGAAAAACCTGGTGACTCACGCCAGCTAGTAAAAAGTCTCACCTTAGCAATGGATTCTTTTTCCAAATGAGCTCGAGATCCACATGCAATAGCCATTTGATCCTGAAGACAAAGCAGTGAAATAGTTCTTCAGTATTTAAGTAGCATTTACAAATATATTTATTTCCAATGTTAAATGTCTTGCTTTTAGAAACATTTAAAAAATTGAAAATATTTTAAAGGTTTGTTGAATTCAGAATAGGCATAGCTTTGAGAAGCCTAATCATACTGGAGGGACACTGAATTTAACTTGAACAAGGCTAAATGTAAAAGGTAAGTGTTCTTTACAGTTCATATCTTTACACATTTGTTCTGATTAAGACACTCTATTACTATTATTACTGAGAAAAATTAGTAGTGTCAACAAAAAAGTGTTAAGTGTTAATCTCTAAATGGTATGCATCTTAGAAATCCAAAGCTAGCAACTAAAAAATACTACAAAAAATAAAAATTTAAAAAGATGAGTGGATACAAAATGAGTATGTGCATGATACTTTAGCATGTACAATCAGAAGAGACAATGAAGGAAAAAGACAGCATTGATAATATCACTGAAAAAGAATGATCTAGAAATCAACTTTATAAGAAATGTGGTAATATCTAAGAAACATGTAAAAGCTACAAGGCAGACAAAAGAATCCACAAACAGAAAGACATATCATAATTATGGATGAGAGGAGGTGATAACAGCATTCAAAAGTCAGTTTTCCTTAAGTTAAGCTGTGAATTTAAGGTTATACCAATAAAAATAACAAAATGATTTTTCATTGAACTAGACAAGCTGATTTTATGGTTACTAATGAGAAACAAGGAGAAAAAAGCCAGGAGATACACTCCCAATTACACTTGTACTAAGAGCACTGTGAATAAAACTCAGCAATTTCCACACTGTACCTGCACCTTGTCTATAGAAAACATTTATCAAAATCACATTTACATAACTTGACCCATCCACACCAACACTCTTCCCCATGGTGTGAGTACATGTGTATATGTAACAAGGCTTTCATGTGCAGTTAATATTTCAGTGTTAAATGCATGTTTATCCAGAAGGGTGGGCTACGAAGCTATGAAAGAATGAAGAAGTACTTTTTTGAAGCACAAGTATGCTCCAATTTTTAAAAGGAAACAAAGAAACACTGTATGTGCATACCATAGTTTGCCATTCCTAATACACACACACACACACACACACACACACACACACACACACGTTACTTCTTTACCTCTGACAATAACTGAGGTGGAACAGGTTTCATTATGTATCTTCTTATACTACTTACATTCTGAACAATTCACAGAAATAAAATTGGAAAATATTCCTGATAAAAGAAGGGGCAATTTTATAAATCTACATACAAATGACAAAACTTTAACCACTTAAGAGTTTAGCCCGAGCATCACTTGGGCAGCATTGGTTTATGTACTGACTATCCCAAGTGTCACTTGGTGACGTCATCTCAACCAGTCGATTCTTGTATTGAATAAATTTCATAAAATTGTGGTTTTTATATTTTCTTTTATATTATCTTATGAAAATTAATGAAAAAATATGCAGGTTTGGTCATCCTGTAATTAAATGACTGGACTGGTAAGTGGCTTTAATGAAAGTCATGATTTAGAAGCAGTCATCGTGTGACAACACCTTCTGCATTTGCTCTTCTCTCTGCATGTAAAAATAACACAGCTGAAATCTACTCATGAGCTCATGCTCTTTTTCACTTAAAAATTTTCCCATGTTCAAGTTCGTTGTTGTTTGAACTTTTTATTAAAAGAATTTTAAGACATACACAAAAATAGACACACACATAAAAGTTGAAAATAGGACAATGAAGATCCATAAACCAAGCTTCAAAAATTATCAACACACTCAGGCAGACTTGCTCAAGTAAAGTCCCTTACTACCATTCCAATCACCACTCTGGAATTATTTTCAAGCACATAGATGTCATGTACTATATATTTTATATGCAATATTCTTTGTATATAAATTTGTACATAAATCATAAAAAGGTCTGGGGATGTAGCTCTTAAAAATTTACTCCTCAAAACTTTACATGGCAAAACTAGCTTGTCAAGTGGATTACAGCTAAATTTGAAATCCAAGTAGAGCTATAAAGCTATGGAGCCAATCTACTGAATACATTTAAATTATAATATAAATCATATTTATAAGCGAAAATAAATATGAACATTTTTCTCCAAGAAGTTTTCATGTAAGAAATTAGAGCTTTCTTAAAAAAAAAAACCAAAAGGCAGGGATGAAAAATCCTATCGAATGTTGATAACTGTTGGAGTTGGCTGGTAGGTGCATAGAGGTTTATTATACTATTCATTTACTTTTAGACATGTTAAAAATTCATAGTGAAACATCAAAAGAAAAGCATGCTAATGTGTATCTATCTATACAAGATGGTTACATATACAAAATTTGTTTAACTTCTGAAGGCTTCCTTACTACTAGCTGTTCTATGATCTTTATGTTTTCACATCAGTCAATGCAAAACTTTAGGGCTGAGGGCATAGGCTCACTGGTAGAGGGGTTGCCTTACATGCTTGATGCCCTAGAGTCTATTCGCAGCACCACAAGCACCCCCCTCCATTATATTTTAACATATATCCAGAAAAAAATGTTTACACTGAAAAAGTACTGACAGTGGTTATGTCTGGGTGATAGAAGGTAGTTGGTTATTTTCCTCCTTGAGCTTGTTGCTATTCTTTCTACAGTTTCAGTTATGCTATTAAATAAAAATATTTTTTATAGAAATAAAGCAAAACAAAAATTCTATCATATACCTGGGTATCACATCCCTTTTCTTCTTACTGTCACATGGGCAGCATTTAAGAACTCAGTTGACTAGTTGACACCTGTTCACGTGTTCTCCTAAATCTGAGAGAAGACATACACGTTTGGCTTATTTTAGCCTCTATGAGAATTTGGCTCTGGGTGTCTTTTATGACTATATGTTTTTAGTGAAACACAGAGCTTTCCCCTTAGAAATGATACAGAGTAGTTAATTCACTTGTCTCACAAATATTTATTGAGCACCACCTCAGGCATCAGGGATGAAGCGGTAAGACCTCTCTCCTAGAGAAGCTGCCCTTCTGGGACAGAGAAGAGGGATTACTTCTGACAGTGACCACTCCCGTGCTGCTGCATCACTAGGGATGAGCGATTCCATGTGAGCCAGTTTTCTAAATAATACGACTACAGCTCAAAACCACAAATTTAGTCTTTTCAGATATGTCATTCTAAAATCTTATATACTTTATTATTTTCTTTTGATAATAACGGGGCTATTAAATTCCTCAAAATTTTTGTGGTTAGCAAAAATTAGTTTTTTTAAAAATTTACTTTTCTTTCCTTTTTTTTGTATTTTTAAAAATTGGTTATACCAGTGGGTTCCATTTGGGTAGATCTGCACAGGCACTCCACACACTGGTCATTTTCACCCTCATGCCGCACCCTCCCCCTTTCACATTTTAGGGGGTTCGATGTGTGTAATGTACTTGCCTCACACCCGCCCCCTCATTAACTGCCCTTACACCCGAGCCCCATGCCCTTCCTCTTGTCTAATAACAGCGTCCCTTCTATTTTTCAGGTGCTTTAGAGTCCGCATACTGGGGAGTGAGTTAAAGTTGTGAAGATCAAGGTTTCAATCTCCTAAAACAGAGGTGGCCTGCAGGTAAAACTCAACCCGCGGTCCAGTTTTGGATGGGAGACATGTGATTTGCAAAATCTAAAACGTTTGTCTCTGGCCCTGTATAGAACGTTTTGGTGTCCCTTGCTCTAGGAAATCACCCCTTCAGAATTAGCTTTGCAGGTATTAAACCACTACTGTGAAAGGCAGTTGCCACCCCGAGCCGCCTTTTCTAATGACTTGGGAACCACACCCTGTGATATGCTGACACAGTCATCTGGAAGTTCTGTTAGTCTTCCTCTATTGTTTGTTTATTTATTTTCAATACAGCAGCTGGGAATGAACCCAGCTTCTTTACACTGAGCCCAGCCCCCTTTTAAAATTTTGAGACAGGATTCATTACACTGCTAAATTGTGCATGTTGGGCTCAAACTTGCAAGCCTCCTGCCTCAGCCTCCCAGAATGCTGGAATTACAGGCTACCACACCTGTCTCTTTTTGTTTTTAAGCTGCCCTTTGACTTTTGCATTCTTCCTTGTTTGATTTTCCAAAGATCTCAGCAAAAATGCTTGCGTAGCCGCCTGGTCTATAAAACAAATGATTATAGAGTTAAGGGTCTCTTTTATATGCTTGGTCATCTACCCACATGCTGAGAAGGTGAAACAAATATATCAGCCTCTCACTTGCTCAGATGTTCTATTAAAACAAAAAAGAAAAGCAAAAACTATGATGTTCTTTTGAGGAACAACTACCCCTAGCATCCTGCTGCACCAAAACCAGTTGACTAAGGATTACCATACTCAAAACAAAGAGACATTCAGGGTTAGCAAGCAGGCACTCCAGGCTGAGCTGTGTGTGTGTATGCTTAGTAGTTATTTCCCATAGGTAATACAATTTTACATCACATCTCTTTCCTATACATGACCAGTAGACACTTGTGGGCTGAGAAGCTAAACTTGTTGGAACTCTGTCTAAACGAGAATTGAAGGCCTGTCACAACTTGAGGAATTACTCTGACTGTGAAGTACAGACCTTTTGTCATCTGTGTTTGCCTGTTCAGGGATTTTTGATTCTATTCATAATAGTTAAGCCATGAAATAAGTGACTATGGTTGACTCACTTTAGAAAAATTACTGTATAATCAAATATATTTTCATTAGAAGAGGTTGAATAATTGCTGTGTAGGAGGAAAGCTTTGTACATTAAAAAAATGGTGTCGATAAGTAATGCAAATTAAGCGTTTAGAACTAAAATATAAATACTCCCTACTTTATTTGTGTCACATAATGTTCTACCTAAATTATCTGCAGTTAGTTTTAAAACTTTAAAAGAACAGTTATCTTCAGAGAAGGAACCGTAGGCAACTTTTCTAAATGGGCCTTGTAATAATAATTAAATCAGAACATGTGACCTGATTACTCTGAGAGGAAATGCAAGTGAGAAGTAGTGGCACACTTCTCTTTGTTGCAACAAAAAATTAAATCTGCTCAGAGAAAAGAAAATAGCAGAAATCACTGAAAAATGTACTGGAGAAACTAACCCGTGAAAACGGCACAGTACCACACAAGACATGAAAGTTAACTACTGCCATCTAGTGAATCGGTTATATAATTGTAATGCTAGACGTTTGAGAAGACGTTCTTTCTTCATTTCTTTTTTCTCATTTTCAGAGCTATCTCACTACTTCCAGTCCCTGTTTTTGCAGGGCCTAGGGAATATACGCAAGGGTGCTTATCAGGCACGTGACTTTGTGAACTGAGAAGTGAATGGCAGTTACACTAACGATAGTGTCTGACTGTAGAAACTGACAGCAACATCCACGTTTATGAGCAAAACAAACAAAAGCCAAGCACAACCACCACCGTAAAGACAAGGGGACAAGGTTTAATGTTGACGTGTAAGAGAAAGTTGGCAACACAAATCAATAACGTACTGAAGCCTCATCAGAAAACTGCCAGGACAGAAAGAAAAATGCTATTTGAAAACTCAGAACAACTATTCCTAGCCTACCATACAGAAGACATGTAGAAAACTTAATTGAATCAAAATAATTCAAGTGCTGTGATACTCTTCTAAATAATCAGGCATACTGTATGTAGCGAGATTCTGTCTCAAAATAAAATTTTTAAAAGGGTTGGAGATTTATCGCAGTAGTAGAGCATTTACACAGCAGGTGTGAGGCCTAGCACCACAAGGGAACAAAGAAGTGGATTCACAAGATGAAGGCTTCATTTTGATATTTTTCCTGCTTTGTTTGGTTTATTCATTAACTTTCGCTAAACTGTTTTCTTTGCCTACTGCACAATGACAGAGTCAGTTGCTAAAAATTCTGCCCTGCTCCGCTACCTAGAGGGATAATCTGGGAGAGACAGTTATCAAGTCCCTGTGCATCCTTTGAGAACCACAGAACCAAATCCAGTAACTTTACCAATTAGATTTTGCTGTAGCCTATTAGGATAACTACAGGACAGGAGGTGGAGATACTTTCTAAAGTGAGACCAAACTGTAACACCAAGAGTACTCATGTCACATAGGGTTCACGGTAATTCTGTGGTGATAGAAATGCTATGCAGTGCGGCAGCCACTAGCCACACGTATTTGAAGTAGGCAATTAAAATTTTATTCAATTTAAGAAGCCGCAAGTAGCTATTGGCTGTTTGAACAGCACAGGTAAAAGGGATATTTTTATAGCTAGTTCTTTTAACAACTATCTTAGTTAATTCAATTAGTATTTAAGAAATCTACATCTGCTACAAATAAAGTGAAGTGGGAGTACATGATGGTGTGAGAAGAAACAGTATTTATTTTATTTTTGGTACTGAAAATTGAACCCAGGACCCTGAGCTTGCCTGGCGGGCACTCGTGCCACTGAGCTATATCCCTGGCCTAGAAAGTGTTTTAAAATCCACAAAAATTAAATAATTCAACATTTCTAGGAAGATAGGTTATTTTTGCATTATTATATTTGTTTTTTGATTTTTGTTTACTTTTTTCTGTTGTATGTTTTTTTGGTAATAATAAATAGGGATTATTTTAACAACTACCTATACTATTTGGTTCTAAACTAGATCTATTTCATTTGGACAGTTCTATTTATTGGTTTTCTTTTGGCCCTCAATTTGTTGCTTTAGTTCTGTAGAATGTATTTTGCTTATTGTGTTGCTGCAGGCTTATTTTTGTTTTTTGTTTTTGTGGTTTTTTTTTTGTTGTTGTTGTTTTTTTCTGGTACCAGGAATCAAACTCATGACCTTGCACTTACCAGGCAGGCGCTGTGCCGCTGAGCTAAATCCCCAGCCCCTTGCAGTCTTATTTTCATTATTATTTCTTCAGTCAGAACACATGTAATTCTGATTAATGTGGGCAGCTCTCCTACAGTGTAGATGAATTCTCCTTCATATATTTCTACCTTTTGTGACACCTGTTTTTTTCCTCTGCATTAATTTTTTCCCCCTTTACAGAACTGGGGATTGAACCAGGGAGTCCTGAGCTACACTACTAGCCCATTTTATTTTATTTTGAGACAGAGTCCTGCTAAATTGCCCGTGCTGGCCTGGAAGATGTAGTCCTCCTTCCTCAGTCCCATGAGTAGCTGGGATCGCAGGTATGTGCCAACATGTCAGGCTGAAGTAGAATTTTAAGGCCTGAGTATTATGTAGACACAAGGAGGCCTGTAGGGAGGGAAGGGACTATTTCTAGAGCCTTCTGTGCCTTTCATAGGCTACCATGGTTCCTCTGTGTTGTGAAATTTTGTCAAGTGTCCTTGAAAAAATTTCAAGGAGACATTCCACTCAGGAATGGATCTAACCATTTGGATCTGTGCTCCCAACTTGGCTTGGAGCCCTGACAATGGCAAAGTCTAGCAATTTTTCTTGCTTCTGCAAAGATCCTGGCTTTGTTTATGCTAAGTATGTGTACTGTTTCATCTACCATGGGTGCTTATTTATTCTTTCAGTTTTATTCTTTGTAGACTAGGAAGCATTCTATAAAAATCTCAGGATTTATTAAATTTACCTTCTCTATAAGGCATTTGAAAAGTGCAAATGACACCAGATTTTTCTTTTTTCAACTCTATGTTTTAAAATTGTGGCTTTAAGTTATACTTCTTAGTGATTTTGATTTTTCTTTGCTTCATCCAAAGCAAGATTCCTGGAAGTCTCAGTTATGCTTTTAAATAACAGCTGAGCTATGCTTTACATAAAAATAATTCACTAAATATGCACAATACATATGAAAACACTGGTAGAAGTTGGGCAATTAGAAATCATGAGAGAGAGATAGTCATAACATTAACTGTTAAGTCAATCTCAGAAAACTGCCGAGTGAATGTAACAAAATGATTAGTTTGGCTAGGCTGCAACATTTATATAGGAATCTCATACCAAAAAACCTGTTTTTTAAAATTACAGGTAAATTCTTTAAAAATTTTACCTCAGAACCTCCGTGTTCTGGACTGAATATCATTTACACAATACCCTTATACTTACAGGCCAAGGCTGTAGATCCTTTAGTCCCTTTTCTAATTTCTCAACATCTGGAAACTTTGTAGCTCCATCAGCATCTGCCATAAGGATCTTTTCTCCTCTTGAACTAAACACACCCTGTATTTAAAAATTACAAGTAAAAAAGGGTTCTTAAAATTATTAAATTCAACAACATTTCAGTTAGTTCTGGTCTAATTAAAACATCTACAGTTGAAATCTTTGGTATAGAATGGTAGGAGGCTGGAGTTCACTGATAAGATATTCCCAAATATATCTGTGGCCTGTCTCATTATTTAAAAAAATGTGTGAGGTCATACTAATATCATAGAAAATATCAAGATAATAAAATATGCTTGGATATTCTGTATCACTAAGAATAAAAAAAAGTATCATATGTGTGCGTCATGGTACTTAAAAGGGGTCAGAGGTAATTCAGAGTAATGATTAAGATAGACTGAACAAAAATAGTGAATTTGCTGTGAAATATATAATATGCTTACAGATCTTTAGTAGTCTTTAGTATGAGACCTAGAGTATTTTACATTGATTGTTTTGGTTTTTTTGACCAGGGTCTTGCTGTGTGTCGTTGAGGCTGGCCTTCAACTCATGGTGACCCTCCTGCCTCAGTCTCTTGAATGCTGAAACTACAGATATGCACCACCACGCCCAGCTTAAATTACCTGCTGAATACAGTAATGAAATGTCTTCCTAAATTTCACTTTGACAACACTTAACATATTAACATAATGTGACTGTAGGTAAGATACGTCTAAATATAGACAGAAATTTGATCATTTATTCTGACATAACAGGGCCCCTAATCAGTATCTGTGATGTCTTTTTAACACACCCATTAGAACATATGTAAGAAAGTAGAAATTAAAATTTTACCACATTTAATACCTAAACATAAGAGGTTTTAAAAACGAGAAAACATCAAATGTATAAAATCTGAAGTTATTAATTTAAAATGGGAAAAAATCCACAACAGAAACATCACTTCAGTGACGTGGAAGGGTGAGCAGTCACGCTGCTGCGCCTTCAGTCGCGTTTCTGCAAAGCTCCCTGTACTCCCAGATCATGCCCCATCTTCCTTGAAGAGCTTAAGAATTTACCACCTATGTGACGTCTGTGCTCCCAGACTGAGCATTAGAACACTACGTGCGAATTCTTTCACCACTCAACAGTGATATTCTCATGGGCAGGATGGGTTTCATAATAAAATACAATGTTGGCTCAATAAATAAGATGGAGAGAGTTAAAGCCCACCATGGTATTTCATCAATCCTATGGCCAGCATGCATCTTTCCACCACTGCCTGCTTGGAGTTGGATATAATGGTTAGCACTCCAGGAGTCACCTGTGTGCACGAGGAAGATGGAATGGGTGGGATGAAG
>NW_004955431.1:9059073-9071042 GCF_000276665.1 Chinchilla lanigera | reverse complement strand
GTGGAGTCATTCACCGAGTCCATGGACCTTCTACCTCGAGGCTACTTTTTCTGAGGGAAAAAATAAATAAACCTCTAAGTTATTTAAGGCACTATTATTCAGGCTTTCTTTCACATTTACTCATTTTTGATCTTTCACCGTATCTTGATTCATACCTAATACACCTCAGGTGGAAGCAAGCACTCCGATTTGGAACTCCTTAGCACTTCGCCTGCACCTGTCTCCTACATGTCATCATCCTTTTCACTTACGCAAACGCCTGTCTTTCCTACTAAACTGCATATTTCATCAGGCCAGATCAACACAGGATTCACCTTAGCTCACGCTCGCATGCTCAATGCAGTGCCTTGGGTAAGTGTAATAGAAAAAATGTTACATAATATTTGCTAACTCATCAAAGACACAGGTGACAAAACTTTAAACCTTAAGGCAGGTATTACACATTTAGACTTGAACAGGAAAAATACATCGTTATTACTAAAAAGAAGCTGTAACCTGAAATGCTGGAATTCATCTACTGAGCTCTACAGTATGTGTATTACAGTCTGCAAAAAAGGTTACTTAACTACCTTAATATTGTTGGTACAAATTGGGAAGTACACATTACCATCCTAACAGCGCCGCCTTTTCCACGATTCTTCATTAGTGTTATCACCCGTACTTTGTCACTTCCATATTTCTGGCAATATTTAAAAGCTACCTGTCAAATTATATAAAAGTGAGAATAAAATTAACTTGGAAAATGCCATGTGTCTAAGGTGATCAATAAAGCAATTATCCAGATCTGACTATTGCATACAACACCCATGTATTGAAATACCGCACTGTATCTCATCAATATACACAATTACTGTGTCGAACAAAAATGTGTACTAATTTAAAAAAAAGGAAAAGGTTAGAAAGTCAACGTGGACACAGTGCTTTCCATTTCGGCTCTAACACCGCTATTCCGGCTTGTCCCTTCTTGTGACCTGATCATGCGTACCAGAGCTGCGGGACTCCTGGTGTCAAGATACAAGAGTGACCCACTAGTCACTGAGGCTGTAACTCAATTTCCTGCAGAGCTACCAGAATAGAGTGACTGTCTCTTCTTTTCCTAGATCTTCTACCTAACCTGCTAAGTGGCTACAAGAAACAAAAGCCAGGTGCTAACTGCCGGGTACAAACCCGTGATCAGGTCCTCCATACTGTTTCACGACTTGTTTTGGACAGCACTCAATCTTACGCCACAGAGAGGCTGTCTGCATCCTGCGTCATTTCTCTCAAATCTTTCCAAATTCCTCTTCCAGCAAATAACCACATCATAACTCCTCTTTCTCCTCAAAACCTCCTGCGTCTTCTTTTCCACTGGTTCCTTGGCCTCGGAATTGCTAAAGCCTTCAGTATCCTAAAAACCTAAATCACTAATACTACAAGCAACTGTGGTTACTCTGACTTACAAGAGAAGTCATGGGCTGCTGTAGTTCAGCACTACGGCACAGACCCAGCACACATGAAGCACTGGGTTCCATGCTCAGCATCGCCTAACACTGCAATTCACCCGCTTCCTAATAAGGCAGGAGGTTCGTGGAAACCGTATTCAAATATCCACGATGACCTACTGCTTATCAGTATCACACATTAACTCTTGATCCTGGTATATGAGACCCTAAAATGAGGCCTTCACATACCCCTTCCAGCTTCAGCCCCTCATGCTGTCCCATTAGCACCCTGCACATCAGCAGTATTTTAGATTTCCAGAACACGCCATGCTCTCACATGTAAGCCTCTCCCCAGCACATACCTTCCACCTGCACACCTGTCAGGTGCACTTAGATTCAGCTCAAACGCCAGTCTTTTCCTGGCTTTTATGCTCATGCTTACCTTCCCCAAGGAAGATTACAGGCATACAGCTTTCATTCTGAAACCATTTTCCTACTTGGCTGATGCCACAGAACAGACCTTCCTCATTCAAAGGGAGTGACCTACTCAAAGGCTGATAAGGTCACCCCTCAGTAATCCCAGCACACCTCCCACCCTATTGTTGGGGCACCAAAATCTGAGGATGGCAAGTCCCTTATATAATATGGGGCAGGGACTGTACAGAACCTATACACTTTTTCCCATATACTTTAAACCATCTGGTGATATCTAATGCAGTATATAAATGCTATGTAGTTATACTAAGTTGTTCAGGGGAAAAAAAACCTCTGCGCATATTCAGAACTGATGCCATTTTTTTTTTTGGTATTAGGGATAGAATTCAGAGCCCCTATTCAGAGTCCCCCTATGGGGGACTTTTTAAAGAATATTTTTGACTAGTGGTTGGTCGAATCCATAGATGCAGAACCCATAGACATGAGAGACTAATGTATGTGTAGTGCCTGACAGAAGCAGGAACTGCCCCATCTTTTTGTTTTATTTTGGGGGTTTCCAGTACCGGGAATCGAACTCACAACCTTGTGCTTGCCAGGCAGGTGCTGTGCTGCTGAGCTAAATCCCCAGCCCCTAGGAACTGCCCTGTCTTGGTGAGCAAATCCGCCATGGTCCTTGGTACATACTCCTTGTGCAGCACCACAGCAGACAGGCACTGTCAGCTACCAACCTATCGATCAATGCTCCCTTCTTCCTTCCACCTCGAGCTCCAGTCTGGCACCGAGATGATGTGCAGCCCAGGGGGAGAATCACGATTCATGCAAATCCTCTTTATCAAGTACTTTCTCAGCCTCTCTTGCAGGCCTGGATGGCCATGTCTCCCTCCAGGCTCTTGCAGGCCTGGATGGCCATGTCTCCCTCCAGGCTCTTGCAGGCCTGGATGGCCGTGTCTCCCTCCAGGCTCTGGCTCATAAACTCAGGTAAATCTGCTAGAGGGTTTCAAGTAAAGATTTGTACTCCTAGTTTAAAAGGAGAGAGGCATACAGAAATGGTTCTTAAAGTCCTAGCTTTAGAGCTGTGCATACAAACTGAAAAGGTATTCAGCTGGCAAAGTGACAGTTTCAGTGATGAAATGGCTCTGAAATCAGCTCCGCCAGCCTTCTGGCATATGAGGTAATAAAGTGCCTTTATTACCTAAGTATTCTCTATTAGAAAGTTCCTAACTGATGAAAATATCTAACACGTGGTGCTCACATTACCTGGTACACATCTCCAGTATGCGATGTGAACTCCTTCAAGACATAAAGCAGTCTTCAACCTTTGTACTGGAGCAGCAGTGGCCTATGTTGACAGCTAAAGAAGTATCTAATCAATGAATACTAATTCCCCTCTAACGTAGATCTTTACTCACCCCGGAGAAGGCCGATACAGCTGAAGCCGCATCTGCTTGGAATACGCGCACACTCACGTTTTACAGTGCCCTGAGGACAGTGCAGCACCTGTCACCTGCCCAGCACCCAGAACTCAGTTCACACAGTGCTTTACTCATCATTCTGATATATTTAGGGGTCTAATAAATGCCCTACACCACTGCAATGTTCTCCTGCACTATATTCTGTGCTTAAGTTTTGCCTCTTTAACCTAAAACTCAAGAACAAGAAGTATATTAACATTTTCTTCGTGTCCCATAGAGAACAAGACGCTCATGGGCAACCAATAAATACTCCTTTGTGGGGAAACTAGTTCTTTTTAAAAGTAAAAGCTTCTACTAAATATGGTTTTAAGTGTTCAGTGTCTTCGAACCTTGGGAGCTGTGGGGACAACTGCTAACACTTTCTCCCTCATCCTACTCAGGGGCTGGACATTCCCCCCCTTCTAGGAGTCCAGCTGGCCACACATACCGCAGAGGCAGCCGGGGAAAGTACCCTTTAGGACTCGCTGCTTTTCCTCGGTGGGGCTGAGGCTGCATCTGCCCTCAGCAGCAAGACCCCCTGTTTCTTTCCTCGGCTACTCCCTCCATGTAGTAATAAAACCGTGCAGGTAGTTTGGGTTCCTAATTTCTTTTTTTTTTTTTTGGTTTTTCTCCAGTACCGGGAACCGAACTCACGACCTTGCGCTTGCCAGGCAGGTGCTTTGCCGATGAGCTAAATCCCCAGCCCCTGGGTTCCTAATTTCATCCATACTCACGCTTCCAAGAGCAGCACTTGCTCTTCCTACAACAGCCCTGCCGGTGCTGTCTGGTCTCTACGCCTTTGTCTAAGTTTTCAAATGGGAATACTATCCCCTGCATTCCTCGTCTGTATTTGTTCAGAAGTCACTTGTTCTTCTCTCACGTTCTGTACAGCGTTTTACCTTTAGGGCTTGTCACATGACTGCCCTGAGGCTCCTCATGACGTCTCCAAAGTTCCTGTGTTTGTAGCCTTGCATAGTCTCTAGCACTACTTACACAGTGAGCATTTAACAAAAATTAGCTGGTAAATAGGCAAGTGAATGGGTACTTCTCTGTACAGTTATTTTAAGGTCCATTAGATTGTTATTTGTAAGACTATTAAGAGCATCATAAATGAATTTTTTTTATTACACAAACATGAATGGCACAGAAGGCAATCTCAGGTATACTAAATAATGCAAACATTTAAATTTATCTGTCACTGGGCAGAGGCGACACGAGCACGGGGGAAAAAAGCCCAGGAGGTGTGCAGGCAGGGAGAACGTATCCCATCCTGGCTAAACTGCACTGCACCCTTATGACTATGGGTTCCTTAACTTTATTGGCCACTAACACTGACGAGATGTAATGAATGTACTACCATAAAGATGAATGCAGGAGGGCCCAGGTCTAGGAATGTAGGCAGCAGAAGCGACACGGTACCTCCCACCGGTAAGCCTAGAGCAGGCACGTTGAAGGCCATACCCGATGCCCAGGGGCAGATATGAGGCCAGCCTCTTACTTGTATGACCGCTTTAGGAACCATGAGGTGGGTGAGAAAGAAAGGAATCATGCTTGGGGAAAAAGGAAGCATCATTTGACAGGCAAAATGGGCTCCCTGGAGGCCACTGACTATTGCTGGGTATACTCTCTGTCTGTTCAGTGATCGACAAAGCCTCCGCGGGCCACAGGGAACAAGTGGAACAGTAACGGTATTTTCCATAAATCTCTTTCTCCCACTTCCTGTGCAAAGGAGAGTATCACACACAGATTTAAGATCCTCTGGCAAGTGAAAGTAAGACTCACACACACTGAATTATTTTGTATTTCCTACCTATGGGCAATTCTAAAAGCACATGTATTTACCTTTGAAGTCTGGTCTTTACTGCCATCATCAACTACTATCACCTCATAAGTGAAAGTAGGATCACGTTTCTGTAAGAAGCAAAAATAAAACACCATCATTTGGCATGAGTACCACCAAAAATTTTAATAAAGGTATAGGTAACTTGAAAAATAGTTGTTTGAGTGTTGATATTTAAAAGCAGATATAAATATGAACATACAAATCACATAAAATAAGGAGGCTAAGAACAAAAAGGAGAGACACCGGGCAGGAGCACAGGGGACGCACTGACCTACTCTTTCTGTGTGCCTCCCACTCCTCCCCTCTGCTTCTGCCCTGGTGGAAGAAACCAGGCCCTTGTGGCGCTAAGCAACACTGGGCAGAGGCGACACGAGCACGGAGAAAAAAGCCCAGGTGCGCAAACAAGGAGAATGGATCCCGTCCTGGCTGCACTGCACTGCACCCTATGACTCTGGGTTCCTTAACTTTATTGGCCTGTTCCCTAGTCCATGTGGCTGACGTATTTTTACATTTAATTTTTAAATAGGTAATATGTTGCCCTCGGTCTCAGTGTATCTTCTCTTTATATAAAGTCTCAAAAGTAAAGTAAATCAAAATAAACAATTTTTTACCAGAAACAAACAGCAGCCATAAACTCACTTAATTCTCAGCCTCTCCAACAGAGACTTCCAAGAGGACTGAGTGTTACCTCTGTTTGTGCAGGAAAAAAAGGAAAACATATGATGGGAACACTCTAGAGAATAAAAGGAATTTCAACCTAAGTACAAGCCTTGAAAAAACTGCCTCTTTACAGTCACAGAAGTAAAAACAGCATTGTGCTGTCACACGATCTGCAGTCCGGCACTGTCACTTGATTTTAAATACATCAGGCAAGACCGTCATCTCCATCGAGGAGCCCTGGGTAATCATGACTATGGAGGAACAAGAAAACAGCCTGTTGCTAGACACAGGTGCAAGTCTCTCGGTCCTTCTTTTCAATCCTGGCCTTCCTTCCAGCCATCATACCTCAGTGAAAGGAGTCACTGGTGAGGAGGTAATATGCTATTTTTGACAACCCTTAGGCTGTAACTACTTATTAGATCCTTCTTGCATATCTCTGTCTTCCTGAGAAACCACTCTGAAGATACCACCACGTATTACAGCAGCCATTGATATTTTCCTACTAATCTATCCATAACTGTGTAAAGTTTGTAATGTTCCTATCCTATTTCATAAATGGATGTATGTTTATTTTTATGTGTTTCCTACAACAACCATTGAGAATAGTTAATGATTTTTCAGTAGGTCACTCATGTATAGCTCTATTTATTTTCTTTAGAAGCCACTTTGAAGATACCAAAGTATAGTACAACAACTCTTGATAATCTCCTACCTCTTTTGTCTGTAACTCACTATTATTTGTCTATTTGTTTTCCTGAGAAACTATTTTGTAGACAATAATATGTAAAATGATAACCATTGATAATTTCCTACCATTTTGTCTGTAATTTGCTAAGTCCCCCCTATTATTATGTTATCCTTCTTTTATTCTTTAAAATTAAAAAAAAAAAAAAAAAAAAAAAGTAAATACATCAGGCAAGAGAGGATAAAGGTGGGTAGCGGGTAAAGAGAAATACCAGCTTGCTGACTTGTCCCAGGTCACGCACCTGCCCCCGGAGGTGCTCTGCGGCATGCTGGGCCTGCCTGCTGACAGCTGGCAGCACGCTAAGCGAAGAGACGGCTTTGGATCAGGGTCCTGCCAGTTCTACCTCTCTCCCTCAGTGTGCGTCTGGCTTGGGGTCCACAGTTCATAACCTGGTGTAGTTTTAACTCGAGACCATACATTGAGAGAAAGAATAATACCTGTCTCTTCTCTAAGTAGTCCAGGGCTTCATCCATCATCATAGGCACTGTGAGGGAAAAAAAATATTAATCATCTTTTTTTAAAAAATGAGTTACTGAGCTGCATTTCCATAGGGAAAAAGCCCCAATAGGCTAACAAGGCCTTCAGGGCCATTCTCATCTGTGAGGTCCAGCGCTGTCGACAGCTTGCTTGTTAGGTTTCTAGAACACTCACGCCTGCCACCTCTGGACGCTGTGCCCCTCTGTGAACGGCAGTTACCAGCTACGCGCTCAGCACAGCCCACATCTTCAGAGACAGCGGAAGCAAACACTTCCAGCGTCCTGTTCTTCTCACACCGCCCCTATCAAAAGATCAAACAGAGCTTACACCGTTCTTCTTCATTGTACGAAGGCACAACGACAGAAAGCTGTTTGGAAGGCGAGTCCCATATACTGGGTAAAGTTTCCTTTTGGCCTTTGGCATTTAGGAAGAACTTCTCTTCTTCATGTTGGTGAAGTGGTGGCATTTTTGTAGCAGTTATAAACGCAACAATGGAAATCTAAAAGTGGACACGTAAAAAAATTATGTTATGCTGATCTTCTAAAGATATATTTGTTATGTTACAGAATATATCACTTGCAAGATTATTTTTTTCTCTTGGTGGAATAGTCACTCTCAGTTTGGGGCTCATCAACAACGGTCTGGACACGATTCTAAAAATCAGATGACAGTCGGTCTCCTAGCTAATCCTTATGAACTCATGATTGCCCTTTTTCCATTAGGAAGGCTCTAGTGCTTTGGAGAGCCCTATGTATTTTCTCACCGCCACACCAGATCTAACGAGGAACAGTCACTACTGGAAGTCCCGTCTATCTCCGATGCCGCGAAACTCCAAATCCCAGTGCACGTGTGTGTACACCCAGTGTCTCACCCCTACCGACAGCCTTTATACGACACAGAGAACAAGTTCATACTGCAGTTGCAAAGTATAGGATGACGCTGGGCATGATGGGGTATGCTTGTAATTCCAGCACTTGGGAGGCTGAGGCAGGCAATCCACCGAAAGTCTGAGGTCAACCTGCACTACATAGTGAGTTCAAGGACAGCTTGAAGTACACAGTGAGATCTTGTCTCAAAAGAGAGATAAGAAAAGAGAAAAGGGTTAAGGCAGATTTCCTATCCAGGACTAGAGAGATGCAGCAAACATAAAAAAGATTCCTCAACCCCTACAGTGGGGAACAGTAATGTTTAACAATATGAAGTATGATAACGAAATACAACCGAGTGAATGCTTAAAATAAAAATTATGTGAAAGACACACTGCCATTAATCCCCCTAAAAATAGTCCCCTTCACTTCAAACACACTTATCCCATGGCTCTTGCCACTTCCTGAAGCAGTCTGTGTCTTTCTGCGGCTGCCTTAATGTTCTCAAACTGATTCAAAGGGTTTACAGCAATTTGTGTCATGCAAAAGCATATGGTGTCTCTTCATCCACCTTATTCACTGGATCTGGCTCTGTTTGACTTCTGGCTCTTCTCCAAAATCATAAATGCCGTGCAAGGTAAAGGTTTTCAATCTCTCCAGGACACTGAGGCAGCCTCATTGCAGAGGACTTGCGCAACTGCTTCAGAAGGTGGCACGAACAATGCAGTGTGTTGAAAGTGAAGAGAATTCTGAGGGGGACATATCTTTCACTGTAGTTAAGTTTTTAAAAGTTAAAGTCAACATATTTTTCTATCATACCTCATGAATTTTGATATTTCAAATAAGAATTTGAATTACAGCACTGTCTGAAGTATAAAACCTGTAGGCTCCCTTCCATATGCACTGGGGAGATAGCTTTGGAAATAAACTAGTCTTTGTAACAGTGTTCCTAGACACTGCTTCAAAACAACCTACAAATTTTGGGATTCTACTCACTTGTTCTTTGATGACCATGTATAATACTCCACCAGGGGCTGGGGATTTAGCTCAGCGGCACAGCGCCTGCCTGGCAAGCGCAAGGTCGTGAGTTCGGTTCCCGGTACCGGAAAAAAACCAAAACCAAAACAAAACAAAACAAAAATACTCCATCAGCTACAGGACCAAAGTGAACACACTTCTTATTAGCATGAGCACACAGTCAGCAGCCTACCTTACACTGAGTTTCTGCTTCAAACCCTACCATCTAGGTTGTGCTTTCTAAATTCAGTTTCCGACTTAAAGCGACCACCTCTCTTCAGTGGCTGGTTGATTCAGATCTGGGGCAGGAAATGTAGAACGGCAGAAGAGCAATCGGACCAGAAAGTTAAGGCTAGCAATGATTACGAGGGTTATGCAAAAAGAACAAAGTCGCGGGAAGGGGTTTCCACTGCTCTCCAAGGGAGGGTTTCACCATCAAAAAAATCGGTATCGCAATGGATTGAAACACAAGGAAAAATTTTAAATTGTAAATCATGATACTAAAAACAAAGATTGGTCACCTCTTTAAAATGCCAGGGAACTATCTCAAAACTTTTAAAACTTGCCTTTTATATCTGAAAGGTACAGCATGTCAGGGTAATTGAACAGCTCAGGATTAGATTCTTTTCATCATACAATTGTAGGTAATAAATGAAGGAATGACATGATTAAAAGTATTCCACTTTACAACTCACACTGCAATAGAACATGTCGGTAACAGTCATCAATACCTACTGAACCCACTGGGCTGAATACAAGGTTTGCAACTGCTGGGTCCGGCAGGCAACATCAGAAACAGCCGGCACTTCAGGTCTCTGATACATGAGGAAGCAGTAAGCATCCCTCACACACTTTTCTTCATTAAGCTAACATACATTTGATCAAGTCTCTAGATCCTAAATACCAGATTACAGAAAAACTTGTGGGACACAGGAAGATGTCAAAAGACACCACGACTGCAAACAGTGAAGTCCATACTGTGAAAAATACTACAGGACATCAACTTTCCTAAAGGTAAGGAAGATCCCACGAAGGAAGAGAACTGTTAATAGAAAAATTTCTCCAGACACGTCAATCAAATGGAATGTGTGGCCCCTGCTGAATCCTGACTGGAACAAACCAGTCATTTCCACTGACACATACATGAGGCAACTGAGGACATCTGAACTGATACGGTATTTGAAATCACAGACGACTGGTGGAACTTAAAAACAAAATCTGCAATCACTTATTGCAGTGACATTTTAAGCAGAACCCTTACCTTACGGGAATAAATGTTGAAGATTTACAAACAAAATACTATGTTCTGGGTTTGTTTTAGAATAATTCACAAATGAGGTACGGTGAGGAGGGATTATGAACATACAGGATGAATAAGAAATAAGAGGGATGGGGCTGGGGATTTAGCTCAGCGGCAAAAGCGCCTGCCTGGCATGCGCAAGGTTGTGAGTTCGGTTCCCAGTACCGGAGAAAAAAACAAAAACAAAGAAAAAAAAAAAAATAAGAGGGATTTTTTTTTAAAATTTTTTTCTGGTCTTTAAAAAAGACTAACTTGCTGGGTGCAGCGACACATTCCTGTAATCCCAGCATTCTCAAGTTTGAACCCAGTCCTGGTAACTTAGTGACACCATGTCTCAAAGTAAAAAATAAAAACCAGCCTGAGGATAGGCTCAGTGTGAAGGCTATGGATTAAATCTCCACTACTGTCCCCCCGTAAAAGGTTAACTTCCACTAACAGTATTAGAATATAGGAGCTCATTTCTCCAATCTATGCCCTCACCAGAAAAATCAAGCAAAAGTGTAATATACATGTCACAGCGGTGTTTCGAAGATCAATGAAACAATGATCTCAGTGAGACAATGAGGCAATTCCTACTAAACATTCAAAGCAATATCTAACATATAATACCAGAAATAATCAATAAACAGTAGCTTCTCCGGGGACCACCTGCACACCTGTAATACCAGTGACACAGGTGGCTTGGGGCAAGAGGACCACATGTTTGAGGTCAGTCCTGGCAATTTAGCGAGACCCTGTCTCAAAATTAAAAAATCAAAGCTGAGGATGTTTTAGGGGTAGAGAGGCCCTTATTCAATCCCCAGGAGCACACACACACACACAAAACACACTTATCACACATTTAAATCTGTGCAACAGACTCAGGAAGGCAGCCTCAATCTGGGATTGTGTCAAATTCTACCCCCACCCCTTAAATAAGACATCCCGGTAAGGGCACAGATCACTAAGCATAAGCCAACAGCGAAGTAAAGATGCATTCACTGGTTTTTCTGTGGTGTTCCTAAGCACACATTTTCAAGCCCCTTGGAGAAGCGGGCACAGTGCCCTTCCCGTCAGAGCTGTTTTAGGCAGCTAATCTGAACGCCAAGCAAGCTAAAATCTTCTCCACCTAATAAGGGGCTCATTCCAAAATATGTGGCAGCGATCACTCGGCAAATGGTCTATCAGAAGAGTAACGGTGAAGAAAATCTGAATGTCGACTCTACTGTCCCGAGACTACTAAGAGGAGCAGTAAATTCACAGTGCTTCATTCTGAGACACAACGACCCCTAGACGTGGCCCGGAGCCGCACTGCTTGCTCATTCCGAGTCCTCAGGGGTCTTCTAGATCCCTGATTCCTTCCCACCTGTCACAAGGGGACAGCAGCGCAGGGACGCGGCGAGGGCGCCGCAGAGACGGGGCGAGGCGGCTCCGGGCCGGCGGGCGGGGATCCGGGGCCTGGGAGCCGGGGCGCGGGAGGGGAGGCTGGGAAGGGCGCGCCCCAAGGCTCTGCACACAGCCGACAAGGCTGCACAGAGGGGTGACACTCTAGGGGAGGAAACCTGCGGCTGAGAGTGTGCGGGAAGCAGGGAAGACACGTCGCACAGCCGGCGGCGCGCGGGAGCCCAAGCCCGAGAGCCGCAGTCTCCTGCAGAGCCCGCGTCCATCCCCAACCCGGTCCTCACCAGTACGAGGGCTGCGGCCGCCAGCACCGCGCCGAGCCCCGCGAGCTGCAGCAGGAGCGGCGCCATCCTCCACGCCGGCCGCCGCCCGCC
>NW_004955431.1:9014054-9058897 GCF_000276665.1 Chinchilla lanigera | reverse complement strand
GGCGGGAGGAGGGCCAGATCACGCAGGGAGACGCTAGGGCGCTCGAAGCTCCGATTAGCACCTAATTCTCAACAGTTTTACTGAGATAATTAGCATACCATGCAATTTACCCATTTAAAGGGTAGATCTGCTCTACAGTAATTTAAAACAATGTTATTCCCAATAGTTGGTGTTGAACTCAAGGTCTTCGCACTAAGCTGCATCCCGCCCCTCTTTAGTTTTTAACTTTGGGACAAGGGCTTGAACTTTCAATCCTCCCGCCTTAGCCTCGCAGAATGCTGGGATTACAAGCATGCTAACCTTGACGTGTACTATTTTAAGTGTACAATACAGTGGCAGCCGTTACACTGGCAATGCTGTGCAAATCATCACAGTCTCAAACGTTTCCGCTCCCACTCCAACCCTGGGAACAAGTAATACACGCACTACTTGCAGCGTGCTGCTATTACAAACCTTCCTTTCTGTTTATAGCACACTCAGACTTAGTCGGGCACCCTGCGTTTGTTCTGGCAGCCCCGCCCGCGAGGAAGCGGGAGCTTTGTCGCTCGGTTCGTTTCAATTACTGCCGTTTTTCTGAATTACTGTATCAGACTTTTTCTAAGCAGGGACACTTCTCTAACACCCGATTCATCAAGGTGTGGCAACCAAGGGAAGCGTAAGGTGGAGAAGGTGCACCTGGCTAGGGAGGTGGACCGGGAAGAGCCGGGCCGCAGGTACCGACCCCGCCACCTGCACAGGTCTGTTCCACCGCGGGACGTCCGGCCGCATCCAAAGTGCGCAGCCGCGCGGTGTGCGTGTGTGCGGGGGGGTGGGGGGGTGTGTGCGCATGCGCAGGGCGCGAGCGGGAAGATGGCGGCTGGGTTCAAGTGAGTGTCGGCGGCCGCGGGTAGCGTGGTGTTCCCTTGGCGCACGGCCGCTTCCCTAAACTCTTAGCCGAGAGGTGGTCGCGTGCCGGCCGCCTCCGCCAGGGCACCACTTCTTTCGCCGTCGAAGCAGGCAACGGGCGGGAGGGCGTGGCGGCGGTCAGTGGCGGGAGAGGGTCCCCTGCCCGCGCGGGCGGCGGGGAGGAAGGGGCGCGGAGCCGTGCCCGCGAGCGCGCCCGGGTCTGTGCGTCGTGAACGCGCTGCGGCCGCGCGCCCCGCCCTGCACGCCGCGCGGCTTATTTCTAAAAGAGCTGTGCTTTTCCTCGGAGGGATTTTCTTTTCCAAAGCCTTGGCGCCATTCTGGTGAAGCCCTTGGATTCCCAGAGTAAAGTGTGTAAATGGATGGACAGTGATTCCAGAGTAGGACAGTGAGGCTGAAACGGTGATCTTTCTGGGTGCGGAAACCCAAAGCTCATACGCCTATATCGGCTTGTTTTAAAACTTTCTTAAAATCTTGTGGCCAGTCTAGTAATTTTTGGAATTTCAAAGTACCGATGAGTTTACGTCTGGCTTCCCACAATGTAAAAACGCAAACATTTAGAATTGGGATCTCCGTGGTTAAGGTGGGCAGTACTGGTGATTACGGTTTATTGCTTGCAGTCGTAATGGAAGCATATGCTAAACTGCAGCGAAAGTAAATTTTTCATGCTCACTAGGTTAAGAATCCCTACTTGAGAGTAAGAATGGCATGAGTTTTAGCACCTGGATTAATCCCCCTTTCAGTGTGGAAGGTCCTGTATTTGTTTAAGGCAAAGTTAAGTGCAGGAATGGAATGTGATTGTTGCAAAGTATCTGGTTCTGGTAATTACTTACACGTGACAACGGATGTCAGCATTGAGGGAACAGTTCATTGTGGAGTTGCTGCTGCATCATCACACGTAAAATATTTGCTGGCTTCTGGGTTTAAGATTCATTAACCTACCTTAGATACATTTTTAATGTATTTCAGGACAGTGGAACCTCTGGAGTATTACAGGAGGTTTCTGGTGAGTAAAGGAGGTTATGTACACCTTACGGCTTTTGGTATTATATGCTGTTTTGAAGACAGAATTCCAATTTGATTCATTTGGGTTAATGAGGTTTATTGTGTTTCCCTCGGTTATGTAACAAATGTCACCTATTTTACTGTGAACAAATGTGTAGAAAGAGAACTGCCGTCCTGATGGAAGAGAACTTGGTGAATTCCGAACCACAACTGTCAACATAGGTAGGGTATCTGTTCATTTCAATTGTATGACATTACGAAGTTTTAGCCCACGCATTGCTTAAAACAGGTTTTCAGCCGAATTCTTCATGTCAGTGGGATTTGATGAGTTTGTGTTGAGATTCTACCTGTACAACAGTCCCTGTGACTGCATGAAAAGTGCCAAATCCAAGGATAGGGTTGTAATTCTTGAAACACTAATTTTAAGTAGTAATGTTGTTTCAAAATTAATGACTTGAATATGGAATAACTTTTTTTTTTTTTTGGCTCTTTGAGACAGGGTCTCGCTGTACTGTTCAGGTTGGCCTGGAGCTCACTTCATAGTCCAGGCTGGTCTCCAGCTCACATTGATCCTCCTGCCTCAGCCTCCCATGTGCTGGGATTATAGGCATGTGCCACTACACCCAGTGGAAAAATATATGAACAATTTTTATTTATTTATTTATTGGTATCGGGAATTGAACTCGCAACCTCTCACTTGCCAGGCAGGCACTGTGCCGCTGAGCTATATCCCTGGCTGGAATAACTTTTCATAAGCAGTTGATGGGGTAGCAAGATACTCATATATAGCAAACTAAGACACTTTATAATTCTGTGGCTGTTTTCCCTTTGTAGACTTTTCATTTTGCTTACATACCGTACTTATCTCTTCAGGTTCAATTAGTACAGCAGATGGTTCTGCTTTGGTGAAACTCGGAAATACTACAGTAATTTGTGGAGTTAAAGCGGTAGGTTTAATATATGTAACTACTGACCTTTGAGTTACCAAATTAGCTTCAGATATTTATTAGATAATATACACCTAAAATTCTATTGTGGATTAGACAGGTGTTAGGTTTTTAGTATTTGTTTTAATTTGCCAAGAGCTTTTGGTTAAGTATCAGATAATGCAATCTTCTTAGAGCCTGACACAATTCTGTAAGCACGGTAGATGCTCGTGTGGTGAGTAACTTGGTGGAGTCTTCCATAAGTGAATGCCAAATGGTCTTGACAATTTTTCAGTAGCTTCTTTCAGTAAGAAACATTTGTTTTCTTCTACAGGAATTTGCAGTACCACCAACAGATGCCCCTGATAAAGGGTATGTTGGTAAGTTAAATGATTTCATAATTTTATAGAAACACTGTAACATTTAATTCTAAGTAAGTCCTAGTAGTTGAGTTGAAGAGCAGTATTCTTAATATTGAGATATAAAGGGAGTAAAGCACATTTCCGAAAGTGCTAAAAGCGTATACAAAGCAAAATACAAAATGTCATAAATTTACCATCTGTCAAATTTGTCAAGTTTTTGTGTTTGGCGTCCACCGGTGAAACAGAATGTTGTTAGAGGGCTGTCGTTACAAACATTTCTGTTTCCGTGAATTCTTTTGTTTTAAACTGTGCAGCTTTTCCTTGTTATGGACCATCTGTTCCTTATGGTAGGAGCCCGTGCCTTTAAAATGCAAAAAACAGTTGTGAGCAGAGGGTTACAGGTTAAGGTATTTTGAGAAGAATCCAGGAAAATGTTTGTGAAACATTTAGGATTGAGGCTTAATGTAGGTGTCTGAAACAACAAAACTGTGGAAGAACGTGAAAAATACAGATTTCTTCTTTAATCTAAGCCTAGAAATGGCATCTTACAAAAACCACACAGAGTACAAGTATGTTACTTTGCTTTCTGCCTGCAAGCGTCTGTCCGTTGTCACCACTGCCTTTGCTGTGGATTGAACGCCTTTCCTTTAGAAGCTACTTTCATAGCTGCGGAGTGTTTCTTTCAGTTCCTAACGTGGATCTGCCACCCCTGTGTTCATCGAGGTTTCGCTCTGGACCTCCTGGAGAGGAGGCCCAGGTGGCCAGCCAGTTCATTGCAGACGTCATTGAAAAGTAAGACTGGTGGGATAGAATTTTACTATCATTTACTTTCAAGTAGTTTTTGACCTTTTGCTTACTGAGGTCTTTTGTCACTTTAAATCAAGTTCACAGATAATTCAGAAAGAGGATTTATGTATTTCTTCTGGAAAGGTAAGAGGAATAGAGAACAATGAGCTTTTATTTGGAAGTGTTTTTATGGGGAAGAGTAAACACAATAGTGTTAAATGTGGAGGGCTTACAGATTTTAGATGGAACTAAAAAAAAAAATCAGTCTATAATTATCTAAATAAACTATGCAGTTCATAAAAAACAAGTTCATAAGTTTTTATCTCCCTCGTAACCATCTTTTAAATTAATTTTTCTTAACTTTTTATTCCTTATAACAAGTTCTTTTGATTGTGCTACATGGTGGATTCCAAAACTTTGCCTGCTAGAATTAGGTTTATGGGGACCTAGAGAGGCTTTTTTGTTAGGCTGTATACAAGTTAGCATTGTGAAATTGAAAATTTCATATATTAAGGTTTCTGTGGGAAAGTACATTTTGAGTTCTAGCTAGCGCTTCAAAAGCATTTCCCTCATTTAATCTAGCAAGGAGAAAGGAAATCGCTCTAGATCTCCCTTGAGGGAGATGGCGATGTTTGTCACTTGGTAGTCAGAAACAGTTTTTCACCTAACTTGTCCACTTTTGAGTCTCTATTTTGTAAAGGCAGAGCATTTTAAAAAGCTTTTGAGCCTTGAAATTTAACTTATCTAGCTAAGGGGTTCTAAGCAAATAGCATTGTTTACTACCAGAAGTTTTAATTTCTTTTTGTGTGAACTATTTTAGCTAGCTTGGGTTCTATACTGTGATCTCATTTGCCTGGACTATGATGGGAACATTTTGGATGCCTGCACATTTGCTTTGTTAGCGGCTTTAAAAAATGGTAAGCAAGTTTAATCAACGGCAGCATTCTTCCTATCGAACTGGAATGTTGTTTTGTGACACATTTAACGTACATTTGCTCAGTAAGTTAAGGGTTTTTCTTGAGATTTAGTTACAATCATGTGTTTTTAAATGAACTTACTGACATGAATTTCTAAATACACTTTGAAGTTGTACATTCTCTAGTCAAATACCTTCTAGAGTTGCCTTGACTCTGCCTGCCTGAGTTGATGAGGACCGATCTCCAGGTGTTCTCTGAGCTCTTTACGTGTTGCCTGGAGGAGTAGAATGGACTTGTTTTTACTGTCCAACCATAAACCTCACCTTTAATGGGAAAGATCCTCAGTGAGGCATTACGTAGACTGGTTTGAACTTGTACATACTCCTATTATTGTAGTGCCAAATTGATAATACAACTGAAGACGTAACAGTAGTCTTATAAGGCTTAAATTTTAATCGTATCTATCATTGTGCTTAAGTTTCCTAATCTAAATAATAGAACAAGGATGATAATACTTTGTTAACTGTTGATGAGTGAATTAATACAATGAAAATGTGAAAATGCTTAAACAGTTACGTGGCATAAGGGCTAGGCATTTGATTTCTTAAACTTAAAAAAAAAGTGAAATAACTGGGCAGGAAGGGTAGGCATGGTGGTGCAACCCTGTAATACCAGCACTCCTGTGGCTGGGGCAGGAGGATCACCGTGATTTTGAGGCCAGCCTGAATTACATAGTGAGACCCTGTCTCAAAAAAACAAACAACAACAAAAAATTGGAATGTCATGAATAGATTTTGAAATACAATGTATATCTCCACACTGTGTATGTAATAGTTCTAAGATTCTTTTAAAAATGTTCTGTACAAGAGGAAAAAAAGTGAATTAAGAAAGCATAATGCAACTACTGGAAATCAGTGTGGAGATTCCTCAGGAAACTAGGATTGCAGGTCCATTTGACCCAGCTATTCCCCTTCAGGGTAATTAAAAACGTCGTACCACAGTGATACCTGTGCACCCACGTTTATAGCAGCACAATCTGTAATAGCTAGATCTTAGAAACAACCCAAATGCCCATTAGAGGAGGAATGGATAAAAAGATGTGGTCTTTTTATACAGTGGAGTACTACTCAGCCATAAAGGAGGATAAACGGGAGACTTATAGGTAAATAACTTGAGATTATACTCATAAGTGAAACAAACTAGATGCACATGTGTAAACATCATACTGTCTCCCTAGTGTGAGAAGCTGAAAGAGTAAATAAATACAAAATGTACAACAGATATTGTAAAATTGAAAGAAACTTCAACAAAAGAAAAGACAAACTGGGATGGGGGAAGAGAAAAGAAGGAAAAGCAAAAAAAGAATTGCATATATAATATACAAGGTAGTCAAGATAGTTATACTATTAATTTCTCTTAGTTCATTGAAAAGAAAGGTTGGTGCGAACATTGTTTGGACAATTAAATACTGGTGTCTTTACTCTGAGTACTAACTTAAAAGATAACAATACACAATGTATTAGCCATCATTACCTTCCTATTTTGAATTTTTTCTCTTTTCAAAATAACAGGCATAGAAACCTTGGTAACAGACATTTTGCTTATCTGCTTTTTTCTAGTACAGCTGCCTGAAGTCAGAATAAATGAAGAAACTGCTTTAGCAGAAGTTAATTTAAAGAAGAAAAGTTACTTGAATATTAGAACTCACCCAGTTGCAACTTCCTTTGCTGTGTTTGATGAGTAAGTTAATCAAACATTTAAAGATTTCCACATTCAAAAGTTGAAACTTTTCAGAGAAACACCTATGGTGACCCTATGTTCTAGTTAGCCCTGGACATTTTGTTTTTTTTTGAGACAAGGTTTTGCTGTGTAGCTCAGGCTGGCCTCTAACTCATGGTGATCCTCCTGCCTCAGCCTCCTAAGTGCTGGGATTTCAGGTGTGCACTACCACACACGGGCCCTGGACATTTGGTCCTTGCACAAATATTTTTGTCAACCTTTCTACCTAGTGAGCATCTTGACTTGAATGATTATTTGTGGGCCCACCTTCTGTGTTCCTTGGTTTACATATTCTTGTGATATTTGTGTGTGTTGCTGGGGATTAAACTCCAGGGCTTTGTCCATGCTAGGCAAGCACATTACCACTAAACTATACACCCAGTGCCCTATATTTGTGTAATCGTATTTCCAGTTCTTTCTACTAAGTAACTGAAGCTATCCTTAAGATTTGTCACCAAGGACTTTGGTATGCTCAAAAATTTAAGAACAAAGTTTTCTTTCTTTAGTAAGAATTAGATAGTAGGTTGCTACTTTTCTTTCCTAACAGTTCTAGTCTAGCTCTTTTATACCTAAGCTAAAATGCAGGTAGTACATTTCATATTCTTTTAAAATAAAGTGTGTTCTATGCATTTGATAATTTTTTTTTTTTTTTTTAAATAGCACTTTGCTGATAGTTGACCCTACTGGAGAGGAGGAGCATCTGGCAACAGGAACCTTAACAGTAGTGATGGACGAGGAAGGCAGGCTCAGTTGTCTTCACAAACCAGGCAGGTTCTTGCTACCTAAGTTTCGAACATGTGGAGATGAAAGCTCAGTGTGAACATTTATTAGGGTGGGCAAGTAGAGTGTAGCAAATTATTGGTTACCTAATACGTTTATTAGCTTAGACTGTCTATCAGTGGTTCCCAGTATCTGTCAGGATCTCTTGTAGGTCTTGCAACGTAACTTGCAGATCTTGAGGTCGTACCACCGGTAGGCGTTACCCATCTTTTGTTTTATAATTTAGCATGACCTTGATGTTTTATAAAGTGACTGAGATTAAAAGTCTTGGCTCAATAATTTCTCAGGTGGAAGTGGGCTGACGGGAGCTAAGCTTCAGGACTGCATGAGCCGAGCAGTTACAAGACACAAGGAAGTAAAAAAACTAATGGACGAAGTGATAAAGAGTATGACACCCAAATAAACCACCACGTTTTCAAAACAGACTTGTAAAAACTGTATTTGTCAGACTGTGCACAAACTTTTTATACTAAATAAATATCAAACTGCATTCTTCTGTAAAAGATGTTTCCAGTATTTCTTAGTTCCCTTCCATATATATTGTATACAGTAAAACCATTTTTAAAAAGCAATGACTTAGGCAGACCAACCCTGGTTCATGAAACTATTTCCCTGTTTTTATTTAAAAACCATAGGGTTGTACTTTTGTATAAAGTTTGTACATTTAGCGGTGTAAAATACACATTAAAAAACAAGATGAAGTAAAAACTCAATTCTTTTGATTCAGTGTTCTCGGGCTTTTAAAAAAAGAGAAAGGAAAAAAGAAAACTCAGAATTTGGGAGTAGTTGGAGTGCCTCTCTTCATTTTACTTTTTGACCTGTGGCCTGAATGTCGATGATGATGTAGCTGAGCTGTTTGTGCTGCCGCTGCCGCCACAGCCATTTGATGCTGCAAGAATCGCAACTGCTGCAAAATTGAGGGGGAGAAATTCAAGTCAGGTTAAAAACAGGTGTGGTAAGGAGCTTTTCCTGAGAGTGACGAAAACAACCGGAAGGGAGAAGAGCACCAAGGTAACAAAAAGGGACCATAACACACCGAGACAGTGCACAGTCAAACAGCACCAGTGGCACAGAGAGAAGCCTGCTGAGGGCTTGTAAGTGATCTTGACACACTTCACCATTGATACTTTGCCCTGCCACCTAAATTGCAGCAACTCAGCAACTTCAGTTACCATTTTGTTATTTGATAATAGTTTACAGCAATATAAGACCACCCTGAATATCAAGATATTCAACTATAATATTCTGACTTTCTTTACTAAAATAATAAAACAGTTTTATATATAAACAGGTATGACAGTTACTAATAGGAACACTTCTGCGGTACGTTAACCAAAAGTTAACAGTCGGCACTTTAGAACTATTTTAAAACATTGCCAACTAGAAAAATGTATGTTAATGTGCCACCAGCATTTCAAGACAGATTCTACATTAGGAAAACAGGCTTCAATGCACAAAATACATTCAGTGCTCCAAGCTGACTGGCTAAGATGTCAAACTTCTAAATAAAATTTACTGTTATTTACCAATTACTGTATAGTCTTAAAAGACAGTAAAACTGAGAAAGGTATTTTGAGGTACTTTTGGAGCTGAGTATCTTAAAAATGTAATGCGAGTGAAGTTGCTGGATTACTTGGATCTGCTGCTGCTGCTGCTGAAAGGCAGAGGAGAGCTGGAGTCTCTGCTGAGGGAGGCTTTGCTCAGGTCTGTTCTCGGCAGAGCCAAGCTGAGACAACACTACAGAGAGGAGAAGGGAGAGCAGGCCAGTCAGAAAGTCTGAAGGCTACCAGGGTTAGGAAAGGGCAACACGGAAAATGAAACAGAAAAGTTAGCAGTATGATTAATTTTAAGTGTCAAATCACAGACATTTCAGGATAAATGTAGTTTGCTGTTAGTTGAAGGTGTCACTGATTAGGGAACTTTCTGGACACAGAAAGGGAAGGGGGTGCACCTTATCCCTCTCTTGCCCCTCAATGAAATTTGATATTGGTGCTATTTTAAAAACTATTTCTTCTGTGATATAAAATAGAGCACATTATTTCAAAAACATACCCAATGAAATAGGAAAAGGGGGATGGAAGAAACCCAACTATCCTAGTAACAAAACTGGTAGACAAGTGCTTCAAACAAGGGATAATGACTACCAGACTGTTAACAGTAATGGTGGTAAACACAGTTTTCAGCTGACTAAGACCATACTAATCAGGTTAAGCCTTTCATGTACAGACGAGGAAGTTTAAGCCCTACATGGTTTAACACATTAACGACAGGGCTGCAATTCATGTCTCATTCGTATGTCTCACTGCCGGTGGTTCAGGTGGCCGGCATGAGTTGAGGGACTCGAAGTAATCATTCAGGGGCAAATGTGGAGCCGGAAACATTCTCATGATTTTTTAGCCCAGAGTTCTTTCCATTAAGTTTACCTTACTGCTATTTTAAAAAATTTATTATCTGTATGGTAACGGATATAGTTACGAACTTCCATTTGGAAATTAGCTATGAATTAGACGTTTAGGTAAAATTACTTATTTTCAGAATAAAGACCTTGACTCTACTATGCTAAAGGACTTCTAAATTCAGGAACGGGGTTATATAGAAATGCCAAAGCATCATAGCCCAATGTGACAATTACAGTGTTGACATACTCAATCCTTAAATCCTCAAATCTGTCACAGCTCTCTTATGAATGTAGCTTACTGATTTTAAATGAAAGTGAAATTAGAATTTCTGTCCTCTATTGACGAAAGTATTCACTATATTTGGGTTACTATTTACTTCTAGAAGCAGTGGGGTAGTCCTTCATTTTAGTTTCACTTTTTACAAATGTCCTACAGAAATGTTATCATTAAGATTTAAGTCATAATTACAAGCTACAGAATGAGACAACTGCAATCTAGGAAAATGTAGTCTCAAGTATCTAAGAAAACTGAAGAGTTAACATATATTTATCATAAAAATTGAAAATAGCTTTGACAGCTTCTGAATAAGTTAAGTAACTGTATAAAATTTTGTCAGTAAACTAATATTAGGAAAACTACTGTATTAAAAAAAAGCTCTCAACTGTTAATGAAAAAATTCTTAGCGATCGGTAAATCTATTTAACAGGTCACAGATTAAATATAAGCTTGTTTTTTCTTGATTACAGCTTGCAAGTAAGCGGCAAGATTCCGAATACATTACTTTTAGGAAGTTCAGCATGTAAAACTATGAAGATACGTACCAGCTGCCTGTGACTGCATAAAACCTCCTACTCCAGTGAGGTTAATGACAGCAGAATGCTGAGCAGATAAGGCCTGTTCTTGAGTAGTTGAACCTTGTTCACAACTCTGAATTAAAAAAATAATAAATGACATACAAAAACAGGAAAAACAATTTTCAGATTATAAAAATAATTTTTTTCCAGTGTAAGAGAAAATATATCATTAGGTTTTCTAAAAAACAGTAACAATATAAACACCATAAAATTGTGACATTAAGATTTAAATGAAAGAGAAATTTTTTAGAATTGAACCTGCATTTGTTTGATGCTAAATTAATAATCCCTAAGACTTTCTGCATTTTTGGACACAAAGTCTCATTATTTTATACTCTGCTAAGACTTTTACAAGCTGTACTGAAAATTGTTTTAGGGTTAAAACACCATTTGCAATATAATACTGGAACTTCTTAGCAGGGTAACTCAAGAAATGAAATAAAAGGCGTAAGGGTTACAAAAGAAAAAAAAAAATGCCCATATATGCAAATGGTAGGTTTATGTAGAATATATGGAAAAATCAACCGAAAAGTAAGTTTAGCAAGTATACTAGGAATAAAAATTTGAAAACTAAAATACATTGATTGATTTGGTACGAGGAATCGAACTTAGGACCTTGCACTTGCCAGGCAGGCACTGTGCCGCTGAGCTATATTACTGGCTCAATACCGTAATTTTTTTTTTTTTTGGTCTTTTTGAGACAGGGTCTCAATGTGCAGTTCAGGCTGGCTTTGAGCTCACTTTGTAGCGCAGGCTGGTCTTGAACTCACAACGATCCTCCTGCCTCAGCCTTCCAAGTGTGGGGATTATAGGCGTGTGCCACCATGCCTGGCTTCAATACCATAATTTATTTAAAAACAAAGCAAAACCCCGTAGGTACAAATCTAACGGAACACATGCAAGACTTTTAGAGTGTACACTATCAAGACAGTAGGGTATTTATTGGCTGGTAATAAACAGCAGACCAATGAACAGGACAGAGAACCGAGAAACAGATCCACACAGCCAGATGACAAAGGAGCCAAATAATTCAATTGAAGAGACAGCTTTTCAACAATTGGTGCTGAAGCAACTGTACATTTACAGTCTCCTCTTAAAAAATACTGAATGGACCTAATTACATATTTTATACCAAAATTAAAAATAAGCCATTAGGGGCTGGGGATTTAGCTCAGCGGCAAAAGCGCCTGCCTGGCAAGCGCAAGGTTGTGAGTTCGGTTCCCGGTACCGGAGAAAAACAAAACAAAACAAAACAAAAATAAGCCATTAATTTAAAATAAAAACTATACAACCATTAGATGAAATAGTGAAAAAAAATATTTGGGACGTAGGACTCAATCTTGATACTCAAAACACATTTTAGAAAAAGAAAAAATTAACTTGGACTTCATCCGAATTAAAAACTTTCGCTCAGCAAGACACAATGGCTGAAATATTTCAGTATAGAATATAAGCCAGACATTTAAAAAAATCTGCACTTATCTTGAGGGGACATCTCTGAACAGCAAAGCACAGAGCTGATGTAAGAGAACCCTCCTGAACTTGGGACAAGGTACACGAAATGAACAATATAAAAAAGCAAACCACATCACCGCCAGCACACAGCTATTATAAAACAAAGAAAAAAATCCAAAGTGTAAAAAACAATACCTGATAAAAATTTCTCCCCTAAAAACATCTTACAAAGGTGAAGAAGATTGTATATATCATAAATGGAATAGTCACAAATATGCAGGAATAATGACTACCTTGAATAAGAGCTAATAAAAATACTTGGGGAAAGACTAAAAGGATAAAGATATACTATGCTAATATTAATAAAGATGAAGCAAAAACTGTATCACCAGAAAGAAGTCACTTATTATAAGAAGCCAATTAAAGACAATGCTAAATGTGCATGTACCCAACAATACAGCTTCACAAATAACCTTTTGCAAAAACTGACAGAACTAAAAGGAGAAACAAATTTCCAGTTTGTGCGACAGAATTCTCAGTAACGGAGCAAAGGAAAGAAACTCAGGAGTAGAAGACTTAAACATTACCATCAAACACACAACACACTACAAGTGATACAGAATACTCTTAGCATGTGATACACATTCTCTCATACACATGTAGAATATTTCCCAAAACATTATCTTCTGGATCATAAAACAGACAAGTAAACTTAAAGAAATGGAGCATGTTTTCAGTGGACTTAAACTAGAAATCTAAGCTGGGCATAGCAGAGCACTGCCTGTAATCCCAGTACTTAGGGAGGCTGAGGCGTGAGAATTACAAATTTAAGCCCAGACTAGGCAACTGAGCAACTTGAGGAGACCCTGTCTGAAAATGAAATAGGGGGAAGGATGTGGCTCAGTGCAAAGGCCCTGGGTTCAATGTCTAGTACTGACGAAAACACAAAACAAAAATCAGTAAACTTGAAATCAATTACAGAAAGCTACCAGGAAAATCCCCAAATATGTGGAAATGAAAAATTTATCTAAAGCCCAGGTAAGAGGAATTTACAAGTGATAATACATCCTTCTAGAAAAGTAAGGCATAGCATATCAAAATCAGTGGAAAAGTAGCTTAAGCAATGCTGTGAAGGAGATGGGTGATATTAAATGTTTACTTTAGAAAAGAATGATCTCAACCCAGTAATGTATGATTTCCAGGAAAGTGTTCAGAAAAATAGACCTGAATCTACACATTAAAAAGGCCCAGAGGGAAGACATGGAAAGACCAATTCCCATATGTATCAGAGTGAAAATATTAGTCTTTGAAAATAAAGATAAACCTTTGGATCCTCTAACCAAAATGACTAATTAAATATGCTCAGACCAGCAAGAAAATTAGACTGGCAACAGACTTCTCGAAAACATACAAAGCAAATGGGGAGCATTTTCAATATTAAAGAGAGCCAGCTGTGGTGGTGCACACCTGTAATCCCAGCACTTGGAAGGCTAAGGCAAGAGTGTCACTTCAAGTTCAAGGCCAGAACTAGAGTGAGCCCCTATCTAAAAAAAAACCAAAAACCAAAAACAACCCCCGTAAATACATACTACATACATACATACACATACATTTAAGGAGAGAACTAGAACTGTTGAACTCGTAGAGAAAAACAGGGAGAAAGCTTTGGGACACTGGGTTTGGCAATAATTTTTATAATATAACCCAAAGTCATAGACAAGGAAAGCAAAAATGGATACAATGAACTACATCAAAATTAAAACCTTTTGTGCAAAGAATACAAAGACTGAAAAGGCAACCTACACGTGGAAGTATCTGCATATTACACCCGATATACATGTATAAAAACAACTAGAAAAATAAATATCCTAATAAAAAATGACCAAAAGCTCTGAATAGACACTGCCCTGAAGATTAAATAAAACCATCGTGTATCTGAAAAGATGTCCCACACCGCTAATCACTTGGCACTTCACAGGAAGTGCAAATCAAAACCAATGCGACTATCACCTGTCATTCATTAGGATGGCTAGGGGTGAGTATAGAAGCTCAGTGGCAGCATGCATGTTTCCCAACTAGTGAGACTCTGGCAAAAGGACTGATGGTGACATATGTATTTTTTTTTTTCTTTTTTTTTTGCAGGACTGGGGATTGTCTAAGGGCTTCAAATTGAACTGTATCTCCAGCACTTTTTTCCCCAAGACAGGGTCTTAAGTCACTTAAGTTACCTGGGCTGGCCTCACACTTACGATTCTTGTACCTCAGCCTTCCACAGGGTTGAGATTACATGTGTGGGCCACCACACTTGGCTGAACATTTCATATATTTAATTGTGTAATAGGGGTAGGACCCAGGAATCTATAATATATAGATGTTAGTTTCCCAGGTGATTCTAGAAGGTGGCCCAGGTTCAGAAATACTGGTAGCTCTCCTTCTAATTTTTTGCTGTTACTCAATTTCACTGTGTTTAGCAGTGTGTAACATTTGCTTCTGTCCATGTTCCTGCTGCCCTATACTTCACAATAATGTAGACAGCTCTATTCTAGCAGCAAACACAGGAATGATGACGACAAGGCCAGAGACCTGGTCCTGTCTTTCGAAGTATGGCTATGAGTCATTTTTCTCAGTCTGATCCCCTCCGCACAAGATCCGACATCACCTATTGAGAATGTCTGTTCTACTAAAAATAGGTACCCAGCAACTGAATTATTACTATTAATAAAGAAAGAGTACAGAAAGTGTTTGTTCCAACAAGTCAAATAAAACAACCTGAAATATGATTGGAATACAGCAAACAATGTCCCACTTCTGCAGTCACAGCACAGAAGCACAAACCTACCTGCTCTCCTGGCTGCTGAGGACTGGAGGCTGTGGGCTGCAGAGGCTGCTGGGGTGCGAGCTGGGAGAGATGCTGCTGCTGCTGCTGCTGCAGGGTGTTAAAGATAAGCGAGCCACCGGGAAGCTATTTTGAATTTAAACAAGAACAAATTAGCTACTTTCACATTACTGTACATTTATATGAAATATTCCAATTTCTTTATTCCATGTATTTTTTGGGGAACATTTACTATGTATGTATGTGTCAGGCACTCTTCTAGGTATGTACTGAGGAAAAGGTGAAGAAAAAGTAAAACTGATTAAGTTACCTGTCCTTAAAAAGGGTCTATTTGGAAGTAATTTTTAAGTGCTGTAACTCTGGGTTTCAAGTATATTAACATTTTCAAACAAATCTTTCTGCTTCAAAGTAAACAACTATCCAAACTTATATACAATTATTTAGCTCTTCTTATATTTAATATCAAAGAGTATTACATGCACTAGAAATAAATAAGATGCCACAAATCAGAAATATATAAACAAAACCTGTTCCCTAAAATTTGTTCTAGCTTTGTCAAAAATTCAGTAATATATGGATTTTAATATAATGCAGTGAGGAATTTTGCATATTTAATGGGGAGACCATTACTGTCATTCTGGATTCATATTCATTTAATTTTTTAAAAAATTTAAAAAAAGAAATACCCAGAAAATTAAAGGTAGACTTTTTTTCCCCCCCAGTGGTAATCGAACTTACAACCTTGCGCTTGCCAGGCAGGTCCTGTGCCACTGAGCTAAATCCCCAGCCCTGAAGGTAGACTTTTCAAATACACCAGGAAACAGTTTTTCCTTTTTAAGCTATAATGGGTTAGTAATAGACACTTTGAGGTCCTTATAGAAATTCCAAGTATATACCAATCACAGAATTCTTAGGTCTAAATAGTCAAAACAACAACCAAACCAACCAAAAAACAACAAAAAAGAGACTCTACCTTTTGTCAAAATTTCTCCATCTAACAAATTACTGTCAAGTAAATTTGAACATAGCACAGAAAGCAGAAGTTCAGTTTTTCCTTCCTCAATGTGTAAATACTAAATATAAGGGAACACGTACATTTTCACACTCTATCCAAGCACATCTATTGTAAGCTAACAATATACAAACTTGTACATGAAAGGCCTGCTGAGAGTAGAGTTATATCTACTACCTCTACTGTGTGCATGTATAGGACCAGGTAGGTATAAAAGTTCTTGATTAAAGAGGGCTGTAGGAGTAATTACAAGTGAGGTGTATAAAATACTGTTTCCCCTTATCCAACCGATCACACAAAGGTAGCAGTAACTGCACCCTTAGAAGATTCTGAATAGACCTCAAAATTTCTTTTTTTTTTGTCTTTTTTTTGAGGCAAGGTCTCACTATGCAGTTCAGGCTGGCCTTGAGCTCACTTTGTAGCCCAGGCTGGTCTCGAACTCGCAACCATCCTCCTGCCTCAGCCTCCAAGTGCTGGGATTACAGGCGTGCGCCACCACGCCTGGCTTAGACCTCAAAATTTCAAAGGGTAATCTGTATACACTGTTGGAAAAAAAATGAACTTTAATCAAAAGCAGTGCTGCAGTTTTACCTGGAGTAGATTTAAAGGCCTGAGACTTGAAGTATTTTTTAAACCAAATGGAACACCTGTTAAATGAAACTCATGGTTATAACATAATTACAACTGTATTACCTTTGAAAATGATTTCTAGTTCAGTATATATAAAGACATTTCATATACTTTCTCCACAGATATACTTATTTTCCATATTTAAAAAAGCTTAAACACATTTTCTTCAATTATCAATACTGAGATTTTATTCAAAGATTCACAATAGTAATGTACATTATACTCTTTATTTCAGAAACTCAGATTTCTTTTTCACTATTGCAACTACTGTCTGTAAAAAGAGTAATTTAGAATTATATGGGCACCATGAATATGCTACAACTATTTCTGTTGTCTGTTGTGTAAATATATTTAAGATACTGGCACCTACATTTTCCAGTGCTAAATGATGTATAATAATCCTGTCTCTAAAAACTGAACTGGTGTGCTCTATACTATTTTTTTTTTTAAGTACAGAGGCTATCAGAATGCTAAAGTGTGTTGAATTTTGTAGGTAAGGATCAAAACCACACATCAGAAACAATGGTTAATTCTGAACTTACTCCTAAAAATTAGTGGCACAAAATATAGCACCTCTTTAAGTGCAAGATGGGTAAACATTTTTAGTAAAGAGCCACAATGTAGGTATGGTAGGTCACACACAATCTCTGATACGTATTTTCCTTCTTTTATTTTAAAAATGTGAAAACTTAGTGGGGTAGCACGCACTTGTAATTTCAGCATTTGGGAGCCTGAGGCAGGAGGACTGCTCTGAGTTCAAGGCTAGCCTGGGCTAACTAGTGGGTTCAAGAGCAGCCTGAACTACATAGTGAGACCCTGTCTCAAAAAACCAAAAAATATTTAAAAAGTAAAAACCACTCTTAGTTTAGACTGTGAACTTGTCTGCTTACCCTGTTCTCAAGGTAGGTATATATTTTGTTCACTTAATGAAACACTCTAAACACTAATTAAAAATGTATCTTGTCCTTTATCATATTTTATTGAAAAAGATGAGGCAGAAAATTCACACTGAAACTATCAAGGTCCTGCATAAGAAAGTGACAAAGTGTAGTTCAATGATAGTATGATAAAACTGGCAACGCTTTCAAGAAAAAATGCTCATGAACACGTGGCTTAAACAAAACTGTACACTGCATGGTACATAAAGGTGGATGACATCTGTAGAGTGCTTTCCAACTTAGGAAAGGCATTTTCATACTTTTCTTTCTCAGAAGTACTGAAGCTAAAACATTTTTTACTCTCATTTTACAGTGCATAAAACTGAAGCCTAGGGAAAAAATTTAGGTGACCTCTCTAAGGTCCCATGGTTAGTAACTGCAGCCATCTCTGACTGGTACTACTGATAAAGTTAATGTACATATAAATATCCTAATTGAAGATTTAATTCTATTCCCAGGGTTCTGCCACTAATGTCATTTATGTTCATTAAAGTAAAATACAAGCTAGGATATGAAACCACTGCAACATGTTAACAGGTTTAAATTCTAATTCTCATAATCCATAGGAAATTTTGGATAAATTTTTTAATACTGTTTTTTTCTGTTAAATTTCTCAACAGCGAGAAATGGAATCATTCCAAGGTACACTAATACCTCGGTTTACCAATGCTTCAGTTTACAAGCAATTTGGTTTGACAAAATTTTGCTTCTGTTTGCAAATTGTTTCGGTTTACAAACTAACCCACTGCCATCGTCTTCCCCACACAAACATAAACGCAGCCATCTTTCCAAAGTTGTAAAACAAATTAAGTTCATAAACTGAGGCATCACTGTATTATAATACATTCTTTTAAACAACATCAGAAAATGGCACAAGTTTTCTAGTACATAGAAAACCACTACAATAAACTATTATTACAATGATGATGACTACTTTTTGAATGCTTGTCTCCTGTACTTCATTTATGTTTTCTCATTTTATCTTCATAACTAGGAGATAAGCTCCTATTGCCATTTATTTATTGAATTTCATACAGGAGGCAAATGAGGCACAAAGGTAAATTTTCCAAGATTACACATACAATGAGTTGCCCAAACCAAACTCAAGTAGTGGCAGTGAGACTCCACAACATAGGCTTCTAACTAACATGCTGTGTTGCCTCTTATACAATAGGTATTTTCAAAATACATTTACTTTCCCTGCAACAAGGCTAGTAAAATTAATTACCATCAGAAAGCAAAAGAAAACATGTACATAGGCTTATAAATTTACCAAGTTTCTTCACAGAAGTTAGTAAATTCTTTCGTTTTAAGTTCAAATACCAGAATTTTAAAAGGCTTGAAAATTAAATACGTAGGGTGTAATACTTCATCAAGTAACAAAGATGCCTTTAGTAATAACCTTAAAGTAACATTTTTTACTTTATCATGTACTTCAGTTTTTCAGCAGTTATTATTTCCCGTCTTCTGACCTGCTCGAGACGCTGCCTGCACGGTGCTGGGCAATGCATTTGGTAGCAGACTCCCCGAGGGGAGAAGGCCAGTCAGGTTTACTCCTGCAGGAGTTATGGCACCAGTGTTACAGCCCAGCACAGGATTTGAACCAGTCATCAAAGCCTGGGCCCCACTGCAGGACAATAAGACAAAGCATTAAACTTGTACTATAAAAAGAAAAGTATGCCACATAATCCCTCACATTAAAAAATGAATTACAAAACAAAATCATTTCTGTTTTCAAGTTCAATTTTCTGCTCAGTATCATTTTCAGAATGTCAGAGAGGCGGATACTGGCGGCAAGGTTGGCTACAAGTACGCACTGAATATGTATCACAGTTTTGAAATATCATTTGGAAAGTACTAACCAAGGGATTGAAAGGTGGTAAAAGAGGACAAACAGAAAAATCTATGCCACTATCAATATGAAGGATCTCAGTACACATAATAGATGCATAACTAAAACTGAAACACAAGTGAGACAACTTCTTTCCATATGTAAACTACTGACTCTTTCCATTTGAATAATATACAATTTGTTCTTAATCTCATAAATACGTATTTATTTAGGTGGGTGAGAGTATCTTAAAAAGATCAGGTCATCCTTACAAACTTACCAAACAGAGCCCACTACATTGATGAAGTTAAATCCAGCAGAGTTTGCCATGACCTGGGTGGCTGTGGTTCCTGCAGTTATAGATGTTACCATGGTGGAAAGAGGAATGGTCGTTACAGGCATTGCCTGGCTCAGAGACATTTGCTGCTGAGCAAACTGAGTTAACAAAGTGGGCTGAGGGGTGAAGCCTGAATCTTGGGGAGTAGGGGTGGCTGAAGGGGCACTAGGAGTGGAGCTCTGAGCATCAGGAGGGTGTGGGGTCGATGAAGGGGTTGGTGTAGGAGTAGATGGCTTAGGAGTTCCAGATCCTGCTCATTGAGAAAAATAAAAATTGCTAGTTTGTTATAAATGGCCAGTCCTTTTTAAAATAAGGTTAATGGAATCTTACTTAGCACTGACAATTTGTTCCAGTTTTTTTAAGCAGTTAACTGCAAGTGTTAATTTCTACACATGATTCATGAGTGTTGCTACACTCAATTACAATTAAGGATGCAGTATATCACCTAAAAAATCCCATTAGAGATGCTATTACAGTAACAGTAAAAATAGACATTTGTATTCTACCACAATACCCATTTAAAAGTCCTCATTTCCTACATGCTGCCTTTGGCCTAAAAGGTTCACAAGGAATTCAAATTAAAGTTTTGTTATTTACTATTTCACTAATTCAAGACTTTAAAAAATACTGCTTAGTGTAATAGTCTGCAATAAACTGTGAGCATATTTATAAATTACGTAAGCTAACAATCATATTTGGCACCTGCATATACATGTTGAAGTCCTAACACATCAAGGTTACCCTGACAAACAAATTTACAAAAACAACAGTAATAAGGTAAGTATCTGATAGATAATACTGCATCTTTAACAGTAACTGTGTACTTCTGTTTAAATGTAGAATGTATAGAAAATCTGTTGTGAATGAAGTATGCACAGTTTAGCAATTAAAAAAAAAAAACAAAAAAAACCAAAAAAGTAAAACCAAAAGCTCTTGAGGTGTTTTCTTTTTTAGCTTTCATGTCCTGCAGAAAGAAAGGAAAGAAATGTGAATGTCCAGAAGCTGTCACTCAACCCTTACTTAAAGTAACAACTGTGTGCAGTAGATTACCATAATGCATACCCACAACATAAGAAGTGTGAATAAGACTTTCAGAAAATTTATATACTTTTCTTTGTGCAAAACAAGAAGGCAGAAAAATTACACCTTTTGAGCTATCAAGAGGAAGATGTTTACATCTAATTCGAAGACCGTCCTATCGCTGTGCAGCGTTCTAAAACTTTCAGCACACGTTGGTAATATATAAAAAATCTAAAAAACTGGAATGCTTTTTTTCCCCCCAAATTGGCACCTAATTATTTAATTATCAGGTAATTACCAATTTGAAGAAACTCTCCCAAATTGTTTTTAGCGTTCATGTATAATTCTTCTTGATGTTAAAAAAGTATCCAGTAGTAAAAATTACATTTTAGTATTTTCAGAATAATGCTTTATATGATCATCATCACATTTTAGTAACTGACAACAATTTATAAGAGAGTGTAGGAGTGTTTCTGAAATACTGGTTTTCAGTTTATTTTATCATCATCTTGGAACTAACTGGGTTATTACACATACAAAGATAGGACCTGCAGCAACAATTCTTAGGACTTTTTTTCCACATCAGCCACATAGTTCACATAAAGTGTAAAATGATCCTAGGGTATACTGGAATAAAAAATATTTTGGAGTCTTACTGCCAAATGTTAACTATCAGAATATTTTTTAAGGAGTTGTGTAGGTTGAAAGTCTAGGAGAAAGGTATACATAGAGTGCATATACAGATACAGGAAAACACACTACAATGAACATATAATACATACAAACAAGAACTCTGCCTCAAGCTTCCAAAACTTACACATTTTCGGTACACAGTACGTTTAGATTTCACTATTCACAGGTAGAAAAAAGTTGTCTTGAAAAACACTGATGCAAAAGCTTACGAAAATTTACTGAAGAACTGAAGTGAGGACTCACTTTGTGATGAGCTGGCAGGTGACAGGGCAGCTGGAGAAAGCATACTAACTTGACTGAGATCCATTGATGACTTCCGAGAAAGATTTGGTGGCTTAGAAGAAGGAGGAGGAGTTGGGGACTTAAGAAAGCTACTGGCTTGTTGTGGTGTGAAATAGTTACCTAGAAGAAGAACATGAGAATTATTTCCTAGATTTATAATTCAACATTCTGTGAGTTGCAGAAATATAAATGAGTAAAGTTTTAAAAAAGATTATGATTCTGGGACTTTTTTACTTAGGTCATAGGAAAGAAAGGATTTTAATACCTGAGGCACTATTTCCTGAGCTTGAGGGAAGTTTGATGGGCGGAGGTCGATGTTTTACTCCCTTCCCCAATACTGAAGACTGAACTGACACAGTCTCCGCCTGCTGAAAGGCAATGACAGTAAACATACCTGTTAAAATTAAAGTTACTATCACAGTAACTCCTAGATGAAACCAATTTTCAACTCTGCAAACTATTCCTAGTGGTCACAGACTCAATATCACAGATGTAACACAGGAATATAATTTCACACAAAACCTATATAATATATTGCAGCACACCTACAGGATGAGGGAAAGACTTCTGAGCAGCTGAGAGGAGAGAGAGAATCTGAGGGAGCCCAGAAGAGTAAGATGAGGGTGAAGCTTCCAAACTCCTCTATCCTTCTTTGCTAGGAAAGTAACTGCTGAAGCTGGATGACCAGCACACAAGTATTCATCATACTATCCTTTCTTTGTGTGCTTCTGAAATTTTCTATCATAAAAAAGTTAGAATCAAAACTAAATAATCTTGCTGCCTCTCAAAATATAATCCTTAACATTTGTTAGATTCCTTGAGAAACAATTAGGTACAAACAGTAATGAAACATACTTCTGTTTCTTTCCCAGGAGAAAGCTGGTTTAGACTGGTAGAGCCACTAGAGCTGTGTGACATCTTGACTGGACATTTGGCTTCATTCTGGACCAATTCCTGGTACTGATTAACTACCCTGAGTATCAGGAGAAAATAGATAAGGACTGCTTGCCCTATTTAAAACACAAATTTATTATAAAGAAAATGAATAATGCTGTTATTGGAAAATATGTTCCATGAAATCTAACACAAAAATGAAAATTAAGGTAACTTATCTTTGTGTTAAAGGCTAATCTTCTGAATGACAAATTCATGTTAAAAACATTCTGCTAACACATTCAAGATACATTTTCAATATTTTACTTCTAATTCAGAAATTACAGGGGTAATTTAACCAATAAGCAGCCCAAGAAAGTACTCACTGCTTTACTCTTTATGTACTTATTTTCTGTTTTTTAGTACTGGGACTTGAACTCAGGACCTGTGCTTACCAGGCAGGTGCCTGTGCCACTGAGCTATATCCCTGGCGCTCACTGCCTTATTCTTAAAGTCAGACTAAAATCATCTTCTATGGCTACATTACATGTCTAAGTTTTCCTATTTAAAACAAAATTATATTTAAAACATTATTCTTTTAACTATTTTCTTGATTCCATGAAAACATCCTAGGTATTAAAATATCAGAAACATACAGTTGAGTTCTTCAGAATCTCATCCTATGAAAATAATTATTTTTAGCCATTTGCGATATCACATCTTTTGATATTTTTCCTAGAATCAACAGCATTTTAAAGTTGGGAAGGATATTAGAGAGCTTTGTTCAATTGCGTAATTTCACATGAAACTCATAAATATTAAATGATTTACTAATGTGAAGAATTTTAAGCAGTAAATGGCATTAACTAAAATCAAAGTTTATGTCTTCTAAAAAAAGTATTCTCTAATACTATTTAAGTAGAAAGTTTTTCATATCTATCCTAGTCAAAAATAAAGATTCAAGTATTCTTTTACCTCTCGGCATCAGTCTTTGACCCAATAATGAACCTGAATGGTAAAGGGAAACAGAAAAGTGTAAGATGAAGATGTGTTAAAAAGCCGTTTCAAGCCTTTCACATTTTAGTCACAGTAATTTTATAAATAGATCTACTGAAATACCAAAAAATTTTAAAATATATTTAAACTTATGAAGCAATAACCAAATTTTGCATGTATGGAATAATTATGTATAATGTGGTTGATTTAACTCTGGGGACATTTACTTTGTCATAAGATTTATTTAGCAAAACATAATCCGAACTGAAAATTACCAATTTACCACCTGAAAATGACCACTGATAAAAGTGATGGCTTGGCCTCGTCACAAAATCACTGAATTACTGTATCTGGGGCCTTCTCGCCTTCCATTTATTTTCCTTGTGGATTTTGGAAGTCATTTTATTGTTGTCTGGTTCTAGGGATTCAGGCCATAGCCTTCACACTGAGCTGTATTTCCAGCTCTTTTTTTTGTTTTGTTTTGAGACAGGGTCTCACAAAATTGCCTAGGCTGGACTTGAATTTGTGATCCTCCTGCGTCAGCCACCCAGAGTGCCGGAATTATTGGCTATTACACCTAGCTCAAAGACATTCTGTCTACACAACAGGACCTTAGAATACATTTCAGACAAGGAAGACAGCCTATTGCCAGTTCAAATAAAAATCTCTACCATGTTCTTTTAAAAAGTTTGACTTTCTTAACAGATTAAAACAGTGCTTATTCTTCAATTACCAATTTGAATGATCATCTGTAGAGGAGCTGAAAAATATAAAATGTAAAAAAAAAAAAAAAACTCAGTTAATGCAGCTCGAATTTTAACTTCAGAATTATTCAATAATGAATTACTCATTATGAATACCAATGAAAGACTGGCAGATAATAAATCATGCAGCACCTGATGTAATGGCAAAAAAAAAAAAAAAAAAAAAGATCAATTTTTTTTCGTGTCAAAGCAGTCAGTGAGCTTTCTGGCCAAATTTCTCATGAGAAAACATATGACACCCTCATGCCCTAGAAAAGTTAGTAAGTTTAAAATGACCAATGTATGTCTCTAGGGAAGATTTTTTAAAAATATGGATAACCAAAATATATGATCTTTGTATTCTCTTAGCTGAGGAGTCCCTAACTGCTACTATTTCTGCTTACTGACTTTTATTTAAGTATTGGTGAAGCTACTCTTTAAAAATCTACCTTCCTACTAGACTTTCAATTAGTGTTTTATAAAGGGCTGTACAAACAGCTCGACATAAACTTGGCCCCTGCCTTTTTCTGCTGAGCCTTTCTTTGTATGATTCTTTTCAAAACATTATATGATTTACAAATCAGAACTGGTAATAAAACTAACAGTAAGAACTAACAAAGCTAAATACTGAGCCAGGTATGGTGGCACAGGCTTATAATTGCAGCACTCAGGAGGATAAGGCAGGAGGATCTGGTGTTCAAGGCTAGCCTCAACTAAATAATGAGGCTCTGTCTCAAAAACAAAACAAACCGTAATCCACGCTACATATATATAGTATACATATTCTGCAAGATCAGCCATATAAACTGTGAACACATAAGTAAACCAAGAAGGACACCCCAGAAATAATTCTTCAAAGCTAGCATAAAAATAATTATACTATGGTATACATTCTTTAAAAGAAATTATTATTTAAATAACTCAGACAACATGGTAACTATGATTTACATTTCTTCCATACCCTGTTAAATCTACTTGGTATACGTAACAAAAGGTGCATCCCTAAAGAGAAATTTTAACTTATTAATAGTTGCCCGTCAGTAGTTGCTAAATACCCTCTAATTTTACATGGATTTATTAGAACTCACTGAGACGGAGACATCTGGCTGTCACTTTCTTCATCTCCTTTACATGGTTGGATTTTACCATAGTAAAGTGGATCACCAAGTGACTGCAAGATGGTGAGCTTTGTTTTCTGACACTGATTACCAGCTTCATACTCAAATACATAATCATCTTTTACATCCTGCAAAAGAGCACCCCAAGTAATACCTTTTCAAGTAAGTAAGCAACCAGAATTAGCAAACATCAGAGAGAAATGACACACTAACTTATGTCTGGCAATAGGAAGATGCATGGCACTTAGATTATAGAAATGCACTAAGATTTCCTGAAAAGAAAGCTAGGATAGTTCTCTTCTAGTAAAGCATTAACATGTAACAATGAAGTGTGAACATGTAATGATACTAATAAGCAAAAATATTAACGTAACTAAAATCATAACAATAAACATTTATTGGACATTGTTGTCACTGCACTAGGGTACAGCCTCAAGAAACAGTCACGCCTGTATGGCTGGCGCCACCACCATGTTGAACTGAAGCTAACTGAGCATGAGTCTGAGTGCCTTGCCTGGAGTCCCCCACATGTACCCCGGCCCCTCTGGGGCCCTGCCTCTCTACCTTCAACAGGACTACACAGGAATTCTGCGTCACATGGTGCGCTGGGAATGGGAGCACCAACTGGTAGTTACTAAGCTTGCAAGAAATATGGCAGAGTTTTACATGCTGGACACATAAACTGCAAATGTTAACAGGATAAAACCTGAAAGCCTGATTATTTTAGTCACACACACACAAAATCGTATGTACAAAATATCTTGTAGTATTCATTCCTATGGTTTCTCTAATTTAATAATTATGCCTATCTCTCTCTCTAAGAAGTTATTACTGCAATTAGAGATTAGAACATTTCCTTTAAGAGACACCCTTAAAAGAATGTACTAACTTGAAACAACAAGCAAATGAGCACTACCAATATGCCACAAAAGCAAAAAGTAAAAATGCAATTCTACATATAAACAGCTCTTTACAATGGAACCTATATTTAAAGAAGACAAAATAATTGCTCTTTGTAATTCAATGAAATCTTAGAAAATTATTTTTTTGTTGTTGTTAAAAATGATTCCAGATTTAAAGTAACTGAATGCTTAATAAATTCAGAGCTCAGATCAGGAACACCATTACTGGAAGTGAAGGCTGGCAACAACCACTCACATGCGCTGGCCAGACTGTCGGCTGCGAGTCGTCGGATTTGAGAGACTTCTCCACCTTAGCGTATTTCTCCACCTACACAATCAAATCAAGATGCTACAGAAAATGCAATCACCATGCTGACCAAAGGGAACTCGACAATACAAATAGTTATTAACGCTGACTTCTGATTCAGTACTACATCATCAACTGCTTAATGTGTAAGCAGCGTAAGATTCTGACTGCTCAATCAAAACAACTTTAATAATAAAATAAAAGCAGAATTTCTTTGGCTATGATAGACACAGCTAGACAGTGTCTTTCTCTTCTTTTTACTCCATTAACCTCACATCACAATTGTCTTTTAGAAAAAACAGAATGTCGGAGCGAGAAAGGTAAGTAAGGACCAGGATCTTTTCCTTTTGGCCTGGTTTTTAATGGAATAGAAGTTGTCAGGTTTAATGGCAAAAAAACTAGAAACAGACCGGGGAAGATAAAATATTACAGTTGAAAAATATTTCAAATCCTTTCCATTTTTTGGGGGGGGGAGGTTTTTAAGACAGGGTCTCACTATGTAGCTCAAGCTGGCCTTGAACTTGTGGCAATCTTCCTGCCTCAGCCTCCCGAGTGCTGGGATTACAAGCATGCACCACACTTGACTTACTCTTTTCAACTTTCTGATCAAATTTGGGCTATATGTTCTGTGTTCCTAAGAATATGTGTGAACTAAATGTTCTCACTTTCTTGGAGACTATGATCTTCAGAGTAACCGAGGTAGGGATATAGCTCAGTAGTACATTCTTCACATGCTCAGGGCTGAGTTAGGTGAAAAACTCTTTTCCCCTCAAAAAGATAGTAATTTAGATTCATCTAGATACTGTTAAAAATACACATTTTTTTATTCCCCTTCCCAGGAGACAGTGATTAGTAATTAGGTCTGACCCAGGGACTGCAATCTGTATGTTTAAGTGATAGCCTATGTCAATCTCCAAATGAGTGAGTCTGAGTAACTCTGTAATTAAACCACAGCGTGTGGGTCCCAGCAACAGTAACTTGGAAGTTTGTGAGAATGGCGGCATCTACCCCCAGCCCAGATTAGCTGAATGGTAATCTACAATTTAACAAACTTCCCAGGTGACTCTTACACATCACCTGCAGCTTGAAAAGTAAGGCTTCGGACACCCAGCCCACTGCTCTCTGAAGCCCAATTTCACCCCGTTCATACCCGACACCTATTCTTACACTGTGTCTTCAAGAGCACATAGGTAACGTAGCTTACTTCCTTCAGGTGCACACATATTCTATTTTGCCTTCATGCTCTGCAGATTTTCTGCCTAAATCAGAGTAGGATAGTACTTTTGCTAGCCAAGGAAGGATGCGAAAGAATATATAATTACAATTAAACAATTGTAAAGAACTCTGGGAATACAGAAAGAACATAAGAGAAAAGGCAGGAAGAAATATAGGACCTCTATTCAAATGTTCCTCTCTTATCTTTGATCATTTCTATAAGGCGTGATAGAAAAATAAAATACGACATTTAACTGAAAGTTTATTACAATAAAAGACACACTGCCATTCATCCCTCTCACTACCCCCACACCACACTTATCCCACCATTCCTGCCACTTGCTCAAGCAGCTCTGGACGTCTTCTGGGAGTGTCTCTAGCTGTGCTATCATGGCTACCTCAATGTCCTCAATGTATTCGACAGTTTTAACTTCCATGGTCATTTTGACTCTGGAGAAGAGCCAGAGGTTGCACTGTGCCAGATTTGCTGAATAAGGCAGATGAGGACATACCGTAATGTTTTCATGTGACTGCCTTTCTGCTGGATGGCATGTAAGCAGTAGTAGTCATTGAATTTTTACCGTACCTTGTAAAGATGCTCATCAAAGAGGACATCAGAAATGCGTTAGAAGTGGCAAGAACAATGGGATAAAAGTGTTTGAAATGAGCCGCACTACTGCAAAGGGGATTAATGGCAATGTGTCTTTCACTGTAATAAATGTTTAACGTCCATGGTATTTTTTGATCATCTCTTCTAGCTTATGTTTATCATAAATGAAAAATAAGTGAAAAATACTATTTAAATTCCTAATTCTGGCCATTGGTTCAGTGTTAGCAATCTCTACATTTAAGCAGTTTGGGGAAAGAAGCATCATTAGGTTATGAAGAAATACATGAGAAACAGAAGCATCACATACATCACATTTTCAAAGTTACTTCTATTTTAAGTGCAGGACTATATTAAAGGGTTATATTTCCATGTAATTCCATGTGAGGATTATAATTTCTAAAAATGAGCAGCTTCTTTTTATTCTATTTTTAAAAGAACTAAGGTTTTCCCTTACAATGTAGTTATCAGCTACCTAAATGATAAAACATATGAATTATATGTGGAAAAAAAAGCAGTTCATCAGCTAACTTATGACTTACATCCACTTCAGAAGGTATGGACAAATTACAGGGACTCCGTTTCCACATATCTACACACTGAAAAATTAAAAATAGCGTAAGTACAAAATTCAAAATAAGTTAAGCTTGCTGGTATAAGCTTTGTTAAAAACATATACTTACATTTCCTGCTTTAGAAATTTTGAGGTCATAATGCTGACCTGCTTTCCTTTCCTTTCGTTTTTGTAAGAAATCAAGCAATTTCAGCTGAGGAGGAGGTGGACCATGAGACAGATCTTGCTGCCGATTTAAAGAAGACCTGGAATATCTCTTGAAACACCTAAAATATTAAGAGATTGGATCTAAACAAAGCTAATAAACTCATGTGTAAGTCTGACTGGTAAGCAATGATTATATAATCAAATCACAAATATTTACATAGTATTACATGCCAAGCACTGTCCTAGGCACTGGCAAAACAAGAATGAGTAAGGCACACTTCCCACGACCATGGGAGCTAGCTGATAGTTCCGAGGGGCAGACGCACACTCACATCCAGAGGGAAAAAGATACCACAAACAGGAACACTGACAGCCACTCATCACAGAAGTGTCTTGGCTCACTCTGCACAGAGGCACTTACCGTTTCATAGGGCGAGTGTTCATCTTTTGCCTGTTATACAGCAGTCTGTTGGCCATGCAGGTTACTGCTATGGAAGGATCAAGACACAGTGGTTCTGCTGTAGCTAGAATCAGCTGGCTCTCAAGCAGAAGTTTGTCCTCCTGAAATGTAGAAGAGCACATGTCAATACCAAATTTAACATTTTTAAACTGGGCGCAGGGGTGCAGACCTTTAATTCCGCTACTCAGGAGGCTGGCAGGGAGAAACGAGGGTGTGAAGCCAACCTGCGGTCCTTAGTGAGACCTTGTCTCAAAAAAAAACAAAAACCATACATATTATAATACTTTACAAATTTTATTTACCCAAATCCAAAATAAATACTGTTTTTTTTTTTTTTTTTTTACTGGTATCACGTAACTTACTTTACCAAATCCTACTTTTTTTGTTTTTTTCCTAAATCCCTGAAATGTCTTAACCATATTTTATGTTATATCTTTGCAATGGTAGGGACAAAACCGAGGACTTTACACATGCTACACAAGTGGCTCTACCACTGGGTTACACCCCCAGCCTTCTATAACAAGTTTTTAAAGTCAAATATTATTGCTGCATAGGAACTTTTGGGGAAAAAATGCTTCTTTTCCCTCCTCTTTTTTTTTTTTTTTTTCTTTTTTTGTGAGACAGGGTCTCACTATTAGCCCAGGCTGGCCTTGAACTCACAGCAATCCTCTTGCCCCAGTCTCCTAAGTGCTGGGACTGCGGGTGTGAACTACCATGCCTGGCAATAGCTTCATTCAACTTTTATTACAGGAATTTTCAAACATACAAAAAAGTACAGGTGTAATGACACCTATGCACCAACACCTAATCAACGCCTTATTTCAGTTAGTGACTATGCTCCTAACTTTAGCTTGTTCTGCTAGAATAACTTAAAATATACCTTAGATGTTACACTCACTTGGGAAAACTTTAGCATGCACTATTAACAGACAAGGACCCCAGTCTATTTAAATTCCTCCTGCCATGATCCAGGTATATTATTTTGAACTTGAACTTAAACGAGGTCTTCTACACACTGTATTTGGATTTTACATCTTACAAGTACTTTTTCTGGTGGTGGTGGCACTGAGCACTGAATCCAGGGCCTTCACACTGAACTATGACCCTGTCCCTTTTTTTGAGACAGCGTCTCTGGCTAAGTCACTAAATTGTTCGGGCTTGCTGGGGCTCAAACTTGTGTTCTTCCTGCCTCTGCCTTCCAGAGTACCAACGTCCTCAGTATGTGCCACTGTACCCAGCTGCAAGCACCTCTTGAATTCTGTACTGACTGCTTCTTCCTTCATCTTTTTTCCTCTTCTCATGGAACCGATTTTGCTGGACTTGAATAAGTCATTTAATTGGATCTGGCTGGTTGCTTCCTCGTCAAGTCACTTAAAGTCTTCTTTTATTCCCTACAAACCGCTAGCTAGATCTAGAGGCTTGATTTAGCCTAGGCTCTGCTTTCCTCACTGGTACTACAATGTCCTACTCTCTCTTTTGCGTCACACCAGGAGGCCTCATTTTCAGATTAGCAGGGTTAGTGATTTCTGAATTATAATGTTAGCAGATTTCTGAATTATAATGTTTCCCATGAACCTCTTGTCTGTTTTCAAAAGGAAGAAGGACTGCTGTCTAGATTTATGAAGACTTCTAAACTGACAATTTTTTTTTAAAGTTTAACATTGCTTTTGTACCTATTAGCTGGAATTTTTCTAAAGAATTTTTTCTCAATTGCTATTTGGCTGCCCAAAATACACTTTATACAGGAATAGAAGGATAAATATTCTATTTTCTCCTTTATCATATTTCAGAGTAAGACAGTGATGCTGTAACACCCTCTGACCACTACCAATGAGCCTTTTCCCCCAACATTCTTCATCGTTTTTTGTTGTTTTGAGACAGGGTCTCACTATGTAGTTCAGGCTGGCCTTGAACTCACTATGTAGTCCAGGCTGGCCTTGAACTTGTAGTGATCCTCCTGGTTCAGTCTCCGTGTGCCACCACACCCGGCTCTTAATACTTTTCAACCTTCTCACAGATGAAAAAATAGCAGTCCAAATTAGAACATGACAACTTGACAGTTGTGGATGAATAAATTTACTTTATAGACATGTTTCACAGAGTGGATAATTTGCACTGGTATTTTCTTTGATTTAGTACTTGTTCCCTCTCTATGGTAGCAAAGGAAGAAGGAAAGGCTCTTGTTTTTGACAATCTCATACACCGTGGGGCCTGAACTAAAGGGTCAACTGGCTAGTCTCAAGGGTAAGCGAGGTCGCTTGACGGTAAGGCAACCTGTATAAGTGCCGCCGCCCCCATAAGAAAGACAGGATAGACCTACTTTAGCATCCTAGATGACGGAAAATCAATTATCTACTTGTAGGCATGGTAAAAACAAAGTATTTTTTTTTTGTTTGAAAGGGGATATGAACTGTTTCATAAGTATGTTGAGTTAGCCTAATTTTGACATGGTCATAGCAGCTGGGCTTGAATGGTTACAGTTCCTTGAGGGATTACTGCATGTATAAAGACTCTTAACTTCCAAAATGCATAAAGGAATCCTAGCTTTTCACACAAAGTGTCAACACATGAATAAAATCATGAGTAGAAAACAGCTTTTGCTTAATGTCTCATACTATATTTTGCATGTTTCGGATTAAAAGCAAAACTACTAACCTGGGTCCATTTATGGTTATCACTTGTTATTGAATGAACATCACAGATTAAAGTCTGGAAGAAATAAAAAATTAAAAACGCATGAATGTGTAATTCACAAAAACACATAAAGTCTTTCAATAAATAAAAACTCCAAATAAACAAAAATTGCCAACTGAACACTCCTACCTGCATGGTTGGACGTAAGAGAATGTGCCTACTTTGGTAACCCGGCGATTTCATATTACTGGACTGCCTGTAGTCCCGTATTTCCGCTATGACACATCCACAGTGGAAAATATTAACCTGTTTTGAGTAAAAACATGCAAGCAAATGTCACCTTTCAAAAGCCTCATTTATTTATTTATTTATTTTTAACACTCTGACATAGTATTTTGGCCACTCACCTAAGTTTCAACAGATTTCCTCGGTGGATATACCACTAGATCATCCTTTTAAAAGGAGTTACTTTATGTTCACCATTATGAATGAAGCCATTTAAAATTGTTTAACAGTTTCTAGTTATAGATGACTTTGGCACCTACAAAGACAACGGACTGGCTTTTGGCAATTATGTACCTGTGAAGTCACAGCTCCTTGGGATCACGGCTTTCCTGAAGCTCAGTGGCTCACTGTTACATGTTGCTACCTTTGGCACCGCTGAAATGCCAATTGATCCTGCCAGTTTCAAGCTCTAGGTAAGATTTCTATACTTGCTGTACTAAAACTTGAAGAAATAAAATCCTAACCCTTATTAACAAGGAAAGAAAAGCTAACTATAAATACAAACTAAAAATACTGCTTTCTGTACACAAATAAAAGCACCATCATCATTCAAGTTTTGTTAATTAGGACTTGCTATGATCATACAGTGTGATGTTCCTCATCCATTCCAAGCTGTCAGCATGTGACCTCTATGCTATCTATCAGTCATGTTTATGTTCACTCTTTTTACCAAACAGCTGCTTTCTGTGTGAGTATGGCGCACTCAGCCACTGCACCCTTGGAGCTCCATCCCCTTACCTTCTTGTCTCCCTTTCCTCATCTCTGATCATCTTTCTTCTACCTTCATGTCATCTCTTTCTCCTTCCCCAGATCCCTCATATGAGGGGAAACGTGTAATACTTGATTTACTGTCTGGCTTATTTCACTGAGCATGACATTCCATTCGTGCTACATTTTCTTTATCCATTGATAATGGATAATGATGCTTAGAGGTATCTAGGCTGTTTATAGCTTTGTGCCACCAAACCTGGCTTGTAGCTTAGCTACTGTGAACTGACCTGCAGTAAACCTAATTGTACAGATACCTCTAGAGCAGTGATGGTAAACCTTTTACAGCTTTCAATTGATACAAACAGTCTGCCATGGCATATATGCCTCAGGTTTGCCACTGCTGCCCTAGAATATACCGCCTTTAATTAGGGAATACAACGAGTGGCATAGATAGATCAAAGGTATCTCTATCTTTAGTTCTTTAAGGGATCTCCATATTGATAGCCAGTGACTATACTAGTTTACCTTCCCACCAAGAATGCAGAGGGGTTCCTTTTCCCAAATCCTCACTACCACTTTTGTTTTCTGTATTCCTGATAGCCATTCTGACTTAGATGAGACAGTATCTCAGTGCAGTCTTGATGTGCATTTCCTTAATGAGTGAACGTGTTGAAAACTTGAAAGGACAGCAGAGGACTGCTGGTGGACTGACGGTGGAATGCAAGAGCAGGGTTACCCATCACATTAAAGAAACTGCTGATGAAATTAGTTGCAAAGGGCTGGGCACAGTGCTGCATGCCTGTAATCTCAGCCCGCAGGAGGCTGAGGCAGGAGGAGTGCCATGAGTTCAAGCCCAGCCTGGACTACACAGTAAGTTCAAGGCCAATCTGAACTACATGGTGACACCCTGTCTCTAAATAAGTCAGTCAGTCAGTCAGTAAGGGAGATAAAACAAAAATTCTATTTTTACAGTGTTAAGTTTAAGAAATCTATTACTATACACATCCAAGTAAAGAAGCAGGGTTAGAGCTTAGTGGAATGGTCATGGTAAGAGGCACAAGCAAAAGAGTAACTTTTTTAAATCAATGAAATTAAATGAGACCACTCAGGGACAATTTACTAAAACAGAGGGCCCAGGACAGAACTCTGAAAGATGTACATTTCTGGAAAGAACAGAGATGACAACACAGAAAACTAAAGGAATAAACAAGGAAGAGGAAAACCAGGAATGTGATGTCTTGGAAGCCAAAGAAGGATATTTCAAGGAAAAAGTCCGTATTTGCCTTAAACTTTGCTCAGAGTCACCTTAGATGGGAACAGACAAGTGACCAGTGGACTCCCAACCATGGAGTCACTTGCAACTTTGACAACAGCAGCTTCCACACAATGGTGAGGCTGCGAGGCTGCCTGGGCTGCATGGGCTGGTGGAAGAAAGACTGAAGGAGGCGATGATTATAGACAATTTAAGTAGATTTGCTGTCAAGAGGGTCAGAACTGTAAAGCAGCAGTTGGAGAAGGAATAGGGTCAAAAGAGAATTTTTTCGAGAGTACAGTATGTTTACATTCTGTATCTAGTAGAAATGAAAATAAATAGGAAGGGGTGTCTTGGTTACTTTTCTCTCACCGAGACAAAATACCCAACGCCCAAAATGAAGGAAGGAAAGGTTTATTTAGCTTACAGTTTGTGGAGGTTTCAGTCCATACTTGGCTGGCTCCGAGGCAGAAGATAGCAAAGCAACAAGAGCAAAGGGGGGGAATGGCAGCCGAATAGCAAAGCAGCCAGAGCAAAAGGAGGAATGGCGGCCAGCAGCTTCTTTCCCTCCATTGTAAACAGGCTACCCCCACCTCAGAGGAAGGTAGCTCTCACATAATCTCCATGCCCTGCTCTTCCACAGGCTCAGGATGTATACAAAGTAAGCACCCTGGCTTCCTGCTGAGTCACTTAGCCAAATCGCCAGACTCCCCAAGTTGACACAATGTATCAACCATAACAAGGGGGCAGATTATAGTTTTAAGACCTAGAGAAGACCTGAAAACAAAAGAGGAAGATGACAGGGAAAACACTCATTCATTTTAACAGGAAATGAAGGAGAAATTGGGGCAAAAGAGTCAGGATGCTAGTCAGCTAGTAACAGGAGGAATGGGGGTGTCCATCTGATGACTTTTTTTCTCAAGAAAGTACCCAATGTGGCTGGGGTTAATTCAAAGAAGAAAGAGACTGCCTGCTACAAGTGGCTATAAGAAAAAGTACAGGCCTAAAGGCTGTTTTCTGACTACTATTTTTTAAAAAAAGCTTCATGATCGAAGTAATTTCTTGATCATAACGACAAGGAGATTTCAAATGATGATCTAACTGTTAGAACAATTTTAGAAAAACTGACTAAATCTGTGTATTTCAGTATGGCAAGAAGGCTAAATATCCTATAATAAACCAATTTCTATTGTCTCATTTCATGCTCGAAACATGGTTGGGAATACATATTAGAAGTGTAACATACATATATAAATATATATGCATATACCACGAACATAACAAATATAAGGATATTTTAAATATTTATTTATTTGTTTTTTGAATCAAGAGTCTCATTATGTAGTTCGGGCTTGTCCTGAACTCACTCTGTAGTTCTGGCTGGCCTTCAAAGCGATCCTCCTGCCTTAGCTTCCCAAATACTGGGATTACAGGTGTGTACCACCAAGCCTGGCTAAAAATTTATTTTTAAAAGCAAGCTGGTCTTGAATGTTTAGGCTCCAGAGAGTGTCCTCCCTCAGGCTTCTGAGTAGCTGGGACTAGAGGCATGAGCCACTGTGCCTACCATAACATTTCTAAAGAAAAAATTTGGGTCGGGGACACAGCTCAGTGGTACAAGCGCCTGCCTGGCAAGTACAAGGTCCTGAGTTTGATTCACAGTACCAAAAAAAGCTTAAAGAAAAATTTTATACCTGAGATTTTTCTAGGAGATCAACCAAAATAGGAGGTAATTCTTCCGCATCTAAGTACTCAAGCAATTCTCCTTCTTCATAAGGCAGTCGAATGGTCTCAGAATCTTAATGTTAAAACATAAAATGAAGTTTAGGAAAATTAGGCCCACAAAAAAGCTTAGGTGCAGAAGTTATATGACATTAAAAAAAGAGGAAGAATAGGGCCAACATCCTTTTCAAAGCTTTACAAATGAATGATATGTTTACTAAAAGATCAGTTAACTGTGTAACATTTTAGACTGGAGAGGGAAAGCAACTGGAAAACAGAGTAATAATTTGGCAGTTCATCCACAAACTGGTCACTTTTAAAACAAAATTCTCTTGGTGCTACATTTTACAATTAAGTAGTATTTAACACAAATAAAAATTCTTATCTGAATGAACTCCTTATAGAACTTATACTTATCATTATGCAAATTTCTAGATACCTCTTTAGTGAAATCTAGGAATATTTATATTTTAAAACTGTTCATTCACATTAATAGAATTTTTTTTTTTTTTTTTTTAAGAGACAGGGTCTCACTGCATAGTCCAGGTTGGTCTTGAGCTCACTATGTAGTCCAGGCTGGTCTCAAATTTAAGAGTGATCCTCCTGCCTCAGCCTCCCGAGTGCTGGGATTACAGGCCTGCACCACCACGCCCAGCTCCTAATAGAAATACTTTAATACCTGAACATTACTTAAAAGCATTGAATCTGCTTATTTTTAAAGATTTCAGATTCCTTTTCACAATGCAGCACAATTTAAAATATATTACACTACCTTAAAACACAAATAGCAACAGATCAAAAGGAAATTCTTACAACTTTTTAAAAACATGTTTTATGTAAGCTGACTTCAAAGACAAAACAATCAGAATACTTTTCAAATGTATGCTCAGGAAGAACAATCACATACAATACTTTCTAATGTTCTAGCGAAACAGTAAGAGAAAACCCTGTTTTTATCACTAAATTGGCACTGATCTGAAGGACAAACCATTAAGTAGGGTAAGAAAGCAATTTTCAAAAGCAGCACGTTCTGTCACTGGCAGACATATTTTGTGGCCTCTGTGCTTTGGAGGTTCTTACCTGATCCATTCTTCCCCCTGAGCATCAGAGAATATCCCTCATTTCCTGGGTACAGATTGACCACTAAACATGACAAAGTCTCTTGCATAACAAGCTTCTCTAACAAGTTCACATTTCTTCTTAATTTCTGCTTTAAAAAGAAGAAGAGCTTATGAAAATAATCCAGTATAACCTTGGAAAATAATGCTGTAACTTAACAAAATCAAATGTGAATCAATCTTTTGGTGGTTCTTCTATGTTATGATCATGAATAGATGGGGAAGATTCATAATCCTCTAGCCACTCTAGATGATAAAGCAATGTATCTACTACATTTTATGAAAATTAATTCATGTCAAGAAAACTTAGTAATCTACAAAATAAAATTACTTAAATGTAAAATCTCTACTTCTAATATGTAAGTAAAAAATAAAGGTAACTAAAAAGTCATTCAAAATAAATATATAAAATACTTTATGTCTATGTCCAAATGAAGATTTTAGGCATTCTCTTAACTTGGATGGCAAAAACTACACATTTGTTCAATATTTTACCACTAAAGTTAGATCGAAACAAGTCCAATAGTTTCTCTAACTGGTAGAAAGCAAGTTGTTTATGTAACTTCCTTTTTTAGACAAGTCTTGGTAAGTTGTCCAGTTGGGGCTCCAACTTATGCGCCAGTCCCAGAGGGGTGGGACTATAAGAGTGCTTAGGTGGGCATGCTGGCACAAGCCTATAATCTCAGCACTCAGGAGGCTGAGGCAGGAGGATCGCTGTAGTTAAGGCCAGCTTGGACTACATAGTGAGTTCAAAGCTAGCCTCAACTATATAGTGAGACCCTGTCTCAAAAAAAAAAAAACAAAAAACAAACAAGAAGGGGCACTTGGCTTTGTATTTGTCTATAAAGATTTTAAAGGTTATATACTACTAGAATTCTGCTATTTTTGCCTCAATGACACAAGGTATTCACTTTCACATTAAAAATGGACAAAAGATGCTCAGAAAACCCAAAAAGGCCCTTTTAATCTAGGGGTTCAAAAGATATCAAGTAGTCAATTTCTATTATATTTCTACTATAGACATCTTTATGCTAAATAAAATTAATTAAGTTTAATTGTCCATGGGTTTATGACCAAATTCACCTTAAATTACTACATGGGAATTTCCTATAGCCTGTAATAGCACTGACATTCCAGTACAAAAGTACACTGACATTTCCAGTACACCCTAAGGAAATAGGTTACTTTTATACTCGGTTGACATATCACTTCTCAAAGGGAAGCAGCAACCAAAGGTACTGACGTGGCTTTGGGATACTGTGTTCCTTTACACACACTGCATCCTATTCCCACCTCAACAGGCGACTCTGGTGCCTGGGGTCAGCCTAACTGACTAGTGTCTGCTTGGAAAAGATGTTAGTGTACCTACAAAAATATGAATTAACTGTTTCAAATTTCACTCCTAAAATTTCCCTCTTTCATTACATTTCAAAAGCCACAATGTCATAAAGAATAGACACTTACCTTAACCTCAGGTTCTTTTTCACATTCCTCAATGTATAAGTCATAAAGTTTTTGAAATACAGATTTCCTAGAAGAAAATGAATAAAGACAAAGTATAAAACTTTAATATAATAATTAATGAAATAAACGCTGTTTTAATGATTTCTGTACTTTCCCAAAACTTGGAGATGAGGTGGGGATGCTGTCTAAAATCAATTTAGAAATTCCTAATATGCCCTGAATACCCCTATTGAAAATTATTGAGACCAGAAGTTTGTTTTAGATTTCTTCAGATTTTGTAATATATACATATATGTAATAGTTACCTTGAGGATAGGCCCCTAAGTGAGACATGAAAATGACTTGTTTCATTTACACTTATACAACTAGGCTAAAGGAAATTTTATACAATACTTTCAGCATGCCTGTATTTTGACTATGAACCACCACATCAGGCCAGATGGAAAATTTCCCACTGACACCATGTCAGAGCTTTAAAAGTTTCAGATTTTGGAGTAATTTGGATTTGCAGATTAGGGATGCTCAATCTGTATATGCCAAAAAAAAACTAAAGCATTTCTAGCCCAGTGCCTAGGAAAACAGTATTTACTGTTCAGTTAACATTTGTTCACTACCACATTTCAGCAAGTCTAAGGTATTATCAATGGCGTGGCATGTGGCACATGCCTGTAATCCCAACACTGGGAGGCTGAGGCAGGAAGATCTTTGTGAGTTTGAGACCAGCCTGGGCTACAAAGTGAGCTCAAGGCCAGCCTAAGCTGCACAGCAAGACCCTGTCTCAAAAAAGACAAACAACAACAACAACAACAACAACAACAAAACCATATTATCAATTAAGTACTCATACCTTCCACTTGACAGGTATTTCCTTTTAGGAGGTCTCTGCCGAGCACTTTCAATGACATACTAACAAAAGAAAGTTTATGAAAACAGCTTGCCTTTTGTTTCATACATAAACAACTAAATTAAATACTGTATATCTAAAACATGAGGCTAAAAAAGGCTATATAGTCACTAAAGTCTTTACTCATGTTAATTTATATCCTATAGGAAAAAAAAAACGACTTCTAGTTATATTATAAATGAGTAGCCGGGCGTAGTGGCACAGGCCTATAATCCCAGCACTCCGGGAGGCTGAGGCAGGAGGATCATTGTGAGTTCAACAGCCTGGGCTACAAAGTGAGTTTAGCACCAGCCTGAACTGCAGAGCAAGACTCTGTCTCAAAAAGACAAAATAAAAAATAAATAAATAAGTAAACACATGAGTAAAATTTAAACTGCACTCTTTAGGCAGTATTTCATTGCTATGAACCATAACTTCACAGGTCAGAAACATCCTTAATGTTTTATGGCTCTCAGTATGCTTGATGTATTAAAAATTGTCTACCTAATCAAGAGGGTTTTTTTAAAGCTACTTTACAAAACTTGTCAAAACAGAAAAACAATTTTAAAAATTCTATGCCCTTGTTCAAATACTTTTTATTTCAAAGCATAATAAAAATTTTTATTTCAAATAACAACGAACCAACTCTCACCTGGTATTTCTATATATTTACAGAAAAATTACTTCCAGTCTTGTTCTAAAATAATATTAATACACTCCCTTGAAGATAAAAATATCTCTTAAAATTGAGCTTTTGTCAATTATAGACAACACTAATTTCAGTATGTAATTTAGTCAGGCCTCACCTCTGCACGGTCCAAAGCTAGTTCTAAAGCTTGTTGCTGTAAAAAGTAAACAGGGTATTTGGTAATATTAGTCATTTTCATACAAAAAAAATTTAAGAAACATTTAACATTTCTAGCTAAGAGCTTCAACATTTCATTTTCTAGAAAAGAGTCAATGTGTTCTCCTTTATTTCTTTCTTCAACCCACTGTGTGATCAAGGAATATAACAAAAGAAAAGCATGGAAGTGTGGGGAACTTTACCGTGACAACAAGCAGGTAAGAACTACTGAAAGGTGTCCGCCAGCATTTGTGAGGCTGATACGGGGAGCTATAGATACGGTGGTTACCACTGTTCACCACTTTTAATTTGTTCAACATTCTAAAACTACTGTTTAAGAAAAGATACTGGCCGTAACTCATGTAATCAAAGTGAAGCAAAGACTGACTTGTCCTAATTTGCTAACAATCCTGAAAACTGAGAATAGGGTTGTGCTGGTATCTAATATCACCTCCAATTCCTAGTAAATTAATGCAAAAACTCGACTTAACATCTCTAGCTCAGTGCCTGATAGAAATGCAGTAAATGGGACCTATCACTGCCACATTTAAATGAATTCAAGATGCCACTAATTATAAGCATGCATCATTATTTTAGGTGACATTAAGGAAAAGAAGCTGCCAATTATAGTTCAAAGAAGTCACTGATTATAGACTCATTATCAATTCAGTAATATCAGAATATAAAAAATGCATCTTAGATTTGCTAAAATGCAGTATAATTACTACATGCAAGATCTGGAATCTACTGGTGGATCCCTACCCTCCATGCACTTCTTGGAGAAGCTCATTTTCAGGTAAGAGGGAAAAATAAGGTAAGCTATGTTTTCCTCATCTATGAAGCTTTCTCTTGTGAAGATACAAATAAAAACCACTACGTTCTAAAGTCAAACAAATATACCACTAGTGATTTCTCTTTCTAGTTTGTTTTGTTTGCCATGCACAGTTCAACAGTATTCTTCACTCACAATGACAGTTGTTTCAAATTTCCTTCAGAGGCACAGAAGTTCAGTTTTCATTTACACTATTTTTCAGATTCTAATAATAAGCTATGACATTTCTACAGGATATAAAAACTCCCAGCACTAATCAACACCCCACCAGGATGGAGGAAGAACAAATACTGCCACCTTTCGGACCTCATAGGAAATTTTAAAGAACTCTGCACACTAATCCTAATGATGGAAAACTCCTATGTTTATAAAAAATTGGCCTTTTTAAAGACTGCAATCAAAACTGTATTATCAAACATCTAAATGTAGTAAGAGATGAAAGCCTGAAATCTACCAACATCTAAAAAGGTCCAGTTAAAATAAACCTATCCATTTATTTTATTGAAAAAGCGTAAAAGAACAATGAAACTGCTTCCCAGTAGAGTCTTGAATATAATCCATTTCCCAGCAAGAAAATGTAACTGGATATATACTGTAAAAATATGCACGGTTCTTTTAAATTTTGCTCATGCTATAATAAACACAATCAAATACATACTCTAGGGCCACTTTATTTATTTATTTATTTATTTATTTATTTATTTATTTTTTGGTTTTGGTTTTTCTCCGGTACCGGGAACCGAACTCACGACCTTGCGCTTGCCAGGCAGGCGCTTTTGCCGCTGAGCTAAATCCCCAGCCCCCTCTAGGGCCACTTTAAACAGCCAGTCATCTCAAGTATTTCCTCTTCTGTAATCTAAACTTGAAAAGGGTTGGCGAGATACACTTGCATCCTTCATCCACTACTGCCTTCAAAATCTTGGGAGGGTTACCATTAAGTAAAACATGCAAAAGTCACATGAAGTCAGAATCCCACTGTGCCAGTTTCATGTTTCTCTAATAGGGCACAGGTATATAGGCAAATCACAAGAGGACAAATAAGATAAATATTTTCTGAGGTTTGTGATGCTGAAGAGGGGTTTATAAAAGAATTATTCTATATGATCGTGTTCACTGGTTTTCTGTCAAATATTCTTTCATAAAACATTAGAAAGTAGTTCTTCTCACTTTGGTCCTTAATATTTCAAAGGTGAAAGTTAAGGTCAGTGAATAAAAACACATCATCAGAAGGCTAGCATTAACACTGTTTAAAATGTTAGGTACAGCCCAGCATGGTGGTGCACTTGGAAGGCTGAGGCAGGAGGATCACCACGAATTTGAGGCCAGCATGGCCTGTACAGTGAGTTCAAGGCCAGCCTGAAATACATGGTGAGAGATTCTGCCTCAACCAAAGAGGAAAAAAAAAAAGTTATGTGCAGAAAGCAAATTACATTTATTCTCAAATTTTAAAAAAGTTTAAAGAGCAACTTACAACCTTCAACTCCTCCAAATTATTTATATTTATACCCATCATCCTTGCAACTGGGAATACGGCAAAGTAGTTACAAGTAAAATTTTAACACATGGAGTACTCTTGTGACTTGGATGTGGTAATCACATCACTGAACTAAGAGATGAGCTTTGGATTTTACAGACAAGGTTTTGCACACGACTGCTAAGTAGTTTCCTCTTTAGGATAACTTGTGCAGCTTACAACAGTATTTTTGTATCTATAATACACGTATTTTTACGGAGATGAAAAGAACATGCTAAAATATAAATCTGAACATATTGAACAGTAGCTTACCATTGTGACCTAAAATTGGGGGCCAAAAGGAAACTTATGTGCGCCGACGAAGTCGGATGAAAACTGTCTTTAATATCAATCTCATATACTGTAAAAATAAAAATAAAATCGCCACCATAAGGCTCTAAAGAAAAAAAAAACAAGAGTTTGTAATTAACGGAAAATTACCTGAGGCATGTATATTTCAAACACGTTAAAAGATACTTGGCAACAATAAAATTCATGTCCTACAGCCTACCTACTCATTGCTGAAAAGTAGTTTTAATTCAGCAAAGGGTTTCTCACTTTTTTCGCAACTATTTTAACACCCTAGGAGAGGAAAGAAAAAGTGGTTTTCAACTCTCATTCCTGCACCATTACTTTCCCTGTGGATTATTCTAACACCCTGCCCATTGGCCCTGACCACGCCCCCATTCACTTTACAAATCAGACTTCATCAGGGCTGCTGATCAAAATTCTGTAAAGATACTCTCCCAAATGCCCTAAACTGTATTTTCTAGGTGCAGCTTCAATCCTGGCAGCCTTTCTTAAGAAAACTACACACAACTCTGAAGACGTCCTTACCCTAAGGGGTTCCCATTCTACCTGCAACACCAATTAACACCGGAGAGTTTCAACAATGGGGTGCCCCTGCTCCCCGCCTCAAGGACTGTGAACAACTGGCCTGGAGGGGGCTCCAGGGATCAGCCTACTTGGCGCACTACAGGTGATTAGAGGCTGCGCCAGTGTTGAAGCCCACTCTCCTAACCTTTCTGCACACCACAGAGACGGTACAGGTTTGGTCTGACAGTAAGGATAAACAAAGCTCACATTTAGTCTAATTCTTCTCTGAAATCCTTGTAACCACAGCTGCATGTGTACATAACAGAGCTACAACTTCTACTGACAGAAAACGAAATTTCCCACGTGAAAACGTTTTGTTTTTTTGGCGAGCCCCAAACTTCACATTTTTGCCAGCTGAGGGTAAAAAAAAAAAAAAAAAAATCAGAAGGAATTTCAATAACAAAAATTAAACACCATGGGCTAATGCATCCCTGGCACTTTCTACTTTCCAGGAATAATCACTTTGCAAAAGGAATGACATCAACCCTACCTTCTAACTGTTTCTAGGTGTAAGCTTAATTTAGGTTAAGCTGGAAGCTTTTTGACAAATGTAAACATAAAGACACACTACTTACTGACAAGCACAATGTGATGGCTTTGAAGTTAAGGTGTCATGACATTGGAAAGGGCGGTTGTCACTTTAAATTATTTAAGTACTCTACTGCACACGAAACCTAATAAATAATTTTGTGTGTCTCTGTCAAAGCAAACACTGTACACAATTTCGCAGCACCCGTGACAGAAACGCCTTAACGATCACCGTCGTCCCGGCACGCAGCACCAGGGATCCAACACCCGACCTGAATTCACCCTTCTCCGCAATTTGACGCTTAGGTTCTACACTACCACCTTCAAGCCGGCGCCCAGTCCTAGACTGTCTTTTAAACAAGGCATGTGAAACAAACACCGAGTTTTACTCAGAGACTAACATAAAATTTTTCCACCGGACTCTAGCACAGCGATCCCCCGCGACAAGCTGTACGCAACCTCACGCGGGCGGAGCCCTGGCCGGCGCGCTGCACCCC
>NW_004955431.1:9005679-9013939 GCF_000276665.1 Chinchilla lanigera | reverse complement strand
GGCATCTCCGCGCGCCGCTTCGAGACGTCGCCCCCAACGCCCGCCTGCCGGGCCGGTCGCCGACCCCCAGCGACGCAGCTCCCGGGTAACTTAGCTTCCGCCCGCAAAACGCCGTCAGCCCCCGCACGGGCGTCACCGGCACCCAGGAACACGCCCCCCGAGAACTTTCACGCAAAACCTTGCGCGCTTCCGGTAACACCTACAAGTGGAACTCTAAGGTCACCCTAGAATTAAAAGCGTGGCGGGGTAGCACCCGGCGAGGCCACAGACAGGGCGCCTGCAGAGTGGCCGCCAGGCCCCCGCCCAGAGCGCCGGGTCTCGGGGGACGGCGTCCTCTCGCGAGAACCAGACCGGCGCTCCCGGAGCGCCTCGCTCACCTCTGACCCGCGCTGGATCTCGCGAGCTTAGCTCAGCGGCCTCCCCGCCGCAGTCCTGCCCCACGGTGGGCCGCCGCGGCGCTGGGCTCGCGGAACGTGGTCCGTACTAGGCCGCAAGGCCCACGCAGCCCCTCAGCGGCGCGGACCCTCCGCCTGGCCCACGGCCAGTTCAGCCGGCCGGCCGCACTTCGGGTCGACCGGCTGGGCGGTGTCGGTGACACGGGCGGAAGGGGCGGGGCCTGGATGAGGAGCCCGGGCCGGAAGGCTTGGGTGGGCGTGGCTGGCCCCGTCCCGCCCCCGCCCCTTCCTTTTTGAGACTGAGTCTTGCTGGGTTGCTCAGGTTGGGCTCCAACCTGTGATCCTTCTGCTTCAGCCTCCCCAAGTGCTGTGATTTCAGACCTATGCCATTAGAGCTGGCCTCTTCGAGGTTTTTGTTTTCCATTACTTTGCTAACAGCAGTCTAAAGGATGCGCAATGGTACTAAGTGTAGTTTTGACTTGTATTGTCCAGCGGCAGGGAAAGTGTTTTCTTGTCTTCATTGGCCTTGTTCTTCAAAGAACCCTGTGTTCAAGTCCTTTGTTTGAAAATCGAGCTTTGTCATTATGAGTAGTTATCATTTTGGACACTAAGCACTTGCTTGTCAGGTGTACCATTTACAGATAACGTACTTTCTCCCGTTTTTTTTTGTTTGTTTGTTTTGTTTTTGTTTTCGTTTTTTTGTACTGGGGACTGACCACAGGGCCTTTGCACTGTGCTTCACCTGCATTCCCTTTTACCATTTTTGACTTTTAAGACAGGATCTCCCGAAGTTGCCGGAGCTGGGCTTGAACTTGAGGTCCTCCTGCCTCAGGCTCCCAAGTAGCTAGGAATGACCATGTGAGCACACACCAGGAAGACATCGGTAAGCCGAGGAGTGGCCTCAGGAGAAACCAGCCTGTGGGTCCCTTCACCTCTAACGTGCAATCTACAGACAGAAGAAAACTCGTTTCTGCTGTTTTTTTACACTTTTATCAGTGTATTTTATTATGGCAGCCCAAGCAGAATACTATTGTTAGGTGGAATTGTGGTTTTGTAGTTGTAAGAATAACAGAACTTATATGTTAGGATAAGAAATATATCATTTGTCGGTGAAATCCTATGAATTTGGGAATCTTGCTTAACATACTTAAAAAGTTGGGAGGTGGTAGTGAAAGAATAATAAATTATTTTTCGTCATTTAAGCTGAACTAAGAGGTATTAGAGGTTCATTATGTCGCTCTTGCATATGTTTAGATGTTTATTATACTGTGTTCAATTAAACACACCCACATGTGCCCACACACATATGTGCAGTACACCAGCATGTGCTACATGTCCATGGGTTCCCTCAGGATTCTGGCTCAGACTCTCCCACTGTTACAGATAGGGCTACTGCCCGTGTGCTGAGGACCCTCAGGTGTGTAGTTGGACCATTTCTGGTAACTTGACTTTTTGAGTTTGACATCTCAAAGGCCTTTGAAGTGTAGTGTTCCAGTGAATTTCTCTTCCTCAGATTTTCTATGCTGTCTCTACCCAGTGATTGTCAACTTTTCACAGATAAGAATCTGGTGGAGAGATCTCCTTTCTCAAATCCAGCTGTCCTCACACTCCTGAAGTTCTTTTCCTAGTTGTCTCTCAGGTCTGGCCTCTTGTCATGTCATTTCCACAGCGCTCATTCTGGTTTCTGTGAGAGACGGTTGTTTGGGGATGACCATAGTTCCCCCCAACCTGCACTACCTGCCTCAGTGTTCCCTACTCTCTCTTACTCAGGTTGTTGCTAGTTACCTTTTTTCTTCACGTTTTAAAAATGCTGAAGAAATACATTAGCATAATAAACTGTAAATGTGCATAGCCATAGAAAGTGAATCTTTATAGCATGATTTATGATACCACAAATCTAGAAGGAGCCAAACGTCTCTCAAAAGATGACTTGAATAAGCCATGGAAGGGTGGCTACATAATGGAATAATCTGTGTCTAAGAGAAGTGAGGAATGTCTCTAGTATATTGTCATGTGTGTGTGGGGAACCCACACCTGTACTGAGTCCTGGTTCCTTTTAATGGGAAGGTTGATGTAGTGGTTGATTGATTATGTCAACTTGACACGTTTAGAAGCTTAACTAAATTTGGCTCAGCTATTGGCCCTGCAGTTCTACACCCTAGAGTGTAGAGGATCACCCTACAGTGGATCATCACCTTGATGATATAAAAAGGAAATGAAGAAGGACAGAGGTACTTCCATTCCTTTTGGAGGAGCTCCAGTCTTCACCTTCATCTTGGACTTTGTCTCCTGGCTTCTAGTGCAGACTCTTCGGCTTCTGCCTTGGATCTTTCAGCCTTCCGTTGCAGACTCATTGGCTCCCTGGTACAGACTTGTATGGAACTCTGCAGTGAACTCCAGACCCTGAACTAAGTGTGCAGACACCCTCTGCACGCTTCCTCATACAACTCTGGCTGGCTGTCGTAAGCCAATCTTGTAATTTCTTATATATTTGTACATCTTGTATTATATCTGTTTCTCTAATAAAACAATGACTGATACAGTTGACTACAACTTGGGCTCATGGTTACTGGATGGGTCTGTTATGTTGATACACTGTGTCAACTTGGGGAGTCTAGAGGTTTAGCTAAGTGACTCAGCAGGAAGCCAGGGTGCTTACTTTGTATACATCCTGAGCCTGTGGGAGAGGAGGGCATGGAGATTATGTGAGAGCTACAGGCCCCTGAGGTGGGGGTACCTGTTTACAGTGTAAGGGAGGGAAAGAGGCTGCTTGTGGCCATTCCTCCCTTTTGCTCTGTGCTTTTCTGTTCTGCTGCCATTCCCCGCTTTGCTCTTGTTGCTTTGCTATCTTCTACCTCGGAGCCAGGCAAGTATGGACTGAAACTTCCACAAACTGCAAGCTAAATAAACCTTTCCTTCCTTCATTTTGGGCGTTGGGTATTTTGTCTCAGCAACGAGAGAAAAGTAACCAAGACAGAATTTAGTACCAGAGGAGTGAGGTTGTTGCTGTGACTATACCTGACCATATGGTTCAAGAGCCTTTGGAAATGGCTTGTGGGAAGTGTTCGGAAAGGTTCAGAGATGTCGCCTGAAAGAGAAGCGCTCTTAGAACGCCTTCGGCTGTTCTGTCTGGGAGATTCTGGTCAGAGCTTCGAAAACCAGAAGGCTGATAGAAATCCTGCAGGTAAAGACCAGGTTTGGGAGGTTTCTGCTGGGAAGAAGGACTTCATTGGTCGTTGGACTCCAGACGATGTGTGTTATGGCTTGGCAGAAAGTTTGTCTGCATTTTGCTTGTGTCCAGAGACTTTGCCTAAGACTGAGATTAAGGGCGGCAGTGGACTGGTTAATTTGGCAAAAGAAATTTCAAGGCAGTCGAATGTTGGGGAAGTGGCATGGCTATTGTTGGGGGCTTTTAGCCAGATTTATATTGAGAATCGAGAAGAAAGAGCCCAGCAGGATGATTTAAAATGTTGTGAGTTTGGCCAGAAAGAAAGCTGCAGTAAAGCTATGGACTGCAAAGGTGGAGCTGAGGAGATCTCCATTGCTGAGAAGGAACAAGAAAATAAAAAAGATGGCCTGAAGGCATCACAAGAAGCAGCAAGTCTCCACCCTTTGCAGCCTCAAAACTGCAAAGGTGAAAGCCTTGCCTTGAGAAGAAAGCTGCTGAGCGCCGTGTTCCAGAATGGTGGTGGCAGCCGCACCAGGTTCCAGAATGGTGGCAGCATAGAAAATTTGTTCCTCAGAATTGGATTCAGAGTGCCCAGCGATCCAGGCACTCGACCCCTGTGGCCAAGACAGAGGAAAGCTTGGCTACTGCTCCAGGTGGCAGCAGACCTTGGCATCATCCCCATGGCCCTGGCTTTAGGTGCATAGAGAATGCACGAGTTCTGAGGTTCGAGAGGCTTCCACCCAGATTTCAGAAGGCCTGGGAGGCCAGGCAGTGTGCCCCTGAGGGGGGCAGTGTGTGAGGCTGTGAGTGTGAAGCAAAAGGTGCACTGGAGACCTCAGAAGTTTGGAAAAGCCAGGACCGTGGATCATCTAAGGAAAGCTGCAAGGGAGGGAGCGAAGCAGGCCTAAGAGAGAAGCTGTGGCAGCTGTAACCACTGGAAGTGTCATAGGGGTGGACTCATGCAAGCCCTTTGGAGCTCACAATGTGCCACAAGTTGCTCCAGATGCTGCATGTGGAATTACAGGACATAACGTTAGCCCTGCTGGATTTTGGGCTTGCTTTGGTCCCCATGCTCTGTATCCCCCTGTTTGTAACTTTTGGAATGGTACTGCTTATTTTGTGCCATTGAATGTTGGGAGTGTTTAACTTTTCATTTGTGCAGGGGTCACAGCTAAGAGTTTGCCTTACATCTCTGAGGAGACTTGGGACTTGGACTCTTCAGCAATGCTGAAACTGTTAGGACTTTGGCAACTCTTGCAGATGGACTAAATGACTTTTGCATAAGGGGATGTGCATGAGTCTTTAGGGGGTGAAATGTTATGGTTCTAATGGAATATAATGTCTTTGTATCTGGAAACTGGTTTAAAGAAATGTATCTGGTTGCCAAGTTGACAAGGGGTGGAGTGTTATGGTTGATACATTGTGTCAACTTGGGGAGTCTAGAGGTTTGGTTAAGTGCCTCAGCAGGGAGCCAGGGTGCTTACTTTGTATACATCCTGAGCCTTTGGAGGAGGAGGGTGTGGAGATTATGTGAGAGCTACACGCCCCTTAGGTGGGGGTAGCCTGTTTACAATGTAAGGGAGGGAAAGAAGCCACTTGTGGCCATTCCTCCCTTTTGCTCTGGCTGCTTTGCTGTTCGGCTGCCATTCCCCGGTTTGCTCTTGTTGCTTTGCTATCTTCTGCCTCAGAGCCAGCCAAGTATGGACTGAAACCTCCACAAACTGTAAGCTAAATAAACCTTTCTTTCCTTAATTTTGGGCATTGGGTATTTTGTCTCAGCAACAAGAGAAAAGTAAGAAAGAGAAGGTCATTCTAAGAATGTCAGTAGACAGAGCTAGAAAGTAAATGTAAATAAAAGTATACATAAAGTAAAATACAGATCCATGCTTGTATTTAGGTGTCCTCGGCAAAACCTCACGTAGTCCTAAGTGGGGAGTTTTGAAGGTGGATTAGATATGTGAATGTGGACTAAGGCTGGGATGCTGGGATTAAGGGGGTGCATAATGGAAGCCTGGTCTGGGGGTGGCTTGCATCAATCAATAGGCTCACAGCCTGGATGGAATATAAAGGAAGAGAGGGAGGGCAGGTCTGCTGCTGCTTCTGGTGCTGCTGCTGCTTGCTTTCTGCTTCATGCCATGAACTGTTTATCCTCTGTGATGCCCCTCTGCCATGCCACATGGCCTTGGAGCCAGCTGACTATGGACTGAAACCTCTACAAACTGAGCAGAAATAAATCTTACCTTGTTTGACTTTGGATGTCAGGTATTTTATCTCAGCAATAAGAAAAGTAACTAAGACACTACTTACATTCTTAACTTATATGAGCAATCCAATTCATACTCAGTACTTTATGGTTTTAACATCTTGGTCTTAACGTCTCTCTATATGACCTTTCTTACACATTAAAAATATGAGTCTTGCTGGGTGCATGCCTGTAATCCCAGCACTTGGGAGGCTGAGGCAGGAGGATCACCATGAATCCAAGGCTAGCCTGGGCTACAAAGTGAGCTCAACACCCGATTATACTACAAAGTGAGACCCTGTCTCAAAAAAAAAAAAAAAAAAAGAAACACCACCACAACAACAAAAATATGGCTCTCCAGTGCACCAAAATAATGACACATTACCTTATTCTGTGTGTCATTTGCAAGCATCTCAGGATACCACTGAGACTACCCCAATGATATTGCTGAAATAGAAAAAAATGAAGATTTTTTTGTCCTTACCATTAGAGATCATAATACAATGACAAACTTCTTATATCATTTAAAATAATTTTTTTTTCCTGAACCAGGCATGGCGGCACATGCCTATATTCCAGGTACTCAGGAGGGTTTAGGCTGGAGGATTGTGAATTTGAGGACAAGCTGAGTAAATGATGGGATCTATCTGAAAATCTTCCCCACCGAAAGGAATTGTTTCTGGTTGTTTATGTGAACTACATGATACAGAGATATATTTGGTTTTGCTTTTGATTTTAGGAATTAAAAAATATTTTTATAAGTGTGTAATAATTATATGGTTATAATTAAAATCTGTACAACAAACTCAGAGAAAATTAGCTTCTGTTCTACTTTTCACACTGTTCCTCCCTCCATACAAAAGCACTTTATTCTTGCTTTTATTTTATTCTATGATGTTTATTATATAACATAGAACATAGATAAAGACAAATATCTATATCTCCTGTTGTCAATACTAATAAAAACTAAGTGAAGGGATAGAATAATGTTCCTGTTGTGGGGAATGTGCTGTGTTCCAACACATTCATTGAATTCATGCGTTATAATTGTTGATGTTTGGCAGTGGATGTAGCTCAGTGGTAGGACACTTGCCAGTACAGCTGTGTACAATGTAGTCAGATTGCTTTCAGCTTTACACTAATTCATTTAACTTTCATAAGGGCCCTACAAGGTAGGTATGATTATTATCCCCATTTTCAAATAGGAAACAGACCAAAACATAGCAGAACTGGGTTTTCAGTCCAAGAAGTTTGGCTTTGAAGTTTTACTTTTGGGATAATACTTTTTTTTTTTTTTTTTTAGTAGTGGGGTCCGAAACCAGGGACTTTGTATTGAGCTCCACCCCTGCCCTTTTTTATTTTGAGACTGGGAGCTTGCTAAATCACTAAGTTACCTAAGCTCAGCTTAAATTTGGGGTCCTTCTGCCTGAGCACTTTTCAGAGTGCTGGGATTATATGCATGTGCCACTGTGCCCAGCTGGGAGATAATACTTTTAATTACCTCCATTTTATTGCTACTCATGGAAGAATGTTTATTGAGCACAATTCTCAGGACTTAGTGTGCATCCTTTAATGTAAGCCTTACAATTCTATGAGTTATTAAACTCAGAGCAGTAATAAAGACTCCCTCCTCCATTCAGCTTTTGTTAGGCTTCTGTGAGTCCTATTCTAAGCTGGGCCTTGATTTTGGATACTTTCTTTTCTCACATAGCCCGTCTGTAGCAAGAATCTTGCTGGATGGGTTTACTGAGAATCTCTCACCCCGATTATCTGATCACTCGTGTGTGTGTGTGTGTGTGTGTGTGTGTGTGTGTTGCTGGGGATCAAATGCAGGGCCTTGTACATGCAAGGCAAGCACTCTACCACTGAACCATATCCCCTGCTATCTGATCACTCTTGATAGCTGATTAAATCACCTACCCTCAGCAAGAATACTTTAGTCAGTTTAGCAAAAATATCCTTGCCCTTAATGTCTCCTCTTAGTGCTTTTCCATCTACCACCCTCCTCTACCTGCTCCTTGGTTATAAATACCTACTTCTCTTTGTCTGTGCAGTTGAGCCCCATCTCTCTCCCTAATTTTGAGTCTTGATACCTATAGCTATTACAATTCCGTCTTAGTTACTTTTTCCTTGTTGCGGAGACAAAATACCCAACACCCACAAGTTAGGGGAGTATTTAGTTCACAATTTGTACAGGCTTCAGTTCATAGTTGATGGCTCAGTTTAAGTCTTGGCTGCCCCACTGTGATCTGGATGAACCTTTTCTTTTCACCTTTCTTTCTTCCTTCTTTCCTTCCTTCTTTCCTTCTTTCCTTCCTTCCTTCTTCCTTCCTCCCTCCCTTATTCCCTCCCTCTTTTCTTTCTTTCTTTCTTTCTTTCTTTCTTTCTTTCTTTCTTTCTTTCTTTCTTTCTTCTTTCTTCTTTCCTTCCTTCCTTCCTTCCTTCCTTCCTTCC
>NW_004955431.1:8953999-9005428 GCF_000276665.1 Chinchilla lanigera | reverse complement strand
CTCACTAAATTGCCCACATGGGCTTCAAACTGGAGATCCTCCTACCTCAACCTCCCAGAGTTCTTGGACTACAAATGTGCACCACCACACCTCACTCATTATTTTCTTATGAGTGTCACTTTCTACCTCTTTCCCTATTGCTGACCTCTAGCCCCATTGCTCCTCTGTCACAGTGTCTTCTGGCTCAAGTTGCCTCCCCAAGGATGGAGCAAGAGCAGATGCTGGAGCAGGAGCAGATGCTGGAGCAAAAGCAGATGCAGGGAGAGGGTGGTTGCAGCGCTATTTGAGAGGGCCCTGTTTCCTGGCTGTAGGACTGCTGTTCCGCCCTTGTGTGCTGGCCGTGATGGTGGTAACAGGAAGGGCTGAGAGGCGAAGCCTGCCTGAGCATTACAAGGTGCTTTCTATCCTTCCAGTACACAGGTCAGGTAGCATCCGCTGTATTAAATATTTTTGTTGAGCCTTCAGTATCCACAAAATAAAGCTTTCACCTTTAATACGACACCTAGGCCCCCCCAGAGTCTGATTCCATCAATGTTTCCACTGAGTCTTCCATAGGAGCTCCTTTTACTTCCTGCTGTTTTATTTGCTGTACTGTCCTCCTATCTTGTTATGAACTTAAATTTGCCTCCCAGGTACTAGGGATTCAACCCAGGGCCTCTGGCCTGCTAGGCAAGTACTCTGTAGGCATTTGTCACCGTGCTTGGTTAATGATTCTCTCTCTCTCTGCCTCTCTCTGATGTTCCTCTGCTTGACATTTTTTTTCCTCAATAGTTTTGCCTCCTGAATCTCTCACCAGCTTTATAGGCTACATAAATGTCAGTGCCTCTGAGACACTTCATTTAAAACTATTTAAGATACGACAATATACTTTTAACTATAATGAATAAACAGATAAACATGCAGGCTCTCGTAGAGATACATCTCTGTGGGAGCAATAAGTAAATAAGAACATGTAGTATAAGTGTCTGTGTTCTCAGGAAAAGACCCCCAGGCGCATACCTGCGGGTGCACCGCTGGCTTTAATAGCTGATATGGTGACGGACAGTGTCACCATGGGCAGCAGCGGGTGGCTCGGTAAAAGGGTGTCAGGAAGAACCTATTACAGAATTTGGGCTTTGGCTGGTGTTATGGCTTGTGTCTAGATATCCCCCCAAAACCTCATGCAGTCATGAGTGGGGCTTTTTTAGAGGTGTTTGGATCTAGAGTGTGACACTGGGATTGATTCATGGTGCGATGCCATGATTAAGAGCACTGGGATTAAAGGTGTGAGTGCTACCCATCCTAAGTAGCCTGGATAAAATATAAGGGTTAGGAAGAGCCATGGTCATTCTCGCTTGCTTGCTTTTGCTGTCTTCTTCTTGCCATGAGCTGGTTTTCCTCTGAGATTCTCTCTTTGCAAACCGTGAGCTAAATAAACCTTTCCTCCTTTAACTTTAGGTGTCAGGTATTTTGTCTCAGCAGTGAAAATTAATGAAGACAGCTGGCTAATTTTAGGAAGGGTCGCACGGAGAAGAGCTTTGCTCTGCATTGAAGTTTCCAGGACGTGGGGACAGTTTTGAGTAGGTACGTTGATAACTCTTGTAGAGAGGGCAGACTACACTGAGGCTAAAGCTGTACCTGTACAGCCACTAATTTTAGCTTATAGAAAAAGCAGTGTTTGCTGTTTGGTAAATTGCAGTGATGTGGATTTTGTCTCCATTTATCATAATCTCAGAGCACCCTTGTCTGCTGTTGACGTTGCTTGAGATTGTTATTGTCCAACAGGACAACATGGCTTAGCTGTGTCAGGCCAATTTCCAGAGGATAAGTGCCGTGAGAAGAAAAAAATATATGTATACTGGAAGTGCTAAATGGAGAGAGAACAATTTTGTTTTAGAAAAGGATGCTCACATGAGCAATGATCTGGAGGAGGTAGGGTAGGGAGCAGGTGAGAACAGTTGAGGGGATGGGAGAAGCCTCAGAATCCCAGGAACAGTAAGGAGACCAGTGGGGCTTGATGGTTAGTTAACAAGGCCAAAAGAAATGAACCAAACTGAGGTACTGCTGCTTGAGTGTCTAACCTAGTTGTGCAATACTGAGTGAGTTCAGACTAACTTGAGTGGGCCCTGGAGGCACGACTGGACAACTGTGCAGGGTGCTGAGTAGGGGTGTTGACCTGGCATTGGATTAGACTAGACTGGATCATTTTAAAAAGTAGGTTTTGGAAGCCAGATGTAGTGGTGCAAGTTTGTAACCCAGCCACGACAGAAGGCTCAGGCAGGAGGTTTGCAGGTGTGAACACAGCCTGGGAACTTAGTGAGACCTTGTCCCAAAATTTAAAAAAATAGAAATTAAAAAGGGCTATGGGTGTAGCTCCGTGGGAAGGCCCTGGGTACAATTCCCAGTCCAACATTCAATCAGTCAATCAATCAATCAATCAATCAAATAAGTAAAAATAAAACCAAGTTTTGAAAAAAGTCCTTTTCCAGCACTGCTTAGAAAATGTTTATGCTGGCACAAAGGGAGCTCTGAAACATTTGCTGAATGTATTACCTGGTCATACGACCTCTGAGGAGATTCTGAACAGATACCCACTGAACATTAGCTTTCAGATGTGTGGTTTGCATGAGAACAAATTCTGAACTACAAAACAATTTCTTCCTATCTGTTACTACACATACGCCTAATTCCTAATCCTAAGATCGTTTTTATGCATTTACCATGTAATTCTCAGGTATGTTAATCTTATTTGAACACTGCAAGCAGTTAAAATGGGGGTAGGAATAATTTCCATTTAATATTTGGCTGATTCATATAGAGGTGTTGATATTTATAACTTTTGATTTACAGAATGGTGATTATGTGTAGTCCAACCCAACAAAGCAAGGAAATTTGAGAGATTAATATATGCAAAGAAAAGTTAGTGGTAGCCTAACAACTCTTATACTAATGTGTCCAACCTAGGCTACTCCAGACATATTTAATATTTTCTTCCTCTTTCTCTTCCTCTTTCTCTGTCTCTGTCAGTCTCTGTCTTTCTGTCTGTCTCTGTGTCTCTGTCTCTCACTCTGTATTGGGGATTGAACCCAGGGCCTTCATACTGAGCCAGAGCCTTAGTCCTTTTTATTTTTAAGCAAGTTCTTACTATGTCCAGACTGGTCTTGAACTCACTATGTAGCTCAGGCTGGCTTTGAAATCTTGACTCTCCTGTCTCAGCCTCCCCAAAGCTGGGATTATAGGTGTGTCCCATTATTATAGGCAGCTGAGTTAGACAGAAATATTACAGGCCATCAGGTAGGGCTCGACCCTTGAGGGAGTCAGGCAAAGATGAAAGCCCATTGCAACTGTGGGTGGAAGCACATCTGTGGGAGGCCTGGCCTCAAAGTAGAGACAATGACCAGGCCTGAGCTAAGTGTTAACACCTGGCTTAATGAAGTCCAGAGAGACATTAGTCACCTCGGTGGATGACCAAGACCCCTAGACTCATCACTTCCTAAAAAGTTTTTTGTTCTGTGTGCACTTGGTATGTGACTTGCTAAGTGACTAATAATCTTACTGGTTGATTATAGCTGTGACCCACCTTCCCATGTTGTTGTGCTCTATAAGATTTCCCTTGAGAAGTGGGGTCCTCAGCAAGCCACTTGGGGCCCCTCCTACCTCTCAGGAGCTGTAGCTCTCCCCCTCAACAAATATTTTCTACTCTTAACCTCTGTTATTCTTTAGAATTCATTCTTCGATTTTGGGGAAACATGAACTTGGCTTATCAGACGTCTAGCAGGTTTGGAGTTATAATCTTTCCCTTATATCATATATGGAGGCCTTGATATCATTTCCTGTATCACCAATCATTTCCTGTATCACCATCATACCAGCCATTACCAGCTTTTAAACATGTTGTATTTTGAGACAGGTTCTTGCAAGTTGCTGAGAAGCCCAGGCTGTGATCAGTCTTGTGATTCTCCTGCTTCAGCCTCCCAGAGTGCTGGGATTATAGGTGTATGCTAGCATCATAGGTGTGTGCTAGCGCGCCAGGCCCAACCTCTCTTCTTTCGTATTTTTATTTTTTTAACTTTTTGAGACAAAGTCTCACTATGTAGCTTAGGCTGGCCTTGAAGTTGTGGCGATCCTCTTGCCTCAGGCTCCCAAGTGCTGGGACTACAGTCATGCACCATCATGCTTGGCCCAACCGCTCTTCTTGATCTTCTAGTAAGCATTTCAGAATTGACATGGGTAGAAACTGAATTTCCCAGTTCTCCATTACACTTTCTTCTGCCATCTTTTTTATCCCACTGAATAGCAACTCTAACAGCTCTTTCTAACAGCTCAGGTCAAAAAAGTGGAGTCAACTTTCACTCTTCTTTTTCTCATACCACATTTAACCATGTGCAAATCCTATTGGGACTACTCGCAAAACATATCTAGAATTTTACCACTTCTGTCTGTGCTGGACATATCTGCTATATTACTGGAAAAAAATTGTTACTAGTGGCCCCATGTTCCTTATTGATGATATCTTTCCATACAGGAACAAGAATAATTTTTTTCTTTGATACAGAATCTTACCACATAATCCAGGCTAGCCTAGAACTTGCTACATAGGTAGCCTAGGCTGCCCTCAGATTCGCAAGCCTCCTGCCTCAGTGTTCCAGGTGCTAAGATTACAGGGATGTGGTCACCATTCCCTACAGAATGATTTTTAAACATCTAAATCATGTTATCACTCCTGTGCTGAAAAATACTCTGATAGTTATTCATTTCATTAAAAATCCTGCAAAACCTTTATCCTATAGGCCCACTACCGTGCTCTCATTTCTACTGTATCCTTCACTTACTTCACCCTGGCCTTCCTCCTGTTCCCGAAAATGTCAAGCATTGCTATCCTGGGGCCTTTACCTCTGTGATTCTCTCCTTGCAATTACCTACTCTAATGTTTTAAAAATTCTAAAACATTTCAGTATATATCTCTAAAGATATTTTAAAAAAGTAATCATATATCAATGTCACATCTTAAAATTATATGGACATTATAATTCCATAACATCATAAATATCTAGTGAGGGTTCATAATTAAGAAAATTTTGTTGAAATTCACACCCAAACAAGGTCCACACTTCACATTTGCTAAATATGGCACCTTTGATTTATGACAATAACACTGTTAATCTTTAACATTTCTCCACAAATTTTTTTCATGTCTTTGAAAAACATATGTAATGTGGCTTTGGTGCAGAATTTCTCCATATTCCAGACTGGTATTGTTTAATGTGTTTATCTACTTTTTTTACTTTAAACTGCCTGTTAGGTTTGGAGGCTGAATAAGACTTAGGCTTGCTTTCCCTTTGCAAAAATATTTCATAATGTGTTTTACCTGTTGCTTTACATTAAGAAAGTTATAAGGGTTAACTTTCTATTTGTGACATTAAGATTGTTCAGCACCTGGATATGGTTATGCAAGTCTATAATCTCAGCACTCTGGGAGGCGGAGACAGGAGGATTGTAAATTCTAGTCTAGCCTGGGTAACTTAGTGAGATCTTGTCTCAAAATATTTTTAAAATGTCTGGGATGTAGCTGCATACAAAAGTCTTTTTTTTTTAAATAAAAAAGTTTTGGGTTTAATCTCCAGACTGAAAAAAAAAAAAAAATTGTGCAAGATTTAGTTAGTGAATTAATTCTTTTTGTCCACTAGAGGTCAGGATTTTACTTAGAAAAAGTATTGTATTGTCCATGAAGGATACAAGGATACAGATATGGACTTAATTTTTGGTTTTCGAAGGAGTAGAAAATTTTCACCTCACTTGGTAGCATATTGCAGTTAAAGAGGCATCACTCTTGAAGTTATGGAGTCACACTGAGTTGAAATAAATTCTCACTTGTAAAGATTAAATAATCTATCTACCTATGTATGTATGTATGTATGTATCTACCTATTTATCTATCTATCATCTGTCTTTCACTTCTCTCCCTTCCTCCACTATCCATCCATGCACCAATCATTACATCTGTCTATCTGCACTGAATGAATGAGATTAAAATAAAACACAGGCCATGTTTTCATGACGTTTCCACTCTATTAAGGAAACACAATAAATCAGTGGTCCTAGTTCAATATGATTATAGAAGCTATGTTACTACAGCGGAGGGGTTTAAATCAGGCAGGGTGGGAAGGGTAGGGACAGCCGGGAGAAGTGATGCTTGACTTTGCTGTTTAAGACCGGCCATGGAGTGTTAGCTAAACGAAAGATTAGTGAAAGCCGTTTTAATGAGAAGGAATTACATACATGAGGGACAGGAGCCTTGAAATGGCAGTGCTGTAAAAAGCTTACAGATACCCTGAAAAAAGGGCACATTTGCTAATTAATCAGAAAAATAAAACTGAAAACAAATGTTTGGTTATGTGTGTATACAAAGATAACAGGAGCCATACTATTTCAGATTTTCTTAACTAAAAGGGCCATTCAGATGACAGTGGCAAGTGAACTAAGTCTCTCTTATCTTTCGGTTCTGTCTAATTCCTGCCAAGAAAGTTGTGGAAAAGCTGGGTGTGCTGAGGCCTGCCTGTAAGCCTGTAATCACAGCACATGGGAGGCTGAGGCAGGAGGATCAATGGGAGTTTGAGGTCAATCTAGGTTACTAGAGAGTTTCAGGCCAGCCTGAACAACATAGTGAGACCCAGTCTAAGAAAAAAAAAGTTATGGTAAAGGTTCTCTTAGTTTCAAATAAATCTTTTTTTAAAAATTAAAAAAAGTTTTTGTAGTACTGGGGATTGAACCCAGGGCCTTTGCATTGCACTACATCCCTATACTTTTAAAACTTTTAAAATTTTGAGACAGTGTCTTGCTAAGTTGGTCAGTTGTCCAGGCTGGGCTAAAACTCAATCCCCTTGCCTCAGTCTCCCAAGGGAATGGAATTACAGCTCAGGGCTGCTGAGCATGGCTTTCAGTATTTTCCTCCCTTTTTCATTTAACGATCCAACTACTGGTTCTAATTCTACTGGTAATATGCAATCTACTGTGTGTATTTACATTTTTGAGGCTCCTTGTTAGGATGAGTTCTTTGAGGTCAAGAATATATTTTATTCAACTTTATTTCATGTTAGTCTTGTTCTGTGACACACCCTGGTCAAATGCCCACGAAGGCAGATGTTACTTGAATGGACTGATGTGGAGACTTCTTATATTATGCAAATAGATGGTTTTCAAGAGCGCTTCATGAAGAATATTACCAGAGGTTTTAAAATTGTGACCTAAGCTGGGATACCGTAGAGTCAAAAAGGAAATATAGAATAGGAACTAGCAGAGAGTATTGCAGGAAAGGAAGAGGCAATAAATTAAGATTTTGAGATAAAATGCATTCAGTTTGGCTTTATAGTAAAAATATTTTCTTTAACGTTTTTTGAGATCTTTCTCTTCATCATTTTAATTCTGCTTTTTGTTGCTTGTAAAACAGAACTGTCATCCTCATTGTCACCATCATCTGCTTCTTTAGAAGGTGATTAGAGGAAGAAAATAAGATAATGCAGGGGAAAGTACTTTATCAAGAGCAAGCCTGCAGGAAATTTGCTGTTGGTGGTGGTTGCCTCGGAAGGAATCCATCGTGCTGAGAGTTTCTCTAACCTAAATTCACATTCTGCTCCCATAGGTGAGTTTCAGCCAGATGCCAGGACTGGGGAGAGGGTGAAGGTATTCCTAAAGCAGAAGAAATAACCCAGGAGACAGGAGCCGGGGAATAAAGCCAGTCAGTGTTCCTCACCCTTAGGAAAATAAGGAAACGAGCCTGTCACAGGATCTATGGTACAGTACAGGAATTGTAAAAGCTAGAAAGAACATAACAATTCTGGAGTTAGTTTCCAGAGCTGAGAAGGAGTAGGCAGGGCAGAAAGCTTCCCTGAGGTGCTTTACCTGTTTGTTTTTTGAGCTAGTGGGACTGAACTTAGGGACTTTGCATTGAGCTACATCTTTTAAGACGTTTGTTTTTGTTTTGGGGCAAGGTCTCTGTAAGTAAATTGCTGTTTCCCAGGCTGGACTCTAAACGTGAGACTCTCCTGCCTCAGCCCCCAGAGTGCTGGGATTCCAAGCAGCCTGTACCATGACACCCTGTTGTGGTGCGGGATCTAACTTGATAGAAAGCAGCTTTGTTAGAAAATAGCTTCTTTGACATATTTTGATTGCTGACAGAAGGTCCAATAGTTGAATTTTGTTGAACAAATAATTTTCTTTGAAAATTAAAACAGTTCCTGGATTATTTAAGATAGAGGGATACTGAAAATAGTAAAAATAAAAAGATAGGGAGATGCCAAATCAACTACATTTTGATGTGCACAAGTTTGATGAGATTTCCTCTTCACATTTTGGGTCTCTTAATTCCTAGAAAGTAAGATTCAGCTAATATTTTTTTCTTTTGTAAAAATATTGATTTATTTCTTTTTATTTTAAAAAGAACAAAACAGAATAACAAAGACAAAAACAATATAATGCAAAAACTGTAAAAATGATAGAGAATTTCAAAACAAGATGGTAGGCCATCAACAATGGTTGCTGTATTACTTACTGTTATCTTCAAAGTAGTTGCTCAGATTTCAACTAATATTTTTTTCAAGTATTCACAAAAAAGTCAAAGTTCTAAAGGGAGGTTTTTGTTAGTGACTATATGAAATATACACAATGTTACATTTAAAATTTTAAGGGTTACACAATTAGTTTAAAATAGAATTTAATAGCACAGGTAAGTATTTTATTTATTTTTTATTATTTTATTTTAGTACTGGGGATTGAACCCAAGGCCTTTGAACTGAATTTCATTCCCAGAGTTTCCCTAACTGGCTAAGTGGCCCAGGCTGGGCTCAAACTTGCAATCCTCCCATCTTGGCCTCTCAGAGGGCTGAGATTACAGGCACGTGCCACCACACCCACCTTATTAATTCTATTCCTATAATTTATCCAAGCAACAAGTATTTATGGACAATACTCTTATACACTAAAATTGACCCTAAGGTCTCCAATGAGACCTAAGAGGGAAAAGTGGACCTTTGTCTTGAAAGATCGCTAGAATTGCATATTTGGTAGAATGGGTCTATGCACACAGTGTAGTGTAAACAAAGAAGACCTTTACTTTGGAAAGGATAAAAAGATCCTTTCTCTGAGCACATGAAATTTATGAAAATGAACATCCTGATACAGTGAACATCTTAAGGGTCAATTATGGGTCAGGCATTAAAAAAAAGAAAACGGGCATGGTGGTGCACACCTGTAGTCCTAGCACTCTGGGAGGCTGAGGCTGGAGTGTTAAGCTTAAGCAAAGCTTAAGCAAAGCTTTGGCAGTATAAGGAGACCTTATCTCAAAAATAAAACAAACAAACAAAAAATTATAAAGGGCCAGGGAAGTAGCTTAGTGTGAAGGCCCTGGGTTCAGTCCACAGTACTGGTGGGGGTGGGGTAGGGAGCACCAAGTCTGTTAAGAGGTTTGGAAGAGATTGATCTTTTAGTGTCAAGATAATCTTAAAATTGTAAGAGATTGGACCATGTACTCTGTCAATGGCAACAGAGATTTCATATACTGGAAAATAGAATCTCTGCTATCCTTTCATAGGGATAAAGAAAAAGGGAGGCAGGACAAAGCCCAAAGCTGGAAGTAAACATAACCTGCCGGGGTGCTTGAAGTGACTGATGGATAAGCGCTCTGGTGTGTTTGTATTTAGACTGCAGAATATTTTCAGCACCTGGAATTTAGCTAATCCTGTTTCTCAAAGCTGCAATGCTCTCCATGAGCACAGCAAGCCAAACAAAGATAGACTCCCAAGTCTGGGGCCCAATCAGGTGTTCTTTTGTGTCAGAGTTTCACAGTCAAACAACTGTTGGGGTTTAAACAGCACATCTGTCCCCATTAACACAGAAAATGTTAATGGGAACGTGGGAGACAAACTGGGAGCTGTAAATGCTTGGTGAGTTGTGCAAGAAGAGATGCAGTAGTGTGTCCAGTGCAAATAACTTTGTGAAAGGGAAGGCTATTGATGCTGAAGGAGTTACCAAAAAAAATTGTAGGATTTTCTTGTTGTAAGAGCTCTAACGTTATAATGGATCCATTGACATAACCTCTGGCTTTGGACATATAATTACCCTAACTTCCTTTCCAGAACCCACTTCATCAACACTTTTTCTAAGAAGTCTTTTTTTTACCCGTGCAAATGTGGCCATTTCTTCCTTTCTGTTCCTACTGTTCCCTCCTTGTCGTGCTAGCAGAGCACCAGTAACATTTGAGGACAGTTCTTTGTTGTTGCCTCTCGTTACTAGATTTTAGTTCTCTGAGGACAAGAACTATCTTTTATTTGTCATTTTCTTTAGAAGTTGCTAGTTCAGTGCTGGCAAAAAGTAGATAATCTGTATTAGTAACCCCTCGTCCTTCAATTCTAGCTAAATTGGTCATCGTGTTTTCTAGGAATTCACCATGAACATTCCCATCGGCTGTGTCCATGCCGTTTCCCTTACTTTGGATATCACTTTCCTCTCCTGTGTTTGTGTAAGTCCTAAAATTCCACCCCGAATTTTATTTCCTTCAGAGCCCCTGGAGAGTAAAAGCTTGAGCAATCATTTTTTTCCTTGAACATTCTAAAGCAGTTACGTATGAAGTATTTTTTTTTTTCTTTTCTTCAGTATTGGGGATTGAACAAAGGTCATTCTATACTATGCTGCATCCCGGTGCTTTTTATTTTATATTTGGAATATTGTCATTACGTTGCTCAGGCTAAGCTCAAACTTGTCATCCTCCTGTCTCAGCCTCCTGAATAGCTGGGATTACAAGTGTCCACCACAGTGGTGCCTGGCAAAGGTGGTATATTTTTAAAAATATGCATACTCCATGATTATTCAACTGGTTTGTGAGCATCTGAAATGCAAGGACCCTACCTTTTTATCTTCATTGCCCAGTGTCCAGCCCAGTACTCTACCTAGAGCATCTGACCAACAATAAGTAGCCTGTGGAGATGAAGAGCAAACAGGACTTGTTTCACCACTTACGGAATATTTTGTTCAGGGCATCGTGTTAAGTCTAATGTATGAAATCAATATTTCTGATATGATAGCACAAGAGCACAGTCTCCATGCCTTATCCAGAGTTTCTGGCCAGGCCCTTTTGAACTCAGAATTTTTCCTAGTCCCTTCAGTGCTTAGGGCAGCACTTACTGTAAATATCATATAATAACTGGATAAAGCCTATAAATAACCTCATGTCAGTTCAGATCAGTTTGGTTTTTCTTTTGTACTGAGAAATCAACCCAGGGCCTTCACATTGAGCTGTATCCCCAGCCCTTTAAAAACTTCTTCTTTTTGGAGACAGGATCTTGCTAAATTGCCCTTTCTGAGCTCAATCTTGTGATCCCCTTGCCTCAGCCTCCCAAATTCATCAACTTTGATAAGTGGAATTGCCTCGCTATGAAATCAGATTATTTGCTTAATGATCAATGTACATGTCATATTGTCGGTATTGTCAGTTGGCTGAGATGTAGCCTTTGTAGTTCAGTTAGTTTCCAGGAGGAATTGCTGTGTTAATGTCACAAGAAAACTAAAGAAGGATCTCAGTATTCTGCTAAAAGTCATAGTTCTTAGAGTTTGCTGACTCAAACATATTGGTTGGCTTACATTTTAGCTATCATGTGGTAAGAATTCTGGCAAAAGTTTTTAAGGCTTCCTGCTCAGCATAAACTACCTGTCATGGGAAGCTGAAAACAATAAATGTGGAGAAAACTTTTAGTTATTTGGCTCTCTCGTTAGCACATTGCTTCGTTTCCATTTTTTAAGTGATGAAAGGGGATTTGGAAATTAACTACGTTCTATTTGACCTGCACTGCATGTAGCACTTTTTAATTTCAGTCTCTACTCTTCTTGGCTAGAGTTTAAAGACATATATATTTATCCAACATTTACAGATTTAATTGAGGCATCCTTCTTGACAGGTAGTGAGTCAGTTTATTTGTTCAAAGAATGAAGTCACTGCCACATGGAAGCACTTATTGTGTATTTAACCAGTACATTGGAGTAATGAAACCTAGAAAAAAAGAATTTTAATCAAGTTAAAATATTAAGCCACATAGTTTTCTCCTTTTCACTTTTATCATATAAAAATGTGTCTTTTTCAAAACATGTTTTCGGTTATTATTATTATTATTTTTTTTGGTACCGGGAATCCAACTGACAACCTCATGCTTGCCAGGCAGGCGCTTGCACCACTGAGCTATATCCCTGGCCCTGTTTTTGGTTTTTAAAATATAAAAAATAAGTGTTGACAGAGTAGATACCGCACAGGAATGAATATGTTTTAGTTGACTTTTAAATTTTTTGGTAATACTGGAGGTTAAATCTTATGCACACTAGGTAAGTACTTTTCCATTAAGGTACATGCTCTGCCCTTTTTTAATTTTTATTTTTATATAAGTTGTTGCTAAATTGCCCAAACTGACCTCAAACTTGCAATCCTGCTTCATCTTCTCTAGTTGGTGGGATTAAAGGAATGTTTTGCTATACCCAGTTTAATTTTTTTCATTTTATTTTAAAAAGAAAAAAGTTAAAATTTTGAAATAAGATAATAGGAGGGTAATAGTGGTTAATGCAGTGCGTATTGTTATCCTTAAATTAGTCACTCAGAGTACAAAACATTGGCATTTAATTGTCCAAATAATGTTAGCACAAAACTTTCTTTTCAATGAACTAAGAGAAAATAGTAGTATAACTATCTTAGTTACCTTTTATATATACATATATTATTTTATCTTTTTTTTTTGAGACAGGGTCTCACTATGCAGTTCGGGCTGATCTTGAGCTCACTTTGTGCCGGGCTAGTCTCAAACTTGCAACAGTGATCCTCCTGCCTTGGCCTCCTGAATGCTGGGATTACAGGCATGCATCACCATGTCTGGCATACATACATTATTTCAAATTGTGTTTCAAAACATAATTTGAAAGATGATCAACCAAGAGAATGGAAGAGATGGATTGGAGGTGGTAGACAAGGAGGAGAAAGAAGAGGAACTGTGAAGTGTGAGGTATCTTAGCCTGTTTTTGGCTGCTATAACAAAACAGCTCAGATCCAGTAACTATAAACAATAGAAATTTGTTGTTGATAATTCTGGGCACTGGGAAGTCTAAGGTCAGGGTGCTAGCAGATTTGGCAACTGGTAAAGGCCTATTCCTCATAGATGGGGGCTTCAATGAATCCTCACACAGGCTCCTTCTAGCTTTTTTTATAGGGCACTAGTTGCCCCCTAAAACCATTCCTCCCATGAGAAATGGACCCAGGACATTCATAGTGAGCTCTGTCCCCTTTTAATAATTTTTTTTTTTTTTTGAGATGGGGTCTTGCGAAGTCACTAAGTTGTCTGGGATCAAACTTGTAGTTCTCCTACCTCAGCCTCCCAGAGTGCTGGGATTAAGTTCGTGTGCCATCATGTCTGGCCCCCACCTTTTAATACTACCACATTGGGTGTTATTTTGGGGATACCTAATCAGAGAGAACGCTAACACTGAGGCCACAGTATGAACTCAGAAGGTTGAGGAGCCTGGACTGAATACAGAGGACAATGGCGTTATGAACACATTTTGTTTCTATTCTTTTTTGGGGGGGGACAGTCCCTGGGGATTGAACCCAGGGCCTTTGCACTGAGCTTCATCCCAGCCCTTTATATTTTCTTTTTTATTTTGAGACAGGCCCTCACTAATTCTCTAAGTTGCCCAGCCTGGGCTTGCACTTGGGATCCTCCTCAGCCTTCCAGCATGCTAGGATTTTGCACATGTGCCATTATGCCTGGCTGTGAGCACATCTGAACGCATTACCAGGAGCCACACAATGGATTGCTACTGAGAACTATTTTTAACCAGATCTGGAAAAGGATATGGCACTGAAAGTGGGAAGATCGCTTCCAACCCAAAAAGGCACAGTGAAGAAAGAAGTGATGGATCCCTATGGTAGGTCAAATGTAGATGGTTAAGGAGAAAGATTTTCCTAGAAACAGGGAAAAAATTGGAAAGGAATAATTATTATTTGAGATAGGGATGCGCTGTCATACTGACAGTACCATACTTGCATGGCCTGACCATGAACGGACAGACGGGTGATGTTGACAAACACAAGGTGGCCTTAACTCTGTACTGACACCAGGCCAGTGTAGCCACACCCTGCATTTAAGAGGGTGAGGCAAGAGCAAAAGGCACTACAGAGCTACGGAGTGAGTGCAGGCCACCACGTTTAAAAACAAGCAAGATGAAACAAAACAAGACAAAAAGAAAAAAAAAACGACATGCACAAAATACAGACACACACACACACAAAAGAAAGAAAGAAAAGGCATACTTTCCATTTCACTATCACATCCAGAATGGTGGTGAAATATTTCCTTTCTTCAAAGTGACCGAGGAGTTGCTCTGTGAGAAAGTAGATAAACTGGCCAGGATTCTTCTCCTTACAAGTGACGGAAACCTAATTAGAAGCAATGCAGGCGAAAGAGAATGTATTGGTTCTTATAAGTATTTATTTGGCTAATTATGTCAATCAGGAGAACTGCCTTATCTTTAGGTTAGCATCTATTGTAGGAGAGTGGAGCCTGCAGCTGCAGTCTCCTTGTAGCTAATTGGGGCTGGAGCCCGATGTCCTCAGCTGTGGCCTTATCTTGTCCTTTGAGGCATCACAGCTTCACAGGGCAATACAGGCCTCATAGAGGTTTGCTTACTATGTGTTCACTGCCCATCTTCTGACAAGGTGCCTAAGCTTCAGACAACTCATAAGTAAACACGGAAAGCCACTTGGTGAATATTCATTCCTGCTCAGAGCCACTTTGTAGTGGTCTCCTTCCCTGGGGGAAAGTGGTGAGGGCTGATGAGAGCCAGACCCCACTGCAGTTACACGGAATGAAAGAAACAGGCCTACAGGAAGGAAAAACCATGGAGACGAAGTCAGTCACAGAACCGCTTACAGTTATGGGAAGTATAGAAACCTTAAAAGCAAAAATGACAAAGTAATACTGGTAACTGGAAGGTGGGGAAGGAGAGAAGCATAACCAGTGCTCACCAAGCAGAGAGGGCTGCAGGAAAGGTGCAGGACCGGTAAGGACTTAGCCAAAGCATAAAGAAAGGAAAAGTCCAGTTAGATAATTTCTCTGGGAAATACCCAGGGATCTCTGGGCATTTCCGCAATCTAGAAGGGCTGTGAAGTCACTGAAAATTTTGGGTAGTGGTCAAAAAACACGAGGGCTCACTCCGAGCGACAAGAATCTGGCTCATAGGGAATGGGGCTTGGCTTGGCTATGGATGGGCATTCCCATCCCTGTGTTGAATGGGACGGAGTTCAAATAAACAATCGTGATGCTGAAGAGCTAAGAGCACCACGAGTGTTGATGCTAAGGCAGCCATAGACAGGCAGCTCTCACTGTCTACAGATGGCTCAGAGCTGCAGTTCTTCACCTTGCTCGGTAGTTAAGCAGACTACAAGCCCCCTTCCCATGCTCCTTACCATGTCAGTGTGTCTGAGAAAGGTCATGGGACCCTGCATTTTTTCCCTCTCTTTGTTGTTTTCGGTGCTAGGATTGAACTGAGGGCCCCGCTCATGCTAAGCATATGCTGCTCTGTGGAGCTACACCCCTGTCCCCAACTCATTTTGTAAGTGGGCAGATGACACACTGATATATTGATGGGGTGCAGTGTGATATTTTAGTACCTGTACATATTGCGTAGTCATCTGTACAGGAAATGTAGGTTATCCATCATCTCAAACACCTATTATTTGTTTGTGATGAGAACATTCACAATCCTCTCTTCTAGCTACTTTGATTTATATGATAAAATTTTGTTTCCTGCAATCACCCTCCTGTGTAAGAGTGCACTAGAACTTACTCTTCTTGTCTAACTGTACCCATTACCCACTGACCAAACTTTCTTAATCACTACCCTGCACCGCCGTCTCCAGCTTCAGTAGCCACTATTCTGGTCTCTACGTCTATGAACTCAATTGTAAATTCCACATATGAGTGAAATCCTGTGACGTTCGTGTTTCTGTGCCTGGCTTATTTCAATTAGCATTATAATCTCTGAGTCCCTCCATGTAATTACAAATGGCAGGATTTTATTCTTCCTTTTATGGCCAAAGAGTATTCCCTGGTGTACGTGTACCATATTTCCTTTACCTGTTCATCAGCTGATGAACAGTTAGGTTGGGAATCCTGTATTTCATAACAAGTATCCAGGAGAGTCTAACTTACTCTAACAGTTACAGCCTCAGGAAAGATGAGGACATTTTGGGGCTGGGGATTTAGCTCAGCAGCACAGTGCCTGCCTGGCAAGTGCAAGGTCATGAGTTCGATTCCTGGTACTGGAAAAAAACCAAAACCAAAAAAAAAAAGATGACATTTAGTTCAAACTCTCAGGAGATGTATGGGCTGAATGATCCAAGTGTAACTGGAGAATGGAAAAGTGTCACACAAAAGATGTATTCTTTCATTTTGTCCCTCTGTCATATGAAAATACCTATTCAGTAAATAACCAAGGCAGGGAGGAAATTATAGAACTTACTTTCTGACTGACATCCTAGAGTTTTTAACACTGTGTCAGGCTTTCCAATGTTAAGCAGGGTGATTTTGAGGATTTCTTCTTACTCTAGCTGTATAAGGTAGAGAGTTAAGTTCCTACCAGAAGGTCACCTATACTGAGTGTATCTGCAGGGGAAAAGGCAGAGAAAAATTAGCCCCAAAGGATACAGTATTGGGATTTAGGAACAAGAGAGAAACCCTTAGGAAAATTGTAGGCCAAGTCAAGGCCTTAAGAAGATAGTGGTAGATCTGGGCTTTCACCACAGGGAGTATTTTAAAGTATCCTTTTGTGAAGGTTAATTTTATGTGTCACCTTGTCTGGATCGCAGTGCCAAATATTTGGTGACATTTTACCCTGGAGTTTCTGTGAAGGTGAGATTAATGTTCAGATTGTTAAGATGGACCACTGTCCTGTTGTCAGAGGTTCTTGACCGTCCCAGGCTCTTGATATCCTGAACAAAGAATTGAACATTAAATTAAATGTTAAAACGTTCTATGGTGCACACACCCCCAGGCCTGGTTAGTCATAAGGTGGGTGCTTTTTGTGGTCTTAAACAACTCAGTTTGGCCACCCTAGAAGCCTGTGTCCCTTTTTCTTTACCAGCTGAGGCCTAGCTGTTAGGACTGGGCACTCTCTGTGGCTTTTGGAGAGCTAACCTCCTTCCACCCTTCAGGCCCTCACCCCCTTGTGGAAGATTTTTTCTCTGTATCTTCTGTCTCCATCCATAATTTGGGTGGGCCTTATCTAATCAGTTGAAGGCCTGAAGTAAACCCAAAAATGAATTTCACTGTACAAAAAAGAATTCTGCCAGCAGACCGTCTCTGGACTCAGACTAATACTGTTTCCTGGGTCTCCAGCTTGTCAACATACAATGTAGGTACTTCCAAGCCTCCACAATTATGTAAGCCAATTGCTTAAAACAAATCTACTACAGAGAAGATTCTGTTTTTTTAGGAACCTTGACTAATATACCTCTTACTCTACAAATTCTGTCCAATTCTGATGAAATATTAGGCATTTCTGCAGCAAGACCATTAACTTTAGGTCCTCCATTCTCTGTCTTCCAGCACTGCTAAAACTCCAGCTGACTGAGGACCATACCCAATTACCTACAGCACATATGTCAGGGTGTCCGGGACCTGTTATTCCCGATGTGCCATGGGCTGTGAGTGAGAGACAGGCGTGCCCCAGATAGTGAGTGTCCCCAGCAGGGGACAGCCCTTGGCCAGAGCTATTCACCTGAGCAAAGTGAAACCTGTCCCACGGTCCCTGAGGGCACGAACCAGGGCGATCTCTGTCGACAAGGCTGCTTCTTCGAGGAGACACTTTGCCTCCTGGACGTTGTACCAGAAGCACTTGCCAAATGCATTCCTTCTGCCTCAGGGACCAGTGAGCCTGCTGAGGGGGTGGTTATGCATCAGCCCAAGGTGAGGTAGGTGCACGCAGGAAGGCGGTGGGGAAGAGGTTTCAGGTTTAGAACAGGTGCAGAGCCAGGCGGTCCCAGGTCTATGTATTAGTGGTTGATTTGTCCTGTAATAGCAGAACAGAGAAACTTTGCCTCCCCTGGGAGGAGGACGGGTGGGAATGTATCTTCTTATCTCTTATTTTCCATCAGTGAGAGCTGGCCCCCTGAGAGTTATGCTCTCCATATTTCCCACAAACATTATCAAGTTGTTTCAGAAGCTACCAGGGAAGCCAGAAACTATGTCTTGTTGAGTGGTGTTTTTTTTTTTTTTTTTTCCCAGTCTGGAAATAATAGAAGGAGCCAGAAATTCAAAGTTGGAAGAGGCAGCCAAATAGTACAGCCATTCTGAGTGGGGCAGGCAGCTCCCGCAATGGCTCCCATGATCCCTGTCGCCTTCACGTCCTGGTGTGATCCCATGTCCTGAAGAGCCACCTGGTCTTACTGACGTGTTTCTAATGACAGGACACGGCACAAGTAGTGAGCTATCACTTCTGAGATCGTGTTATACAGGACTGTCATGTCCATCTTGCTGGTACTCACACCCTTGTTGTCTCTGGTGAAGCCTGTTGCCGTGCTTTGAGATACCCTGCAGAGAAGCCCACATGGTGAGGAACCAAGATAGGCCTCTGGTGAGTAGCTCACAAGGAACAAAGTGCTGTGGACAAAGTCACGAGTGAGCTTGGTGTCACTGCAGTCTGTGTACATATTAACTGTAGCCTAGTAAGACAGCCAAAATGGCAGCAGGCACCTAATATTCTGGGGAAGCAACTCACAAGCTTGAGGCATCAGGATCGTCTGTCACAGGATGGTGGGCCACGGAGGTGGGAGGAGTGGCTTCAGGGTAGAAGGGGCAAGTGGCCCAGGGTCTCGTGCTGACCCTGCAAGACCCTGAGCAGGGCCTGGGTTGTGTTTGAAATATTGGCCAAACATCCCATTCTAACGGCATTACAGCATGACGGGGAGATAACAGACCCTATGGTCAGAGAAAATTAGTTCAAATCCCACCTCTGTCATCACTCTGTGACAGGGTCAAGGGGCTTAAACCGTGATAGCCTCGGCTTTCCTCCCTGTGAAGTGGGAATAGCCATACCTCAGAGGACGGCTGAGCGGTGCACGCAGTAGCACGGTGGCTCCCGACACACAGTCCTTATGATGCCTAGACTCTGACTCTGCAGTATGGAGGAGCCTTGTTTGTACTCTTTCTGTTGCACAGTTACCTGACTGACTGCTCCTGAGACCTCTGCCTTGTTTCTGCTCCCGTCCTTCTAGCCACGCCTTCTCGGTTTGCTGGTTTCTTTTTCCCCACTGGCTTCTGTTGACTCCAAGATTCCACCATTGGTCTTCTCATTCTTCATATTCTTGCTGAGCAATGTCACCTCTTAGAGAACCATCCTTTTTCTTTTTCCAAGTTCCTGTTGGTCATAAGATGGAACATCTATCAACATATTCACCCCCGAGAAGCACCAACTTGGGAGTAAGTGTCCCTTCCTCTCCGCAGCTCTGCTGTTTCCAGGAGTGCAGCGCCTTCACTTTGCGGTGAGACTGGACATCTGATCTTTGGTGAGGTTCAGTGTATGACCTGAGCCTCTAGTTTGCTGGAATTCTTTCGCTACTTCTCGCCCTGTCTTCCTTCCTGTTCCTTTCCCTCTGGACCTTTCTGTCAGCAGGGCTTCTGTAGCCTTCCAGGTGAGTGGATCCGGCAAGCCCTGCCCCTGTAGGACAAGCCTGGCATCGTTCAGCTGCTTTGAATTGAGCATTAAGTTCAACTGTGTTTAAAATTAAAGAAATGCAGAGTGAGAATAAATGTTGACCTGAGCACTTTAGGAATTCAAAGTGTAACCTGGTATTTGCAATTTCACTTCAGATAAAGAAGATTAAAGAACTAGAGGGTTTTATTTTTAATCTCCTAACATTATAACCTATAATATGAAGACTTTGTTAACCTCAAGGCTTATTCAAATGCTTGTTGTAGGAAGTTGTGTTGGCTCACTACAGTAATAAATATTATTTGTCATAGGAAATTGAATGTGCTCACCAACCTTGTAATAATTGCCTTATGACTATGACTTCATTGATTTCACTAAAACTGACCTACCATACTTAAATTCTGTACATTCTATATAGGTGGGAAACTTTCAGAGTCTTAGTCTACATTTTTTTCTGGCTGTTTAATTAAAATAAAATGCCAAATTTCCTTTTTTATACTTATTTTTTTCTAAAAATAAAGCTATATTTAGATTCCTAGCTGACATTTCACCCATTTTCTTTTCCTTTTCCTTTTCCTTTCCTTTCCTTTCCTTTCCTTTCCTTTCCTTTCCTTTCCTTTCCTTTCCTTTCCTTTCCTTTCCTTTCTCCTTCTTTCCCTTCCTCCTTCTTTCCCTTCCTTCTTTCCTTTCTTTCTCTCTCTTTCATTTGAGTTTGAGACAGGGTCTCACTGTGTAATCCAAGCTGGCTTCAAATTCATGATCCTTCTGCTTCAGCCTCACAAAAGCTAGGATGACAGGTGTCCTTCTACATTTCTTGATCAATTCCTAGCAGATCCTCAACCTGGAGAGATATGATAAACTGATTTGTTTGATCAGTCTAAGTTGTGCTCATTTACAATGCTTTTATTACAAGGTCACTTGGTAGTAGGGATAAGGAGTGGATGACTAGCTCCATTTAGTTCTAACAGGCAGCTACCAGCGTCTCAGAAAAGAGCCTGCATTTCTTACAAGACCGATTGGTTTTGGCCTTCTCAAGCCATATATTCTTATGAAATCTTGTGGATTCACTCCTGCTACACTCTCTCATACTTGCTATAATCGGCAGCTGTGAATGTGGGATCATGTTCTCGAGTAATCCACCTTGCTGGTACACTTGCCTTTCTCTCTGCTTAGAAAATCCAGCTCTTCAAAGCCGCACAGCCTCTTACTGAGTATCTGTAGCTCAGATGCCACTAAGTATAATTTTTTTAATACACACACACACACACACACACACACACACACATACATTTTGAAAATAGTATGCTTAGTATCTTTCTATTTTGGACAGAACAATATAAATAGAAGACTGATGACTTTTTATTCAGTTTCATACTATCACATTACTTTGAGATTTTTTTTTTGTACCGGGAATCGAACTCAGAACCTTGCACTTACCAGGCAGTTGCTTGTGCTGCTGAGCTATATCCCTAGTTTCCTACTTTGAAATTCTGAAACAGCTTTATTGCTCTATAACCTATGATACTCTACTCACTCAAAAGAACACCTAACACTCGGGAGGCTCAGGCAGGAGGATCATTGTGAGTTTGAGACCAACCTGGGCTATAAAGTGAGCTCAAGGCCAGCCTAAACAGCATAGCAAGACCCTGTCTCAAGCAGGTAAAAAACCCAAAGCAAAAAAAACACCTAAAATTTTTGAACCTTGTCTAGAGAGACATTTCTTCTCTGGACACTGTGCTTTGGAGGTCTGCTCAAGCCCTCTTTCCTAGATGGTGAGGCCTCTACAGGGCAAAGAAGATGCATAGATGTCTGGGACCTCGGGATTCTATGCCCAAAGATTTCAAAGTCGTCTCTTGGGACTCTCTGGGGCTCGTCTGAGTCTTCATCCTCCTGAGTGTTGTCTAAACCACTGACGTGCACACCCATAGGCTTAAGGTTTCTACCTAGGCTAAAATGAGACCGTATACTAGATAACATCTAATAAATATGATAATAAATGGGACATACTTTTAATTTATTGAATTCATTTTTGATTTCTCAAATATTTAGTCCAAGTTGTATGAGTCTTCATTTGTGTTCTTGATTCAGGCTGCACAGCTGTACGGGGGGAGTACCTTTTTATTCAGCATTTATTTACAAGTAAGAATGCCAAGTACCATTTGCCATGTGATCCACGCAGCAGCCTATTTGCATAGCTGCTATTGAGAACCTAAATTTACAGAAATGACTTTGGGACCAAAGTCTCTCCTGCTTATGACAAGCAGAGTTGAGCCTGGAAAGGAGCTCTGGCCATAAACTCTGAGCTCTTAGCCACTGTCCTGTACCCTAGGGCTGCTGAAACTCTGTGATTCTCATCCATTTTGAATGGGATAAAAACATTGACTCATTAGCCACAAAGAGTGAGGTTGTCTGAAGATAATCATAATCGTCTAGGAATCTGCAACAAATTTCTCAGACTCCCCAAGTTGCCTTTTTCAGACATGAAACTAACTGTGAGAACTGCTTGCCTTATTCTGTAATTCATTCTGCCTTAAGTAGTGTAACTGCACAATGGAAAGAAAAGGTAATCTTTCTTCCTAAAATAAAGAAAGAAATCCATGGAAGAAATCTACTTGGAACTTGAAGGCAGTCTCATCTGCCAAGGAGTAGGCAAAGGTGTCGGGGAAGCCAGCTTTTCTGCTGGAGATGTTTTGATGGTGCTCTAGAATTCCAACAACACACTCCTACACTTACACCTGAGATTTAGAGTGGACCCTCCGCCAGGCAGAATGAACACTGTGTGTCTTTGAGCACCCAACATCAGAATATGCCTTTACTTGACCGCACTAGAGTTGTCGTGTAGTTTAGAGCAGAGTGTTCTTCCTCTGATCTTTTTTGGAGCTCAGCCTTGGATCTGCAGGCGAACCTAGGCTCAGTGGCCTGCTTCCTTGTTCATGATATTTGTGTTCTTTAAAAGCTCTCTTTGTAATGTGCAGAATGACATCTTTTTTGGCTCTTCACATGACCACAAATGTCCCAACTTCCTGATGATTTGTGTACCACAACATACAGCAGCTGAAATGCATTAGTTTAGTACTGAACACAGGAAAAAATTTTGACCTTCCATCAGTTACACAAATGTCTCACGCTTAATAGTGGCCTTCGGAGTGGCAGTGTTTCAGCCATAGCTGTTTTCCCAGCGTACTAATTTCAAGAATGGCTTGGAGTGTGATGTTCAAATTGCAAATTATTTCTTGGATACTTCAGTCCCTTTGAAAATTGTCTACTTTTCCCTATTATGCTCTAGCTTTCACATACATGTTGCTGAGTATCTACCTGACAAACCATGGAGGAAGTCTTGAATCATAGATGAATTCATAAAAGTATTGGTGTTGTCTTAATCCCCTAAGTGAGGAAACAGGGAAGAATTTGGGGTGGGTTGAAGAGCAATGAATGCTGTATAAAGACTTTTTGGAAGTAAAGCTATGATAGAATAGTTAACCACTTCCTACCGTGCCTATCAGACATTCTCATAGGCATCTCTGCAACCCCTCATGAAGACATCTGTATCTCCCAGACATATGACACTTAACAAAGGGAACCTGAACTCCAGGTCTGGCGCTTTCCAAACCAGGCCCTGCCAAGATCTTCCCCCACCGGTTGTGGTAACTTCCTCCTCCGTATTACGCAGACCAAACTGCCTAAGCCCTTTTTGACTTCTTTTGCATGAAAAAAAAATCCTGTTTGCTCTACATTTCAAGTACAGTATATTCAGAATTCAACAATTTTTGTCCTTCCCCACACTGATCCTGACCACAAGCACACTGATACCTGAATTTTTGTTGTACAGATGGGGTTTTTGTTGCCAATTTTCCAATCCTTCCATTCATTTTCCGCAGAGCACTCAGAGTGATTCTGGTGTCTAGCGGGTCATGTTCTGCCTTGGCTTCAAGCCTTGTAATAGGTTTTTATCTCATTCACGGTAGAGTTCAAGTCCTGTTCTAACCTCGTCTCCTACTTCTCCAGACTCCAGGCTTGCAACTCCTCTTGCTGTTCCAAATACTTCAGGTATTTGAGTCCGTGGGCCTTCACCCTTGCTGAAATGCTCCCTGAAGTCTGTGTCTTTGCATTTCTAAGTGAGGGATTCCCTGAAAGCCTTGTTCATATTTGACTGAGCACAGCACTTGTTCTCCACTCCATTGTGTCATTTTTATAGCAATTATTATCATGTAAGTACTTCACATATTTCTTTTACACTTATTTACCCTCAATAGAATGTAAATTCCATAATTTGGGGGATTTTCATCTATCTTGTTCACCAATACAACTCAAACAACCAGAACGATATCTGGCATGTCACAAGTACTCAGTAAAGGAGTAAATGTATAAGATATGAATGGACTGAAACATGATCATGGCTCTCTCGCATGTGGAGGACAGCAGCCTTGCTCAGATGGATTCTACAGGTTGAAACATGGCTAAGACTAACCATTGTGATGAGAAGAAAATCATTTTCGATGGCTTGCTACATTTTTTGTTTGTGGTGTTAGTTTTTTCTCTTTGTAATAGGATAACTGACATTGGCCTTATGGAATATTAGAGGTAAATATGAGATTTATAGGTAAAAATTAACTTCATGTGGAAATTCTGAGCCAAATCTCAGATCAATGACTGGATTCAAAGAAATGCAATCCATGTGTGAGCAAGTGTGGAGGGTGGTATTGGTACTGGTAGGTCGAGGTGAAAATGTGTGTGTCTAAACTTCCATGGTCACATCTGATGGGGAAATCGATAGCATTTGGCTTCTTTGACCTCCTAGTAGGTCTGACAGTGGCCCCAGTGAGTCACGGGGGCTAGAAAATGGATGAAGAATGAGGAAAATGGGCGGGACCTAGGGCTCTTATATATTAGTAGTTCAGCCGTCTTTCCTTCGGTCCTTTCAAATTTAAAAGCATATAGCTTCCATGATGGAAATTTCTTTTTTTTTGCATTTAATTTCTTTACAACAATTTATGACTTGCCTGGATTTTTCTTTAATATTTTACATGTGGAAAAGTGTTTTAAATCCAATGATTTTTCCTGTGCCTAAACTAAGTTTCTGAATGATGTCATATGTAGGGTACTGGAGCCAAGAGTTTAAAAAAATCTGGCAGTTAGGAAGTTGGACTCAGTCCAGTTTTTCTACTGTTCCTTGGAATCACTAAATGTGACTTCTGGATTGCTGAGGTCTCTCTCCCTCTCTCTCTCCCTCTCCCTCTCCCTCCCTCCCTCTGCCCTAGGGATTTCAAAGTTAGAGGTCAGAGAAATACAGAACTGATGACGTAAAACATTTGGCAAATGTGTGGTTTTAGTTTTACATATTTATTTCTCCATATTTTATATGAGTGCCTCTCTATGTCTGTGTGTAAGTAGCTACAAATGTTAAGAAAAGAATGACTTGTATAAATATATACTCTCTTTTGAACTGTTGCTTTTAAAATGTGAAATGTTTTATTGTCCTCTGCTTTCTGTGGTTGATTCTGGTCCCCTTTTTTTTTACTCTGTAGGAGGTTTTCAATGCGGGAACAGAAGCGCTTGCACATGTGTTGCTGAAGATTGGTGTACAGTACAGAGTGGAAGAAGATTATTTCCGAAGAAGCCAGAATTGAGAATTTTTTAAAAGGTTGTTGCTGTCTAAATATGTGTTAGGTGCTCCATTCACCTGTTCCACTTAATAATCATAGTAATCTCATGGGTTAGCTATTATTTTGAAAGATTTCTTGGGTGAAGACAGTAAATCTCAAATTAAGTGAGTGGTATAAGTTTGCTCAGAGATTGTGACTGAGCTGGAATTCAACCCTGCCTCAGCTTGTGTATAGCTCTAAATCTATCTCGGGTTAGGACTGTATTAAAACTTCATCGTACAGAAATGTGAGTCCCAGTGGCCTTTTATAACAAAGATTTTCTTATTTTCAGGTCCAATTATTGGCCCACTCACTACCTGTCTTCATTACGTCTACTTAGTTTCATAGGAACTGTGGTGCTCTCTCTTGAAATTTTTTTCTTTGTCCTCTGAGTGGTATCTTTCTTTTCTTCTTCTTTTTTGGTTTTTTGAAATAGGATCTTGCTGTTTAGCACAAGTTGGGTTTAAACTTGAGATCCTCTTGCCTCAGCCTCCTGAGTGCTAGAATTATAGGTGTGACCTCCATGCCTGGGTGTGTGGTCACTTCTTTATTAAGTTTTGTTAAAGATTATTTTTTAAGGTTTTTTAAAAGCTACTCTGTTGGGACTGGGGATTTAGCTCAGCAGCACAGCACCTGCCTGATAAGTGCAAGGTCGTGAGTTTGATTCCTGATACCAGAAAAAAACCAAAAAAAAAAAAAAAAAAAAAAAAAGCTACCATTTTAACTTTTTAAAATGGACTTCTTTAAGTATACATAGGATTCTACATGGCAGCTCTAGTAAAATTCTGGCTAAATAAATGATTGAAATAAAAATTAACTAAAGTATGGAAGGAAAACAGACTCAGGCAGTTCTGCACATTTTTTCAAAAGAATTGGGATCGGTACTTCCGTGCAAAGCTGTATCATTTTCAGACAACTTCTCTCTTCAATATTCTCAGGGGAATTCATGTCACAAATAACAAAAACTATGATTACTGTGTTTTGTCAGTTGTAGTAAGGAGACGGAATAGGAACTGAATACACTGGTAGTGGGCAGTAGCACTGTAGTTGGGAGGCAGTGGCAGAAGGGCAGGAGGTAAGTGCAGCTTTAGACACTCCCATTTTATCTTACTCTATCATGTCACTAGTTCTGTTTCCAAATCTTTGGATTTATCTCCATCTAGGAGGAGAAAAGAACTAGTTTGATGTATGGGTAGGTATAGAACATTATAACGTGCTCTAAAACATTCCAATGTAAATAACAAATATTTAAAATAGGTAGTGCAGTGGATTACTTGGCTTTGCAGCAGAGATAATCCCCGTCACTCAGTAGCTTATAAAAACAAAATTTATGTCATTTATGTTTTATGCAGGATGCAGGTCAACTGCATCTCTGCTTCCTATGTCCTCTTCCTTCTAGAATCCAGGCTGAAAGGGCTGACTCCTTAGGAGCATGCTGTTCTCATAAGAAAGAGAAGTGACACATGTCACATCCCGTTGGGCAAAACATTTCATGGACATATCTAAAGGCAGAGAGGGTAAAAATGTGGGGAAAAAAGTCTTCCCCTAGGCAGATAGTAATGCAACATACATTGGTAAGTTTTATTTTTTATGACTGTGCTTCTCATTTTATAGAAATGGAAACTAAGTTATGGAGAGATTTTATTGAACTACCCAAGGTCACACTACTGACAAGGGACTGAGGCTGTTTTGAAAGTCAAATCTGACCCACAGCCACTAGTTTTTCTATGACACCCACAAGAATGGTGTTTTCTTCTTGTAGTCTTCCATCTTTCTTGACATTTGTGTGGAGAACAATTTCCCTCTAATAACTTAGCAGAACATTTATGTGGTAACTTGTAATCCTTTAATCAATGGCTTTACCATAAACCTTGAAACCCAAATGATCTCTGAGTGAGAGAAGTCTGTATTCAAAAAAGTTACAGATCACCCATTATTGGATAATAGCTTGAATTAAATAATAAAATCCTCATTCAACCCTAGAACTAAAATAACTTAATTGTAGTTTATTAAAACTTTATTCTAAAGCCCATATTTCCTTGTACCAATTAAAGGCACTGTCTACAAAGAAAGTCAGTGTGATTTATAATGGTGGTTGTGTGAACTTTCAGTAATAGAGAATTCTGTGAGCATTTTCAGCTTAGGGAGGATCACTAACTGAAGTGGTGACAGGACCCTGAATTGCCTCCAGGGCAGTCTCCCATAAATTCTGTCACAAGTCAATAGGGCTGTTGCCTGTTCCCAGAACACCTAGTCCTACACTTTCTCAGTGCTGGAGCTTGGCCTTGTGCGTTGTTCCTTCAGCCTGAAGTGTCTCTGGCCTGCTTCACCTTCCCCATCACCCGGGTCTTATCCTGTTGTTTCACAGACCTATCCTTCATTGCATTTTTGCTCCAGAGAACCTTTTCCAATCTCATCAACCAGGTACAAATCCTCTTTTCAAACTCAGTGACTTGCTTAAATTCTGGTAGCCTGTCCAATCTTCTTGCCCAGTACCTCTCTCCTAAGAGATGTGCAACAAATGTTTTTAAGAATTAAAATAAACCAAGCTGCTATAGTTGCTAATGGTTGTTGGGCAGTACGTAGTATTGATGCATTTATACATTAATTCAACAAATAGCTATGGAGTGCCTCCCGTTTGCAAGGCACAGCTAATTTGCCAAGGGTGACAGATGTAGAGCAGTGGATTCACGATGAAAATTCAGGATTGTCTGATGCGAGACAAGCACCTTCAGCCCTCCTACAAATATCAAGAGCTAGAGGCTCCTGAATGTTGAGTGGCTTCATTGTTGGGCAGATATTAGTTCTCTATTTTCTTTAAATATTGTATATGAGCCGGGACTGTAGCTTAGTGATAGTGTGTTTGCTGGCATGCATAAGGCCCTGGGTTTTGTCCCCAGCATCCCCCCACACACACATAGTATAAAGCATTTTATCAGTGGCTTTTAGGGCTAGTATTTAATCTTGATTTCAACACTTCCATTACAACTATTTTTTCCTAGTAATACAAGGTGAAATAATATTTTCTGACTGGTACTATATTAGGTAGTATTGTACCGTCCAGGGGCAGATTCAGATTTTATGATTTCTGAGCTTACAGAATTTTCTTTGTGAGTCTCTTTAAGAAAAGGAATATAAACTTGAAAACATAAAAGACAGGCGTGACATACTTAGCATAGACAAAGAAACCAAGGTGATTTACTTGAGCATTAGAGGTTCAGATCGCTTTTTCTCCTAAGTTCCATTAAGGCAACATATCAGGAATGCTTAAATAGAAATGCTTCCTTATTGTGATCTGACTTCTCTGCACCCAGAATCCTTAAATAACTTGCTCACTCCATGCATTCACAGGGAGCCTAAAAATGAAGCTTTAATTACTTTTCAGTAAATCCACATTTGGTCTTGGGAATTTAAAGAAGGATGACCAAATAGCTTTGGTTCTGGTATCTTGTGGGTTTTAGAGTTAGATTCCTGACCTTGGATATGGAGATACATTATTAGGAATGACTTTTTGAGACAAAAGAATTTCTTTCTAAGTTAAAAAAATGGGGGCACAGAACGCAATGAACTGCCATCACTATAGAAACCATTTTGCATGACTGTAATCTCCTTCTGGAAAATTGTAAAGAGAATAGAAAATAAATAAGAAAAATCTGTTCTTAAATAAATAATGCTGTCACTAAGGGATTTACTGAAGTTTATACGGCTCAAACACTGAATTCAGAACAACATTATCCCAAATCAATCACTTCAATTTTAAAATATTTAGGAAAGGACTAAACTCTGTAGGATTTAAGTCACTTTTTTTCCCTCAAAGCTTTGTTGAAGTGTTGGTCCTGCAAACTGCTTGAACTCAAGCTATCTGGTGTAGCATCAAAAAAGTACAGCAGGGGGCCCCATTGCAATATGCTAGATTTTCCTTTTTTCATATTTATCCTCTCCGTTGCTTGGCATCTGCTCACTCATTTTAAAACTTGCATATATTTATTTGGAAAAAAGAAAGCATTTTTAAATACATTTTTTCTATATTGAGAATGTAGGGTGAAATTTCAGCTTTAAAAATTATTTTTTTTTTTCTTGGCACCCATGCAGATAATGATATTTTGACAACTTCCACTTCCTTCCACAGCAGTAAGGAATCATATATCCTTTCTGCCTTCCTAGCAGGCTCTCTGTCTCTCTCTGTCTCTCTCTGTCTCTCTCTCTCTCTCTCTCTCTCTCTCTCTCTCTCTCCCCCTCCCCCTCAGGATTAAACGTGGGACCTTCACACCTTTTCCAACATACCCAGTTTTTTTATTTTTAATTTTGAGATAGGCTCTCACTAAGTCTTTTAACCCTGTTCTTCTCTAGCCCCAGCCTCCCAGGGTGCTGGGATTACAGGTGTGCTCTTTCTTTATGGAGAACATCCAATTTGATGGCAGACCATTAGAACACATCATGTAAATTATGTTACCTTATTCAAAGATCAGAGCAATTACATGGAAGCAGTTCACAGCATAAATATCACACTTACTACATCTTCCAGCTGTCTTTCAGGTAACTGTGCTTAAGTTCTAACACATTTGTCTACTATAGTAGAAAGAGGAACTGTGAGTTATATGTCAGATGTTCAAAATGAATGAGGTTGAGAACAGCTGATCCATTAATTCAGACTGCCTTAATTATTCTCCTGTCTCATTTTGTGAACTTTAAGAAAAGCAGAGTGAGCAAGAAAAGCTCCAGGTGGCTAACTGGGCCTAATTTCAAAACGGAGTCTGGTGGCCCTTTGCTGACTTGGGGTGGCTGTGGACAGTCACACATTATTCTTTGTTCCTGGAAGAATCACAAACTGAACTTTGCGGCCCTTGCGTGGGCATGCCCCTGTTTCAACTGCCAAGCTAGAAAGCCTCAGGAAATTCCTCTTTTGCCATCCCCACCTGACCAATGAACTACATCCTACAGTTGGCCCGTCAGGACTGAGCACTTTTTTCATGCCTGCGTGCCTCATTTAGCGTGGACTGAAGTAAGCCAGCCTCTCTCAGTGCCTTCCTCCTTTCCTATGGAAGACTATGTCTGCTTGGTTTGCAAAATGCCTTTTGAAATAAACCCTGCCCTGTCTTGAAGTCTTTCCGGGTGAATTTCTGCTGAGAATTTTGTGATTAATTTGACTATGATCAGAACCTATAAACGTGCAGAAAGCAAAAAATTGGCTCAGAATGTGTATACACAGGTTATACACAAGTTTGGGCTTAATTCCAGTGATTTCCGGCTACCCTGCTCTAATCTTATACTGCCTGTTTTACTTAACCATATTCCTACCCTGATAGATGCCTGTGAACTGGAAGTCCCTCTTCTGGAGGGCGAGCTGCAACTGGTTGGATCTAAGTGGCTGCTAGAGTGAATTCTACCTTCACTATAATCCCATCTGCTTGCTAAATGACAAACTCCTTGGCGCCATGACACTTGACAGTTGTCATGACATTGACTGGAAAGAACCATAAAAGGAGCACAGGTAGGTGGCACCTAAATTTCAGAAGAAACATGAGTATTCTTCCCTTTTATTAGCCTATCCCTTCTCCTTTTCTCTTTTACCTGCTCTGTATGACCTACCAACCCCCAGTGGTTTGAGAATGTGATTTATGAGTTTGAAATCCCACTTCTATTCATGGCCAAGAGCAGTGCTCTCCTTTGCTGCTTACTTGGTGCTTGGTTTTGCTATTGGTGCCACAATTCAGAAAGGGCAAAAGGACCCAGTATGGGGCCAGAAATTGGTAACATTCCTTTTTAACACTTTTGTCTAGGAGAGTTTCTCAAGCAGAACATAATTTTTGTTTTTTATAATTCTGGATTCTGCAGTCAGTTATATTTAGTTTTGGAGTTTCAACCTGGTTTCTTATAATTATGTGCACAGAGGTATTTTATCTCATCCAACCATCACTTCCAGGAGCTACTCCCACTAAAAGTACATTTCTAGAATCCTGCTTTTAAAAAATGATGCTAATTATGTACACTTTTTGAGATGAAATAGGGTTTCTGAATAAGAAATTATTATTACTCCATTCTGGCTTTTGGAATTCTTATGTTTTGAAATACTTGAATAATTTAAATTTTAGGAAGTTTAACTCCCTCTAATGGTGAATCTCGATTGTCAACTTGATTCGCTTGAGAGATACCAGGAGATTGGTAAATCATACTTCTTGGTTAGCCTAGCTGGATGGTGGGGATGTGACCATGGGGACTATATCTGGTCCCCCGTTCTTTCCTCTTGGAGTGGTCTCCTGATCTTTCCAGGTGCCACAATTTGAGCAGCTTTCCTTGCCCACATACTTCTATCTGTATGTTTGTACCTTGGAGCTGGCTGACCATGGACTGAAACCTCTGATGCTGCGAGCTAAATTAAACCTTTCTTTCTTTAAATTGTGGGTGTCAAGTATTTTGTTCTAGCCACAGAAAAACTAACCAATACACTTTCTATATAAACAACACATAGAAAAGTATCAGTATTTAATTGTAATGAGATGAATGTTTTATGTTGTATATATTTGTTGTAATGCACAAAACAAAATGCTAATAATAAGGGCTGCCACTTAGACAAGCTTAGACATCCCCTACCATTTTTCTTTTGTGATAAAACATTGTATGTTTCGATTATATATTTTCTGATAAAACATAAGACCATAAAACTTGACAAAATTGTCAAAAACACCTACTTCAAGGCTCTTGAAATCAACTCATGGCATATTTGAGAAGCAAATTATTCATGAAAAAATACTGACTTTTTGGTTAGGATAGCTGTACTCTGTGACATTTTGATGTGGGCTTTCCTCCTTCTGTACCTTGTTCCCAAGTTGCATCCATTCAGAAGTTTTCTAGAGCATTTTGGGAAATGAAAACCAGCAGGGGGCGGGTTACTTGGTTTGGGGAGAGTGTGGGAACTCTTCACTGGAAGCGATATTATCAATGGAAATGGTGATCTTGGTGTTGAATGAAAGAGGAAGACCAGTAGCTGGAGTAGCTGGAGGTGGTAGTCCCAGTTAGGTGAGCAGTGGACCAGTAGACTACCCTGAAGTTTAACAGAGATGTTGGAAATAATTGGCCTATCTTTGCCTAAGCAAAGGAGCAGGTGTCTTGTATAGAGTAGATGCTAAAGATCTGGTAGGAAGTAGAATCCTGTGCCAGGCAGAAAACTAACTGATAATTTGCTAGTAAAACTTTCTTTAGATTATTTAATTACCACTCAAATTTTATAACTTCTTTTATAAGTTCTTAATATTTAATTTAGAAATACTCTAGAGTAGGGAATTATTTTTAATCTCTGAATTCTGAATTTCTGAAATCTTTCCCTAGCTGCAGGGTAGAACTTGCTACTGGTTTTACTGCTTGCTCTAATTATAGAGGTATTATAAAGAACTCTGAAATATTTATTGAACAATTATTATGAACCATACACTGTGCTACTACTTTACTCATTTTATGTCATTTAATTTTCACAATGTCAACAGGATATTATTCCCATTTCCTGGTGGACAGATTGGAATTTACACAGAATAAATAACTTTTACAAACTTCAACAGTCCTAAGCAGTCTGATTTCTGAGCTCATACTATTAGGTAGTATTTCATACTTTAGTTAATATTGCTGTAGAATACAGATATTTTCCTATGACTATAATAATACAATGTGATAACAGATTACCTTATGTAGAACTACTGGTACATTGAGTAGGTATATATAGTTGGCCCTCCACATTGAGGCTTCTGCATTCACGGATTCAACCAACCACAGATTAAAAATGTTTGGAAAAAAAGCTGCATCTGAATATGTATTGGCTGTGTTCTTGATATTGTACCCTAAATAACAGAGTATATAACAACTATTTATGTAACATCAACTTACTGGCTATTATAAATAATCTAGAGATGGTTTAAAGTATAGAGGAGGATATACGCAGGGTATAGGCAAATACTGTGCTATTTTATCTAAGGGGATTGAGCATCCAAGGTTTTGGGTTTATACAAGGAGTCCTGGAACCAATACTTCTATGGATACTGAGGGAAAATACTGCTTTTACTTTTCTGTTGACAGTTAAAGAGAAAAAGCAAGCATGTTTATATTAAGGAAGATTTTAAATAGTTGCAAAAGTAAATAATAATAAAAATGATCCTTCATGTACTTGTAACATAGCCTTGAGCTTTTTCCATAAGTGCTAAAATCACAGCCTGCTATGCTAATTTTCATTAAAAAGGGAAATAATTATAGACTACAGTAATTATATAAGGTGAACATCAATAACTGTTAATTTTATAAATCAACTTTCAGTAATGGATTTTACTCATTATTTGTTAAGTATTTCTTTAAAAAATAGAATGTACAATGTCTTTTTTAAAAGTAGGCAACTCATGGAAAACAACGTGAACAGTAAGCACAGGTATAAATGTTTTATGGCTGTTTTGTCATCATGGAGTAAGTGGCTGGAACACAGCAGAGTGAGATGCAGTCCTTGGCTTGGCTCATTTCTATCACTTTAAGCCATTGTCTCTGGACCTCTGTAGGTCTTTCAGCCTCTATCAGGTAATCTATGGGCTATTTTTTCTTTTAAAGACTTTGTTTTTAAGAACAAATTTAGATTTGCAGGAAAATTGAACAGAAAAATACAGAGCTCCCATATAGGTACATAGGTACAGTCTGTACAGAAACACATGACTTACAATAGAACATTCTATGCAAAGGGCCTATGGTTTCAAATAAAACAATTCAAACTATTTGGCAGACTGTACATAGCTACAGTCTCCCACAGCAGTAACATCCTCTACCACTATGGTACTGTACTTTTGTTATACATGGTGACCCCAGAGCAACATTATCATCCTAAGGACATGGTGTATTTTAGGGTTCACTTGTGCTACACTGTACATTTTTTGTGTTTGAAAATGTCTAATAACATTACCCTAGTATCATACAACAGTTTCACTGTCCTAATATTGTGGGATTGTATCTGTTTGTAACATTTTCCCCAGGTATAAGCACTAGTATTGTTATTTCCTGTGTTTCTAATAATCATATCATGGTTTTCAATGACTCAAGGGGTGACAGAATCAGTGCCCTGAACCTATCTGCTCTTACTGCAGTGTTTGCCAAATAGTTTGAAATAGAGGTGTGGTGGCTTATGAAACTAGTGGTATGATCATTCTTTGTCCTTTTGGTCAACTGCAGAAATGTTTTGTGATACTAAGATGATTTAACTGCTTTATTTGAAACCTTAGGCCCTTTGCATAGGATGTTGTATTGTAAGTCATGTGCTTCTGTAATAGTCCTAAAATTCTGAACATCAAATGTATTTACAATAATGCTGGGTCCTTACGGAAACCATTCTATTCTTTTAACTCTTCTTTAACTTCGTTCTTCTGCTCCACATTTTAGCTGTGAATGTCATTGGCAAACCTTTTATTTATTTCTGGAAGAGCTGTCCTCATTTTTTCTGCCCCACTTTCTCAAGAGGCTGTAAGCTATGCATCTCCAGACTGTTTCACTTTCTTTGAAAAATTACTTGCATTAAATTAATTTCAAATAATTTAGGCTACAAATATTTGACTTTGCTTCTCTTCTGGGCAACTGGACTCCCAATTTTCTTGGATCTTAGATACTGCATTTCGACTTATGTCCATAACTTATTTTTTCAGATTATAATACTTGGCTCTTTAAATTACTCACTATCTGGTTGAATGTGGTGGTGCATGCTTGTAATACATTCTACTTGGCAGGCTGAGGCAGGTGATCACAAGATCAAGGCTTTCCTGGGGCAGTAAGGGGGAATCTGTCTCAAAGAAATAAAAAGAGGTGGGGATGTAGCTCAGTGGTAGAGCTTGTTTACTTTGTGCAAGGGCCTGAGTTCAATCCCAATTCTAGGAAAAGACATAAATTGTTGCTTTTCAAGAAAGCTCGAAGCTATCCCAGGTAGAGCTATCTCCTTTGACTCTCCGGGTCTGGAGTGGGTGACTCCAGTGTACACAGTAGGGTTCCTAACAGTGTCTTCTTCCACTCTAGGCCAGGTTGTCATATACACAGTGGAGTTGCAAGGATCCAAGAAGTTCTATGCAGCCAGAGTTCTTGCTGCCAAACTAGGTGGAGTTTACTCAGTTTTAACATAACCTACAAGATCAGCCTGCTATGAACTTTTAGATAACTTCCAAATGGAGCAGTTTTTAATTTAAGGGCATCAGCAAGGCAGTGTGGAGCATAAAAGTATACGTACTGGGGCTAGATACTCAAACACTAGTTCATCTTGGCCAAGTGAGCCTAGAAAAAGTGAACTATTTTTTAATTTGCATAAAGATAGTTTGAATGTTGAAACCTCCCCAATTCATATGTTAATGGATTTTGGAGGTGGGGCCTTTGGGAAGTAAGTAGGGTTAGATGAGGTCATGATGATGGGACCCCTCATAATGGTATGAATGTTTTTGTAATAAGAGGAAGAGGTGTCTGAGCTGGCACACTTGCCCTTTCTCACTACACGATGCCCTCTACCATGGTGCAATGCAGCAAGATTTCTCTCACCAGATACTAGGTAGGTGCTGGTGCCACGCTCTTGGACCTCTCCAGGCTCCAGAACTATGAGCAAATAAACTGTCACAACCTGTGTGGCCAGCAGGGTCCTGAGAGGGTGTGATAGGAGATTCAAAAGAGACAAGACACATAATAAAAGGAAAGCTGGGACCAGGCGGGTCTGACCTCTCTGATAGAGAGGCAGCAACAACCCAGCATGGTCTGTGTCCTTAATTATACACAGTAAAAAGGGGGCAAATGTGTGACGGGGCCAAAAGTTCAAGTTCTGAGGGTTTTTCCAAGAACACTGAAAGTAAAACATTCTCAGAGCTATCCATACTGTAGTTAACAGGGAGGAACGCCAAGGCCAGACACCTGTTGATATGCCACTGAGCTAGAGGCCAACTTATTTTTTTTTATTTTATTTTAAAGAGTAAAACAAGGATAACATAATAATAGGGGGGACTTAGCATATTACAGACAAAATGGTAGGAAATTATCAATGGTTATCGTTTTACATATTATTATCTACAAAATAGTTTCTCAGGAAAACAAATAGACAAATAATAGTGCGTTACAGACAAAAGAGGTAGGAGATTATCAAGAGTTGTTGTGCTATACTTTGGTATCTTCAAAGTGGCTTCTAAAGAAAATAAATAGAGCTATACATGAGTGACCTATTGAAAAATCATTAACTATTCTCAATGGTTGTTGTAGGAAACACATAATAATAAACATACATCCATTTATGAAATAGGATAGGAACATTACAAACTTTACACAGTTATGGATAGATTAGTAGGAAAATATCAATGGCTGCTGTAATACATGGTGGTATCTTCAAAGTGGTTTCTCAGGAAGACAGAGATATGCAAGAAGTATCTAATAAGTAGTTACAGCCTAAGGGTTGTCAAAAATAGCATATTACCTCCTCACCAGTGACTCCTTTCACTGAGGTATGATGGCTGGAAGGAAGGCCAGGATTGAAAAGAAGGACCAAGAGACTTGCACCTGTGTCTAGCAACAGGCTGTTTTCTTGTTCCTCCATAGTCATGATTACCCAGGACTCCTCGCTGGAGATGACGGTCTGGCCAGAGGGAGAAGGCAGACCATGCCCCAAGCCCTCTCATTCCTGTTGGAGTAACTGGTAGCATGGGTCTGAGTTCTGGGGCCTCCACCTCAGAGGGCAGACCGATCTCCAGTGGTCTCCTTTGCATCCAGGGCATGGCCCATGGGGCCTCTTAGGGCAGTTCCTCTTGAGGTGGCCTGGCTTTTAACAGTGGTAGCAGATGAATGCAGTTGTCGAGTTCTTCTTGGAGCCCCGGGAATCAGACCTGGGATCTGTTTCTCTTAGTGGTGCAGCAAAAGCAGCTGCTTTTTCTCGGTCTCTTTGTTTTCTCTCCTGAGGCTAACTTATTTACATGGTCTACCTCTTGCAGCCTGTGTGCCTGGGACTGGCTTTGCTCTAGTCCCAACAACTTGTTCACATGGCTTACGTTTGGAGCTCCATGTTCTTGCGGCTGGCCTTACTCTAGTCCTGAATGTATGCGGTCAATCTCAAGGTTGGCTGCTCCCCACAATAAATCTCTATTCTTTGTAAGTTATCCAGTCTCAGGTATTTTGTTATAGCAAAATAAAACAGATCAAGAGAAGAGATATTATTACCAAACTCAAAACTGTAGTGAGGTTTAATTGAAATAGTGTATGCAAAGTCCTTAGTGTGGCTTGGTGTACACTACCTCATTGTTACCTAGAAGATTAAAAATGGTTACAAAGAACATTTGGACTGCCTAACCTCAAAGTCTCTTCCTGTGCTTTGTGGTAAGTAGTGGTGGTGGATGAAGCAACTTGAGGCCAAAGAGGGCAGATAGGACTGTTGCAGGTGTACAGGTAGCTGATATGGATGTACAGGTGACATTGGGGACCACCAGCAGTTACAGAGCTTCAGCGTCAGAAGATGTTCCCAATCCTTGGAAGCTGTGGTGATGGATATTGGCATCAATAGTTCATAATATCTTCATAAAACCCCCAGTGTGAGGAGGAAATTGTTAGTCCCAAGTGACTGATGAAGAGTTTAGGCTTAAGTAAGTTACCCTGCGTGGTAGACAGCTAGGAAGTGACAGACACACATTCAAAACCAGATCCCAGTTTCCTGGAAAGGAGGAAGCCGTGCTGCCGCTGCTGTCCTATTTGTCATGTCTTGTAACCACTTTATACTGACAATCATAGGCTTATAAAATTTATGGAAGTGTTTTGAACCCCTTAAATTTGTATATCATATTTTAAGTGAAATTTTATTTAAAAACTCGACATGAAATTGAGACAGGAAGGAGGATCCTCTGGAGGTCCCCTTGATGCAGACAGTCCTCTCCCTCCTCACAGGATGCCCAAGGGAGTCTCATAGAATCAAATATGCAACCACCATTTCTACCACTGGGGTGAACATATTTTTTCTAACAATAAACCGGGCTGCCGGAAAGCCCGATATCACTGAAGGGAAGACTGTTACGGTCCGATTATAGTCCAGGAAAACTCAATTCAATATTGTTTTTATAAACTTCATTTGAATCACACTACTGTGTCAAAGGATATAATCTGGACCTAGAGGAAGATGTTTTGTCTCCTTCATCTACACTAAAGTGTAGTTTAGTGCTCTGACCACTCTGGAAATCTGGTGTAACTTTCAAGATCATGGCAGGGCATTTATTTGGCTTCTGTTTAGTTTTTCTTTCAACTCAAAATGTCAAGTTTTAATATCCTAAAAGTTTAGTCTTTCCTCATCTGGTTTAGTGCTTGCAGGAATACGGGCTCCCTGCTGACTTTTATTTTAAAGATACTTTCTGTGAAGCTTCTCTCATCTGCTTTTGTAATGTTCATACTGCCATGCACAGTTAGCTTAGGGATCTCTGGCTTTGGTCCTTAGCAGTCTTCAGGCTATGAAATGTGTACTGCCATATATCACAGGATGTTTCTGTGTAACTGAGCAGAAGGGCAGACTCTTATGTGGAATCAAATGAAGTAATGAAGGAATCCTGTAAGTCTCAAAGATCCCATCAAAATTCTTGGATGGAATTACTTAGACCTGGCAAATGGAAATACAGCTGCATTTTCAATGATTTGAAAAAAGTCCAGTATTAAAATACTGGAAATGGCAAACAAATTAAAATTCAATATCATTTTTGGTTATGTAGTATTTTTATGGAAACCCGTAATACTTTCATATAAGTGAAAGAAAACCAGGTATAGAGTAAGAAGTGAGAATTGTAAAAGTGTTAGATCTTTTATTTAATAAACATACAGCCTTGGGCCATTAATATCTCTAAATGTCAGATTTCTATAATTCTATACCATTGGGCCAATACTTCAACATACTGTACCTGCTTTGCGTGTGTACGCGCATGTGTGTGTGTAGCTTGAATGAGATCATATGTATAATCTATATAGTACTCTGTAGGTATATTAAGTATGTGATTTCTAGTACAGTTTAGAATCATAAAAGTTTATACTTCAAAGAAACAGTAAAATTAATGTATTCACTTTTTCTGTACTATTACAAATACTTGTTCTTCTGTGATTGTTTCTAGGAGTGGACTGGATGCAGGTATTCTGTACGTGGCAAGTGTTTCTGGTGACTCAGAGGAAAAAATTTGGGTACAAGGTGTTCATTATGGAACAACATTGGTATCATTACCTGAGAAAGAGAAGGAAGGAGCTATACTGGGCAGAGGGAGAGGTTCAGCCACCATGGTGTGCAAATGAAGGCTTCACATGAATCTTTGACAAGCTTGTGCCTGCAATGGCCCCTCAGGGATGTGAGTTTTAGTTGGAGGGCCAGGCCTTTCTTCAGTCCTCACAACCAGACATTGAATGTTGGTTTCCCCTGGAAGGAGGTGCCATCTTGGGAAAAGCAAATTTCTTCAGCTGAAGCAACTTCTAAGGAAGATTAAAAACTGAGGAACAAGACTGACATGGTGGTGCATGCCTGTAATCCCAGTACTTGGGAGGCAGAGGCAGGAGAATTGCTGGGAGTTTGAGGCCAGCCTGAGTGGCATAATGAGTTCATGGTCAGCCTGGACTACAGGGTGACATACTGTCTTTAAAGAATTTAAATAACTGAGGAAAATCTTCTGGCAGTTGTCCTATAGCTAGTGGAACCAATTCTTCCTTTTTCAAGGGGAACGTGCTTGTCATAATATCTACTACATCAGTACATCAGGTAAGACAGTCAGTTGACCTCTTCCTCACTGTGATTGTCGTGTAAGTGATTCTCTTTTGAGTCACTTTAAAGTTTCTCAAGGTTTTCTAGCAGGTAATTCTTTACTATATTCTAGTAATGCTAGTGCTATAATATTGATAGGCATATATTACATACATAAGATAGATTTCTGCACATGTATGTTTGATTTATTTCACTTATGATTATGGTCTCTAGTTGCGACCATTTACCTATAAAAGCCTCGTTTATCTTTCTTTACAGGATAGTTAACATGGCTGTTCTACTGTCTTGTATTTCTTTGCTGAAAGAAACTGTCAATGAGTCCTTGGTTGATCAGCTTTGTATGTCTATATCTGTTTTCATGAGAAACCACTTTGAAGATATCAATATGTAATACAACAAGCATTGTTAATTCCCTACCACTCTGTTTGTAACTCTGTACTGTCTGTACTGTTCCTTTGCTATTTTGTAAAATGTCGACTGTGTTAATATTTTCCTCCTTTTATTAAAAAAAAGATATAGATTTCACATATATGTCATGCACACAAAGCTCAAATATATATTTACATAGATAATAGACATATACTCAAGTATATTTGACACATAACTTTCTTATAGGTACATTTTAGATATACATAATGATAACATTCATCATAGGGAGTATGTACCTGTACATGATATATCTTGCTGCTTCTTTTCCCATTCCCCTTCTCTCCATTCAATACCTCTTGACATCCTTATTTACAACAGCTTTGTTTCCATTTTTCCTTCTATTCTCTTTTTGTTTCTTGTCTCTTCCTTCCTTTCTCCCACCCCAATCCCTTGACATATAACTTTTAGTAATTGTCATGATATCATTTATTAGAGACAATACAGTGAGTTGCTCTTTTAAGAGACCAGGTTGGAATATTGTAAGTTCTGTTTTGGCCATACTGGATATGCAGCATGCCAACCAAATGAAAATATTGGGTAGCGAGTTTAATGTTGATATCAGCATCTTCAAACAAAGCCTATACTAGTGATAAATAGTTTAGAGTTGGCATTTATATAATTGAAACAGGATCGTGAGTGAGATTCTGAAAAGAAAGATTAAAGAATAGGGCAGAGAGAGGAAACCTCCTCTAGGAGGCATGTTGGGGTTTCTTTGGTTGGGAAATTGGCCTTGACGATATAGTTGCCAATACTTAGATCCAATATAATCCAGCTTTAAGGTTGTCTTAGTTACTTTTCTCATTGCTGAGATAAAATACCCAACACCCAAAGGTAAAGGGGGAAAGATTCATTTAGCTCTCAGTTTATGGAGGTTTCAGTCCATAATCTTCAGTCCCTCTGCAGGTTGTGTGGCAGAGGTGCCACCGTTCATGATGGAAGAAGATACCAAAAGCAACAAGAGAGAATGGGAGAGCAAGCCTCTTTTCTTCCTTTATATTGAATGCAGGCTACCTGCTATAGGGTGAGTATAGCACTCACAGCCTTAAGCCCAGCATTAGATGAAGAATCAGTCACAAGCTCTAGATTCAGCTGCCTCTGAAAATCCCACCCCGCTCATGACTGAGTGAGGCTTTGGGGGCCATCCAGACATAAACCACAACAAAGATTCTCTTGAAGAACAGGAAGTTCTGGTAATATTTATTTTGTGTTCCTACATGCCAGTAATGAACTGGATCTGGGTTTTCAGATCTGCTCTACTCTCTGGCAACCTGCATAGTGCTTGAGATGTGTGGCTATCACAGGTTTAGTGTGGGTGAAAAAGGGAACTAGGATGGGGGCATGAAGAATGTTGAAAGTTAAAGGCTATAGATGAAGAGAAAACTGGAACTGGGTTGGAAAGAGTGGCCAGAGATGGAGGAGAATCAAATCATAGAATACAAGAAAGAGAGAAACGGTTAGTATTGTAAGATTCTTTAGAGACATAATACCCATAGGAGAGGAAGATAACTGAATTTAGAAAGGGTGGTTTTAGTGGAGCAATGGGGGTGGAAGCCAAGTTAGAGTGAGTTAAAGAGCAGATTAGGGATGGGGAAATGACTACAAGAATGTGTGCAATGCTTTGAGAAGTGTACCTTTGGAGCGGAGGGTAGAAATTGGGATTCCCTGGAAGGCAGTTAGATTGTGGTAGAGCAATGGATGTGATTGTTGAAGAGTAATGTGAAAATATCGATTCCTCACATGTCCTTTCTTTAAATATTCTCTTTCACTTTTAAGTGGTTCAAATTATATTATGAAGCTTTAGAAAACCTGAAAGTGAAAGGTGTTGGTGCTTCATTAAAAACAAGTATGACCAAAGTACTTGGGTAGTGGGAAACTTAGATTGTGTAGCTCAAATTGAAATGGATTGCTAACTAGAATATAGGGAATTTTCTCTGAATTATTTAGTCCAATGAGTCATATGCTCGTTTTGATTTTAACTAAGAAAGTCTTATCTGGCAATCTAATTTATTATTTTGAAAGAAAAATCTTCTAACTCAAGTCTCACATATTATCCAGATAAACATTGTCTTTGATAACAAAGGAAGCAGTTTTGTGTGATCCTACAACCAAGACAAATTATGTAATAGTAAAAAACTATTTTTTAGTTCTAAAACATATATCTCTATTTTTATCATCTCTATCTCTATCTATCTATTTTTCCATCTTTTTTTTCTGGGTACCAGTTTATCTAAATATCTAAAACAAGTAAATTTAATAATACAGGGTTCATGCACACATACATATATGGTAACATTATAAAAAGGGATAAAATAATGAACCCAAAATCAGGACAGTAAATACTCCTGGAGGGAAGGCAAGAATATTGAATAGGGAAGAATACATGGATAGACATAAGTTATTTACAGTGTTATACAGTGGTTCTTTGGTCAGTATGCTGTTATGGCTTGTGTCTAGATGGTAACTGCCCAAAGCCTCATGTGCTCATAGGTGGAGCTTTTTCAGAGGTGGCCAGATCTAACGTGTGATGCTAGGATCAAGGATGTGATTGATTCATGGTGTGATGCTAGGATTAAGGGCTTGAAACCTGCTTGCTCTTAGGGTGGGTAGCCTGCATAAAGTATAAGAGATAGAGAATTAGAGCAAATAGTACAGCCAAAAGGTATGAAAAGTTTGCAGTTTTAGCAGAAAGGAAGCATTTGCAAGATCTGGGTTCATGAAGACTGTATTTGCTAAAAAGCTGGGATTTAAAAAAAAAAGTACTTCGCATCAGTAAAATAGGAAAGCTGGTTCAAAGGCATCTCAATAATTGGCCAGACTGTCACCCTTCTCTGGCTCACAGGTATAACAGTAAACCCTCTTGAAGGACTTTGTTTTGAGAAGAGAGCCCCAGGGTACCCTTCTCCTCAGGGATACTTAGGGAAGTGTTTCCCTGAGTTGTCATCCAGGCATTCAGAGACTGTTGCAACCATGATTCCAGGGGCCCTGGCTGCTGCTCAAGCTGATGGAAGACTGTGGTGTTGCTTTTTCAGGTATGCAGAATTCAAGAGTTATGGGGTCATGAAGACTTCCACCCAATTTCAGAAAAATGCCAGGGAGTCTATCTGTGTGCCCCCAACAGGGTAGTGCATGAAACTGTGAGAATGAAGCCAAAAGTGCAGTGGAGACCCCCAAGAAATCAGAAATACCAGAAACATGGAACATCTGCAAATGGGAACTGCAGGCAGTAAAAAAAAAAAAAGCCAGCCCAGGAGAGCAACCACATAGACTGTAACTAACTGGTAAGTTCATAGGGATGGGGCTGCCCAAGGGCTTTGGAGTTAACATCTCACCACAACTTGCCCCAGATGCTGAACATGAAGCCATGGTTTTTAATGTTTGCTCTGCTTAGTTTCAGCCCTGCCTTTGTCCTAGTCCTTTCTATTCTATACCTTCTTTTGTTTTGGAATGGGAATGTTTTCTTTGTGCCATTGTACATTGGAAATATTTAACTTCCTTTTTTATTTTTATGGGAGCTTACAGCCTTGAGCCTCAGAGGAGACTTTGAACTTGGCTCCCATGCTGAAACTGTGGTTAAGCCCTTGGCAACTCTTGGAGAAGAACTGAATGCATTTTGCATGAGACATATGTGAACTTTTAGGGGCTAGGGTTGGAATGAGTCTAGAATGCCCTCCAAAGTCTCTGTATACAGAGGTGAGGCTTTTGGAAGGGGACTGCACTATAGGGGCACTGTATTCACCAGGGGACCCATCCACTGATGAGTTTCATGGCTAAATGTGTTGTGGGACATAGCTGGAGGTGGGTCACGGGGGCCTGACTTGGAAAAGTATGTTCTTGTCCCCACCTCTTCCCTTCTGTTTCTGCTTCCTAGCTGCTGTGAAGGAGACACTTTCCTCTGCCACACCCTTCAACTGTGCAATTTCTGCCTTGGAGCCTGCTGATCATGGGCTGAATTCCCCAAAACTGAGAACCAAATTAGGATTCTTTGCCTTTATGTTGTGAGTGGTAGTTATTTTGTTTCAGTGGCAGGAAAACTGGTTAATACTGTTAGAGTCCAGTGGGGCAATGGAATGAAAGACTCTTTCTTCCCTTTTGTGTTAATTTCTGTTGGAAGTGCATAAAATACGTCATCCTGGGACTTACTGTGTCTTCAACAGTGTAGCCTTTCCTTTTTGCATATGGTTCTTTTTTTTTTTTTTTTTTTTTTTGGTACCAGGAATTGAACTCATGACCTCAGGCTTGCCAGGCAAGCACTTATGCCGCTGAGGAGCTCCTCTAAGGAGCCTCTTTGCTCCTTAGAATCAATTTTGTGTGGTCAGGGCCAGATTAGAGATCGCATTTTCATTTCTCTATACTATCCAGCCAAAAGATTAATCCAAATCACTTGAGGAACTTTGAAATATGAATTCTCAGGTTCACTTACTGAATAAATATGTTAATTTTTATGTTTGTCTCATGTGTTTGCAGTTTTAGTAAGTCTCAAAGAGCGCTGTGATATATACTTCTGGTTAAAACTGTTGCCTTGTTTCTATTTATACCTTTTGCTCCCCTTCCTTCAAAATAAAGAGATCCTTCTATCTTCAGGTGGTCTATATACTGAGTATCAAATGTAGGTTTTTGCTTAGCTCTTTTCATTATTTTTGACTTATAATCAACAGGTCACATGGATAGATCTGAGAGACAACTGTAGATGACCCTCTATCTATCTATCTATCTATCTATCTATCTATCTATCTATCTATCTATCCATCTACCTTCTAATCTACCTACTTATGCATCATGTTACTTTGTTTATCTTTTCACAGTATGTTTACTGAACACATATTGCATTAGGCTTTTCTTCATTATTACAATGAAATACTTGAAACAAGCTAACTTTACACAGAAAAGAAGTATTTAGTTCAGTTTTGGAGTTTCAAAGACATAGTTCCTGCATTGGCTTGGCTCTGCCAAGTACTCCCTTATGTATGGTATCACAACAGCAGGAGATTCGTGAGAGGGAGAAATCATATTGCCAAGCAGGTAGTCAAAGCAAGACTGAGGTCTCACAGTCCCTTCCAAGGGTATGCTTCCAATTGATCTGAGGATATTCCACAAGGCCTTAATTCTTAAAGATTTTACCCCCAACATCATCACACTGAGACAAACTCCCAAAACATGAGCTCATCACATCCAAACCATAGTACCTGGTAGATGTGAGATACTGGGAGTGCAATTTTAAGTATGGCAAATCTGCTACAGTACTTGATTTCAAGCAGTAGAAGTCATTAATCAAGAGTTCATATAAATATACAATAATTCTAAATTGTGGAAAAGCTATAAAGGTAGAAGAATTTTTAATAGGTGATTTAGATCTGGCCTCTGGGGTCAAGAGAAATTTTTCTGGCAAAGTAATTTTGAGCTAAAATCTGAAAGATGAATGGATGTGCTAGAGCTATTGATGCTGGGCATGTATTTTTAATTATCCTCTTAATTAGACTATCAGAAGTGAAATTTCTGTGTGAAAGTTTGTGACTTTTAAACATTATTTATATATTTTCTCCCAATTTTAAAAATTTATTCAAATTTGTTTTTTTTATAATGCAAACTTACAGGGTAGTTGCAAATATAACACAAAAACCTTTCTTGTCCTGAGACTTTTAAATGTTTCTAAAATGATGCTCAAATAACTGCAGCGTGTTTTACAAGAATTTCCTTGAAATAAGGATGTTCTCTTGTTACAGCACATAATAATTAAAGTCTGGGAATTATCACTGGTTCCTTAGTACGTTCTAATCATTAGATTTTTCAGTTTTTGCCAAATTTTCTGAATGCATAGGACAAACATAAAAATGAACATATTGATTTAGTAGATTAACCAGAGAATTCATTTTAAAATATGCGAGGTGATTTAACAAATCTAACAAATACTTTCCCCAGTTGCCATCATCTTGTTACTTGCTTCTGGCATTTTTTAATTTGATCAAAATTATTTATGAGTTTATATTTACTTAACAGTTTTAAAATTTTGCTTCATATTAGAAATGATTCTAATTATTTCTTAATGATTAGAATGTAGAATTCTGAAAAACTGCAATATTTTGATGGTAAGGCTGTGGGAAATGCAAAATGATGCAACTATTGTGGAGGGAACTTGACATTGTCTAACAAAACTGCATGCAAATTTTGTCTCTCAGCATGCAGTCCTACTTCAGGGAATCAGTCCTAAAGGCACACTGATAAAAACATGACATATCAACAAAGTGAGAAAGAGTGAAACGGCAATGGAGTGAAACGCAAATGGCCTTCAACAGGGTGCTGGTTGAATAAATTATTAGCAACTATACCTAGTGGATCACTATCTGTGTTCAAATAATGGTCTACAAAAAAATCCCTTCAAAAATTTTCACTGAAGGTAGTGTTTAAAGAATGTATGTACGGATGTTAAAGCAGAAACATACACACAAACCCACACAAATACAGGATAACATATGTACTTTATTTTATACAATAGGAGAAATATATATATATTTTTATGCAATAGTATATATATATGTAGGAATATATATGTTAATAGGAAAAAATACACACACACACACACAAACACACACGTTTCCCTGCCTTTTTCCCCTGCCATTTTATTTAACAATATATATTAAATATCATTTTATATGGCTATATAAAAAGCTTCCCATTCATTCCTGTGGCTACATGCTATTCCATGATGTGAAGACATCATTATTTATTAGTCCAATTTCTTATTAAGGGTATTTATATTGCTTCTAATTCTTTATCATTTAAAATGCTCTAATGCATAACTATATATGTATATATATGTATATGTATATATATATGATTTTGCATATATATGACTATATTGTATGTTGCCTCCTTATAAATGGAAAATTTTAGTACACTAGAAATTCTCATCTAAGTTTCAAAGTTGGCTGTTTCTTGTGTAAATTTCACTTTTTTGTGACACTGAGATCAAACCCAGGACTCTATGACTGAGCTACACCCTCAAACTTTCTATTTTTAGTTTTTTAAAAATTACTTTAGTAAATGTTTGCAGTACATAATAATCACATTCATCACGAGGAGCTGGTGCATGTGCATAACACGTCTTAATTTTTTATGTCCCCTTACCCTCTACTGTCTTCATCTCCCCTTTTTAGTTTTATTTTGAGATGGAGTTTTGCTAAGTTTTCCAAGCTGGACTTGAACTTGTAAGCCTGTTGCCTCAGCCTCCTAAGTAGCTGGGATAATAGGCATGTGTCCCCACACTCACTTGGGGTTCTTTTTTTATACATAGTATAAGGTTGTAGTAGAGGTTGAGAGCAAAGTTTATTTCATTGCCCATTTATGGAATGACATGACAAACAAATGGGAAAAGCCATACTCTTTGAAAGGAAAAATATGCAATTATATTTCTTCCATATATTTCCATTAACCCACTAACTAGGATGAAAATAAACTTTGTCACAAATTTGGAGTGAACCAATGAATTTGCATAATTAATCTGTATAATGTTACATAACAGGCAATAACAAATTGAATTACGTACAAAGCTGGACTTTAAGAAACAAAATGCACAAAAATATGCATAATACGCAGAACTTCCAGGTGAAATTTCTGTATGAGATACAGGTAGGATGGGTGGATTTTTAAAGGACTTTCTTTTTTATTAGTACACGTTCGTAGTACATAATGATCACTTATTTGTCGAGAGATGGTACATGCACATAGCAGAGAGGCTACCTAGGAAGTAGGGAGATGTTTTTCAAATGCATAAGGCAACAAAGATAAAGGGAAAGGGAATGAAAAGAGGGAAAGAAGATGGAAGTAACAGAACTGAAGGAGAAAAAGTGAAAAAATTGGAATTTCTTAGCATTCCCCACAACCTGGTCCTTCGGAATGCTGATTTATCATGGCTAGAAGGAGATTTGAGAAACTAATACAGATAAAGAAATGGCAGTAATTATGAAGAAAGTAAGGTAGTTTGCAACACAAAAATATCTTGAAAGATCAGCAGATGTCCTGAACAATACAGAATAATGTAAGGAAAGAAGGCAAAGGCAATGTGAGGGGAAAAAAACCCCAAAAGTATAGTTCGATAATAATTCTTATTAAAGAATTTCAACAATAGTTCTTATTAAACTCGTTATTTCCATAAGAATTCTCTTATTTTCCTTAATCCGTGTGTATTTGTATGTATGTTTTTATGCATCTATGTTTGATTCTTTCAATTCCTCGGAGAAACTGGCTGTACTTTGCCCTTCAATATATGAACATGTCTTGGTGCAGCACCTTTGCTCCGTATTGTTTGTTCGACTTTTCTGTAGCACATATAACTTTTAAACTATTTTTCTCTTTTCCACTCAATAGTCTTTTCCATAATATAAAATCACGAACTTGATTCCTTTCCGTTCTCCGCACATAAACCCCTCATACCACTACTCTTTGTTTTTCTTATTTGTGACATGTTTTGGCTGTCACACTTCATCATTCTTCTGCACAGTGAGAATCTGTGTACTGCTGGCAAATGTCCATGCATCTAGTTCTAGAGACACGTATCCTTCAGTGTGTATTGCGTATTTCTTCTTGACCTGACCTTTCTCTTTGACCTGGATTGACTTATCTGATTGAGCTGGTGGTGCCAGGTTCTTTGCACTTGTGAGTCAAATTAGCAAGAAGACATCAATAGTAGCATGTTCCCTTAACACATTCCTAAATACATGAAACCATGAGGAAGTTTATCAAGCTCATTTTTTTTTGGAGAAGATGTTCAAAAGACAGAAGGATGTGATACTCTGAGCAGGCAACATAATATTTTCACTTCTTTTCTTTTCACGTGGCGAGTGGCTCCTTGTATAAACAGAAGGGAGAATAATCCAAGTTTGTTTGTTCTGTTTCCAGTTCTATGATTCAGGATGCTTTGTTGCCAAGAACATGAAAAGGTTTGGAGCTATTGTTTGTTGACACAGTCCATTGAGTTCGGTTGGGAAAGAGGGGCAGCCTAATGCTTCCCAAAATGAAGATGGTGTAGCTTACACCAGGCCATTCATGTCCGTCAGCATTACTTAAAAGTTACCTACTGAAGACTGCAGAGGAAATACAGAACCTTTTTTCAATTTATCTAATCATCACCATCTCCAAAGAATAGTCTCTTCTCTCATTATCACCATCTCTAGAAAAGGAGGCTTCTAACAACCCAGAAGTGTATTCATTTTCTGCCAGTGAGAATATTTATCTGTCTGTGGAGGTCTCTTTTTTCTCTTTCCAGTCAACCATAGATTCCTTTTCCTACAGGCCTACTTGGAAAAGCACACACCTAGAGTGAATTTAACTTTAACCATCACATCACAGTCCTTCCTCTCTTCCATTTATCTATTCAGTATTGAAGCTCTATTTGTTAAACACCTTGCCAGACACCAGGGGTGTATCAGTGAAAATGTAACAACAGGAAGCTATAGTTTAGAAAGGAAGAAAGACATTTTAAAATTTAGTGAATTATAGTTGTAAGATGATGAAAGACAAAATTACAAATGTAGTTTTGAAGATCTTAATGAGCTTTGTCAGAATGCCATTCCTCCTGCCCAAAGTGGGTATGTTACAGTTATAGCCAGAGAAGAGGAAATGAAATAGTGAGACAGTCTAATTGGTTATAGCTTCTGTCTTGTCTGAACATGGTTTGAACAGTTGGCTGTCTGTGATTGGCTGAATCTGAGCTACTTTTTACAGTAGTAGTCAGAGTCTGTTTACACATCAAGGTAGGTTACAGATGCTATACCGGAAGAAATCTTTAGGCTCAACTAAAAATATGTACAGAGACAGCTTTCGATGAAGCTTAATTCAATTTAACACATGCTACAGAGTGGAAATATAAGCTAAGAGTGCATGCCAGGAAGAATTAATTTGCCTGTAAAAGTGATATTTAGAGGTAGACCTGAAGAAAGAGTAGAGATTACTGAGAAAGCAGGTGTGAATTTAGGGGCAGAGTTCTTGAGAGCTTTTTCAGGAAAAGGGAATAGAACATACAAAAGTCTTAAAATCTAAAGGATTAGGGTTGATGCTAGAAATCATAAAAAGGCTAACGAGGCTGGAACTCAAAGTGAATAAAATGAGTCTGAAAGGTGGACCTGCGGCCAGATGGACTAGGTCCTCTTAACTTAATGTTTATCCTACTGTAATAGGGCTAGTTTCAGGCTTACCCTATTATAAAAGAGTGATTGTGCGACAGAACTAAAGAAAACAGACACGATACACACAGAAGCCTAAGAGAATAAACTGCTGTCTTACCCTCTTCTTCTTTGGTCAGGAGTGAACTGCAGGCACTGTACGCGTTCTGAATGTGAAGGGTTTCAATAAAGGAAATAGAGGGCTATTTAACTGCTGGAAGAACTGCAGGAACATTGCATGATGATCACATCTGACAGCAGTGATTTGGATGATTCTCAAAGAAACGCAAATGGAAATTACTTTGATCCTTATGTCAACCAATATCACTGCCTTCTGAGAGTAAGTATTCCTTTTCTCCTGCCTCCTAGATCTCTCACAAGTACCTCTCACTAGCAAACTCCAACCTGGAATCACAGAAGGAAGTGGATGCTGGAAGTGTAGCTCCTGTTTTCTCTTATGTGACGCACAGGAGATGTTTGAAGAGGTTGGGAGTAAGATCAAACTGACAGAGGGACAGTAAGCCCACATCAACTGTCTTGGCTATTGTGAGGGAAGAGAGGTTCTCAGCATGATAGGCTGCCATTCTGAGAGTGTAGATGCGCCTTGTGCCTTGCTGTGCTGGGAGTTCCAGAGAAACACAACCAATAAGATGCACACACAAGGGGCTGGGGATTTAGCTCAGCGGCAAAAGCGCCTGCCTGGCAAGCGCAAGGTCGTGAGTTCGGTTCCCGGTACCCGAGAAAAACCAAA
>NW_004955431.1:8937509-8953899 GCF_000276665.1 Chinchilla lanigera | reverse complement strand
AAAAAAAAAAAAAAAAAAAAAAAAAAAAAAAAAAAAAAGATGCACACACATCTGTCTTCATAAATGAGTGTACACCTTATCTATGTATGTTCGCACACACAGATTTATTTTAAGCAAGTGAGTTATGTAATTATAGAAGCTGGAAAGTCTAAAATCTGCAAGGTGAACCATCAACTGGAAAATACAGAGAAGAATATATATTGCAGTTCACATCCTAGAGCCTTCTGCTAGCAGAATTCTCTCTTGCTTTGGGAGGTGTATCTTTTATTCTATTTATGCCTTCAACTGAGGGGTGTAAATTCTCATCACTATAAGGTGCTGAGGGTGTGGTGGTCTCTGTCTTCATATCGCTACTTCTGGCTGAAAGGGCCTGTAGGCTATACCTACTTGATTTTTGGAGAGGAACCTCAGGTCTTTCAGAAGTTCACAAGAGTAGCTTTCTTCTTTAGAGTGGTCTGTGCTTGCCAGGCTTATCATAAGCACAGAGTGGGCAAGCCCTGCAGGTCTGTTGGGTGGTCACTGAGGGCCCTAGTCTTGTGAAAACTTGATTGACCGTTTCCTATATAGGGTTCTTATATCTTTCCATTGCAGCCCTTGAGAAGGCACCAGTTTCATAATTCCTCAGGATCTGGGTACAAAGTCTTGAAGGGCTGCAAGGCCGTCCTTTTTGCCTTTCTATCAACCTTTTGTCTTCCTAAGGAGACTTAAAACATGTCTCTTTTTTTTTGTCTTTTTGAGACAGGGTCTCGCTATGCAGTTCAGGCTGGCCTTGGGCTCACTTTGTAGCCCAGGCTGGTCTCAAACTCACAATGATCCTCCTGTCTCAGCCTCCCAAGTGCTGGAATTACAGGCATGTGCCACCATGCCCAGCAGACCAGGCATGTCTCTTTGGTGTCTACTGTAATGAATGTTAGTGATCTGCTTGGGAAGATAGATTGTCTCCATTTTACTGTAACTATTTTCCTAGTAGGGAGTGAGGCACTGCTGGCCAATTAAAAACTCATAGTTGAACATTTGACCTTCACACTGACCTGTCAAAGCAGGAGAAAAGAATTAACTAAGGCTCCCCTCAACTCGAGGGACTAGCAGGAGGTCTCTGAGCCCAGAGAATTGTCTCAGATAACAGCCAGCAAGTAAACAGGGCCTCAGTCACAAAATCTCCCCCCCGCCAAAATTCTGCCAACTGTTAAAACAAGCTTAGAAGTGGATTTTGTTTTTCAAGAATCTGCAGATAAAGACTCAGCTTAACTGACAACTTGAATTTAGCCTTCTGGTGAGAGCAGAAAGCCCAGCCACATTGTGCCAGACTTGTGACCAGCAGGACTGTAAGCTAATAAAAAATGTTGTAAACTGCTAAGTTTGTAGTACCTTGTGCATCTAAGAAAACTAAGATAAAAACCAAAACAAGTTACTTATTTTTCTTTTGAATGTGACATCGTGCTGAGACTTGCCTTCATCCTGTCTGCGCCAGTACGAGCCCTGAGCTCAAGGGCGAAGCGACACAGCAGGGAGTTGACTCCTTTAATGGAAAGGGGGCTTCTTTTGGAGAGGTCTATATTTCGTTATCTAAGTAATTTGAAGACAACAACATGTAACACAACAACCATTGCTAACTTCCTATCACCTTGTTCTGTATCGCTTTTATTTTGTTTTGTTTATTTGTTTATGTCTTTGTTTTTGTTCTTTTCTCCTTAAAGTAAAAATAAAAATAAAAAAGGAGCTACTTCCCCCATAACCTTTGAGGGAACATAGGATTGCTGCTAGATCAGCTTATGCCTTTGTTATTAGGGCACAAGCAGCCAAACAGGGGCAGAGCTTGCTGATCAGAAGGTAAATTATTATGTAATTTAAAATAAAGGTGCCCTGTCCTCTGAGGGAATGTGACCTTGTCTCAAGATTTATGCCTCGTCAAACAATGCAAGGAGGATTCAGCCTCAGCTTAAGATTTTCGCAAGGCCCTTTTCTGTAGCAAAAAAACCTTGTATAATCATACGTAGTAGCACTGGAAGAGTACAACTCAAGTAAATATAAAACAAGTGGAGGGTGAAGAGGAAGGCCTATATGAGAAAGCCAATAGCAATTCGTTCTCTTATGGGAGAACTGAAATTTACTGAAGTCTTTTCCAAACCAAATACTGAAAGTGGAATTATCAGGGTTTCTAATAAGTATGGTACTGTCCATACATGCTTCAGAAGGAAATGAGAATGTTTTGGAAGAGGTAAGATGGGTAAGTGGGCTAGAGAGCAGGGTTAGGCAAACTTATTAAAATGTCAGCGAGTAAATATTTTAGGCTTTGGGAGCACAGTCTGTGTTGCAACTGGTACATTCTGCTTGAAAGCAGCCATAGAAAGTGTCAATAAATGGGCATGGCTGTGTTCCAATAAAAATTTACTTATAAAATTGGGGGAGATAAGGAGGAGCATCATTTGTGTATAAGGAGGTACACAGAATACAGAGAACAAGATGTTCTCTGAGGCATTTACTTGATGTTGATCTAATTCTAATACAGGAAGATCTCTAAGTCTGGGCAACCAGTGTTCATAAACAATGCAAGGGTTAAATTCTGTACAGGATGAAACACAACCTTTTGATAACCAGTTTTCATTTATATATCCACAAATACCAGGGATGGAACTTTTGTTAGGATCTTGTTTCTCTTAAATCCCCTTTAATAATACATTTTAAAAGATAGTTTATATATAAGTGAACTAAACTGTGTATATTTCATGTACCCTTTTATCTTGCATTCCCCAATTTGACAATATATTTGGATATATAATATAATTCTCTGGACAAGGTGAATTTTGTTCCCTTTCCTTCATAGCAACTAACTTACATCAGGACTGATTTTTCTTGAGGTTGGCCTTCCTAATGAAATACAGATGGTTTGCTCAGATAAGTAATTCTCTGGAGAAAACTCACTATAAGCAAAATTCTTGAAGAGATATGAGAAAAGGCAACAATTAGGCTATAAAAACAGACTTTATGAAAAAAAACTTCAGAGTCTTAGCAATGTACTCATTTCATGAATTAGCTGAATGATTATCTCACAACATAAATAAAAAAATGCTTTGCTTTTTAAAGGCATGTTGCCCTAGGTTGTTAAACACTTGGTTCTTAAACATAATCAATGGAAGATTCGTGTTATTATGCTTTCCTTGTGGTTCTCACGCTCTCCCCACAGTGAAGACAGGTTATGCCAACAAAGTCTTTCTGGAGAGTTATGTGGAACGAGTAGGTGGTACTGATAGCATCTTCAGTGGCTGGACATCCGGCCCGCATGTCCTTTGGCCACTTCCACCCTCCTACACTGTTCATTGTAGTCTGCAGTCTTTTCTTTCACCAAAAGGAAGCTGTTTATGAAGAATTTCATACAGCTGTTCTAACTTCTTAAGGCAACCAAGGCCAGCTGGAAGATGCACTATACTGCATGCTATTTTGTAAGATTTTATATTCCAGTGAAAGCTGGCAATTAGAGAGACCTTGGAGGAGAAGTTTAGAGTTTGTCATTTACTAGAGAAAAAGAAATTAAAAAAATCCTGGAGGGGCCAAACCTCAGTGAGAACAAGTCTACCTCTTCCATTACTTATTGATGAAAAGAAAGCAAATAAATTCAAGAATTTTCTAAATTCCATTGAGTTTTCACTGCCAATTAGTAACATGACTATAACAACAATGCAAAGTGTCTTAATAATGTGTCTTGACTTACTTTTAAGTTACTCTAACTTCTGCTGGCACCTTTTATTTTTAAACTTGCTGCAAACAAATATATAAACTGTGTACAAGGTTAGTTTTCTTTCATTACAAAAGTGTTTATTTTTATTATGCTTTATATGTTGGGCAAAGTAGAAAGTAATTATTACTTTCTATATAACGCAATTTTGAAAATTTGTGAAAAAAAGTGTGTGATAGAAAGTTGGTTTGGGAATGCAATGGTTGAAATGATTCAGAATCCTACCTTCTATAGGAGGTTAGCTGAGTTTCCCTGACTGATTTATGGATGGGCAGAAGGCACACAGTTCCATAGGCTTGGAGTTTAATAAATTACTTTTGCAATTTTTCTGTCCATGTTTTCTCTGGAACAAGTTGCCCAGAAAAGAGTACAATGAAGAGGGCTGTAAGGATGAAGCCTATGGATAATCAGTGATACAGTTCTACTTACCTCCTTACTCGCTCTAATTTTGGCTTTTTTTTTTTTGTACCAGCAACCAAACTCAGGGCCTTGAACTTGCCAGGCAGGCACTGTCCCACTGAGCTGCATCTCTGGCCCAAATTTGGGCTTTTTTTGACTTCTGTGTGATCAGAGCAAAGTTCTCAGTGAGAAGAGAAACATAATTTGATCTTTAGCTTGAAGGATGTTATTCCCAGCAGTACAGAGATTTACTAGTGACCTATCAGAGCACTGACTCAGGCCTGTGAGATTTAACTATTCCTTGTTGCAAAGTCACTCTAATGACTACTGGACCTACAGCTTCAAGAAAATCATTGATTTACATTATTTTTTGAGATTTAAGACCATGTATCCTAATATTCTAAAAATGCAATTTCTTTTATCTTGTAATACAAAGATTAAATGAATATTTCTTCTTTTTAAATATTGGGAAGTCTTTTTGTTTGGATTCTTCAGTTTATTTGCTGCTACTGAATTTTTTTTCTACTTGGTTCACCAAAGGTGAATTCTTTCAGGCCCTATGACTAACATCACTAGATCCAGAGATTATCTAATGAGTTCCTTAGAAAACTTTGGGATAAAATTAATTCAAGATTTACTGAGTGACTAATGTAATCATACCTCTAGGGAAATTATCTGGCCCCTAATTTATGGGTTAGCTTCAAAAAAAGTTCTGGCACTGAATAGAACTAAGATAAACATTCATTATTAGAAAAAAAATCTGGCAGGGGCTCTTGATATCAATATAAGACGTAGATAGCCTCAGTTTTAAAATTTCTTCTAGAAAACATGACATTAAATTCTTGACTATTATATTTTATCTTTTGATAGAATTTGCAATTAACAAAAATTTGATCTATAAAATTTAAGATATACTTGTCCTGTAAAAACTTTTAGCAACTTCTTTTTGGAAGAGTAACTGAGAAAAGAAATCTCAAAATTATTTGCTCAGAACATGAGTTGGGAAAACATAGGTAACTATGAAGATTATTGGAAAAAAAGGAAAAGTAATACCGGCAGATCCATCTCTCTCACATTTCAGTGCAAAAGAGGAAATTCAATCTGTGCTTCAGAAGGGATTTTCAGTAGTATAGGATATTTTTTTCCATTACATATTGTCATCTTTGTGCTGAGACAGTGCTTCTCATGTTTTCAAAGAACACAGAGAAATGCTGTGGAAAAAATGAACTGGATTTTCACTCTTATTTCTAAATTCTAATTGATCATAATTCATGGTCTTGGCCAGAATTTTGTTTTCTTAAAATTATCTGCTGCATATATTAATGATTTGATACAAGAGCTCTTTACTCTGACACATATCAATGCTCTGTGTGTATATGTGTGTGTGAGAGAGAGAGAGAGACAGAGACAGAGAGAGATGCAGAGAGACAGAGAAACAGAGAAACAGATAGGAGAGAGAGACTAACTTAGGTGTGCAAATCAGGTCCTTTTGCGTTATATGCATTTAATTTGGAATTCAGTTCCAAGTGTTTATGCTCAAAGCCTAGAATAATGAATTTTGTGAATGTACCCATAGTTTATCATCTCCAGCCCTGGGGGAAGTTGGGAAGTAGATGAATTTCATTTTCCTTACACTATTTCTCTTTTTCCAGAACTTTCCATCTGCAGGGGTTCTACTTTGCAGTTCTGTCTTTGGTTGGGGACAGCATATTGGGTCACACAGAAAAAACTGTCCTCAGGCACTTGCATTTTGCAGAGTGGTCACCAAATCATCTTTTAATGTCCTTTGCTTACTTTCCCTCTGCTATTCTGAGTCTGTCTTCTGTGTGTGTTTACTTTTTTACTAACATGAATTTTGATACAATTGTGAACAAGAAAAGACTGTAAAATTCTCCCGTAGTTCCTCCCTAGCCTCCAATTCTCACTCCCCTCTCAACACCGGTTTCCACATTAGTATGTATCATTTTGGCAGAGACCAGACAGTCTAGGAGAGCCACATCTCCTTTAGGTGCGGGTGTTGAATCAAGCATACTTACATGACCATGATCATCTGCGGTCATTTCTGAAGAAGAACAACCTTCAGAAATGAAGGCCTGGTGACATTTATAAGTTCTGCTAGTCCTGAGATGTTGGCAGTATACAGAGCACCGGGACAAGTTCTGTGTTCTTTGTGTGGGGGAATTGCTAGATCGTGACAGAGTTGGCCTGATGAAGTGATTCTTTTCCTATGACCCTGCTCTCATGAGGGTGCTGTCTTAGGATTGTCGAGTCATTCCAGTTGTATTAGTTTGCTAAGATTACCACAACAAAGTACCATAGATCAGGTGGCCTAAACAATAGAAATTCATTTTCTCATGTATCTGGAGGTTAGAAATCCAAGATTAGGGCATCAGCGTGTTTGCTTTCCCCTGAGACTTCTCTCAGTGCGTCACAGACAGCTATTTTTTTCACCAGGTCCTTACTTGGCCTTTCTTTTGTGTGTATGCACTGCCACATCACTGTGTGTCTGAATTTCTCTTTGTGTGAAGACAATAGCCAGAAGGGTGAGAGACACCCTCATGGGCTCATTTTAACTTAGTCACCTGGTTAAAAGTCCTGTCTCCAAGCAGTTACCTTCTGAAGTACTAGGGGTAAGGACTTAACAGGAATGTTGCAGAAACTCAATTCAAGCCATAACATCAGCCTAATGTGTCCCCTTTTTCATAGTCTAGGAATCCAGAGGATTCCCTACATGTAGATTCTTGAAGAGACTATTTTTCATTGCTACGCAGCATCCAGGTTCAAAACACACAATTTTCTTCTTGGAATCAGGGTCAGAAGGTGTAGCAGGTGTTATAGTGTCCTTGATGTGGTCTTCTTACTTTTGTGTTTTCTGGCTGACTTCAACTATCACACTGAACAAGGGCTATCCATGCCCCGGAAATCTTCCCTGAAGGCTGGAGAATTAACAGCTCATGGAAGCTGCTCTTAAGTAATGACTGAGAGAACTGATGTATGAATATTCCAGCTTCTTGAGGTAAGATAATTCTTTTTTTTTTGTTGGTACCGGGAATCGAACTCAGGACCTTGCACTTGTCAGGTAGGCACTTATGCTGCTGAGCTAGATCTCAGGCCCGAGGTAAGATAATTCTGAGGCATATAGTGATACAGTTTCCCAGTTTTCCCCACAAGGGATTAATGTGCCCTTTTTTGCCGTCTTCCTTTCCATGTCTCATGTTCCTCCTGCTCTTCATTATTTACAGCGCCTTCTTAATAAATATTTGCATGGAATTATTTTCTCCAAATCTGCTTGTTAGAGAAGCTATTTTAACTCTTATTCTTCATTATAATATGGCAAAAAAAAAAAAGGGTTACTTGATTATCCAGACATTCTGCAGAAAACTCAAGCTGGTTTACCGTTTTGATAACGTCATATGAATTGAATCTGGAGAAGGAAATCATGAGTATCTCAGATGCCTTGGTGCAACATATACTTGAATGTGAAAAATAAATTCAATGAAGATTCAGTAGCCTGCCATATTAGTGAAGATTTTAGAAGTTCTGTGGCCTGGGTCATGACAAGACATGGTTAAAAAGAGTTATCACACCTCACATTTTTCTACTACTGAAGTATACAGCCCTGGAAAGGCTGGTTGGCAAGGGATCTGGAAGGAATGACACCGGAAGATGAATGAAAGTGCCAGTATAAATAGTCATTTTTACGAGACGACTTCCCATGGCACAAGGCAAGAGGCACCTCTTAATCCTAAGGCCACCACTAGAATAATTCTAAATAACAAAGAGAATTTAAGTGTTATCCAATGAATGAATGTAGCATTACAATTAAGAATGAATCTTCATAGGGACAAAGCTATGATGAACCTGTGAAGTATGGGTTCAGTGGTTCCATTTCTGGGAGTTTTAGCTGTAGTGCTAAGCAAGGCATGGCTGTGTCAAACCAGGAATCGTTGAAGGCATGAGACGGTGCTCTCTGAAAGAAGCTAGGAAGCAGGGTCAGGAATACCTGGGGAAAAGAGACGTGGGGTCTATGTAAGGATTGAATGTGTCAAAAACCAAAGGATGGTGCAAAAGGAAAGGGCCAACAAGTAGCCTAAAGGGAGAGAGCTCCAGAGGAGTAAAACGAGACTAAGAGACAAAATTATTGCTTCCTAGAAATTGATCGGTTCTTGACAGATTTCCAGTTAACAGTTTTATTTATTGACTTATACATCCATATCATGAGCTCCATTTTTCTTAAGGGGGTCTACCTCTCACTCATTCCTTTACCCAACATCCATAATTAAAGGAGGAGAGGTTTATTTTTGCTCATAGTTTGTTAGAGGTTTCCATCCGTAATTAGCTGCCTCCAGGGCAGGGTGTCCTGGCAGGAAGAAAGCAACAAAAGCAGCAAGCAGCAAGTGATGGCTCCAGCCCTCTTTTTATAATTTACACTCTAGGCTACACACCCTGAGTCAAGGTAGAGCTCACACCCAGGGTAGACATTCCTATTATCCACACCCAGAACTATGCCAAAACTATCAGTGGACTAATTTAGTAATCTCACAGCCTTAATCCCAGCATCAAACACTCTAGGTCCAGTCACCTCTGAAAAGCCCCACCTATGACTACTTCATGAAGCTTTGGGGGGACATCTAGACACAAGCCATGAAATGAGTTCATTTTTGCATAATATAATAAAGTAAGGATCTAATTTCATTTTTTTGCATGTGGACATCTAAAACCGTTCATTCCATATTTCCCTACTACGTAGTCATTTAAAAAACAGACTATTCATTCCCTTATCCCCTATTAAAGTAAGAGTCCAATTTCATTTTATTTTTTTGCATGAGACCATATTGTTTCCCCATCTTTACCAAAGAGGATGTTCATTCCCTATCATGTATTTGGTACCCCTGTCAAAGCACATTTGAACCCTCACAAAGCTTTCTTTCCAAGCTCTCAATTCTGTCCCACTGGTCTATATATCTGCCTTAATGTCAATACCGCACTCTCTTAATTACCACTACTTTGTAGAATGTTTTGAAATCAGAAACTGTGAGATGGCAAACCATGTTCTATTTCAAGATTGTTTTCGCTATTTGGGGTTTCTTGAGATTCCCTATGAACTTTACTCCTTTGACTTCCATTTAATATTCCTTAGAGTATGGAGGGTATCTTACTCACTTTCCATTACTGGGACAAAACACGTGGCACTGATAATTTGAAGGAGGAAAGGTTTACTTTGGTTCATGGCTTCCGGAAAGGGCCGGCTGGCTCCAAGGCAGAGATGGCATGGTGGAAAGGTATGGCAGAAGACAGCTGCTCATCTCACAGCAGCCAGGAAGAAGAGTGAGAAGGGAGGAGCCTGGACAAGAACACATACACCCTTCTAGGTCACACCCCCAGTGACTCATCCCCAGCAAGGCCCTACCTTCTAACAGCACATTCAGCTACTGAACTCATAAATGATGAGTCAGTGGATGAATACAGCGCCCCCTGTGATCCAGTTGCCTTCTAAACACAAGAGACTTGGTAAGGGTACATTTTGGATCTGAACCGTAACAAAGGGGAAGTAAGAGAAGAGAGAATTTCTTGGGCCTTTCAGTTCACCAGCAACTCTTATCTCCTACTGTTCGCGCCTGGCTTCAGAAGATTGTTTTAGTGTTACCTCTGTAGTGTTGAGCTGGTGCCACAGTTTTTCCACCTCATTCTGACAATAGATAGGTTAATGTGGCAAAGAAAGAGCAAAACTAGAAAATAAGCAGGTGTTTCTGCCACTCCTTTCCATCAAATCCACAATTTCTCCCTGTCTCTGAAGGGATTTCTGATAGTATTTACTTTGGTTCTTCACCATAAAGCATTTATTAATTTATTTTTGTGGTTCCCACAGAGTTGGTTGGAGTAGAGAACTGCAGTAGGTAGAAGTTTGTTATTGTGCAGAAAACTTTGAGAATTTCTTTTTTACAATGAAATTGATCTGAGAAAATTATGAAATATGCTGCAGCCACTGTACTTAAATACTAAAGGGAACTCTGAAGTGTTGTATTACTTTGTGAAAGTCATCCCTTTCAGTTATGTGGAGGAAAGTACATGGAATGATACAGGAGAAAAGGACACAGACCATGTAAACCTGGACAGGCAAATCAGGCAAAGTTGCTCAATATGTTGCTAAATATTCCAGAGAAATTACTCAAACATTTTCTACTTGGTAATCAGTTAAATGAAGAAGAGGATGGTGAACCAAAATATTATCTAATCTGGATTTCAGAGATGATTAATTCACTGTCATTAACTGTGACAAGAACAGTAGTACTAACAGATATGTAAACATTTAAGAAAGAGGAAGGTTGCTATGTCAACTACTGCATACTCTTAAGCATTAAGAAAATTGAAAGAATTTAAGTGGGATATTGCAGAGATGCTTTTGTTGCTGATGAAAATAAAATGATGAGATCCTTTCATGCACAAAATGAGTCATTATCTTTATACCTGTGGATGTTCATCATTTTTCTCCTATAAACCAAGCACAAACTTTCTAGAGTCACAAATTCCACAGCTTTCCACTCTCCCAAACACATAAATGTTCCCCACTCCAGACTATAATGAGCCTCTCTTTAAACTTACATTCTATTTTCTTTAAGTGTGCAATTTAAGTTTTGCCTAATAAGCCTCTGTATGACTCTAACCCCCACAACCTTTTAAACACCTTATGACTCTGGTGCCAAACCTTGTAATTTATAACACAGAATAATTCAAAAAACCTGGTAGGATTTTGGTTGATATTGCTGTGTATCTAGCTTGCTTTTGATTTATTGGTTTGGAAGATAGCTACAATCTCATTTGAAGGGCGCATGGTGAACAGCTTCAGATTAAACTGTTTACAAATGCTAACTTTTGTGTATGGTTTTCATTTTATGTTCTAAATCTCCACTCTGCATGGGAATCACCTGGAATTCATTCCAGATGGGTGAGTCTCAAAGACATTTTCAGTTAGAACTCTAAATACGTCTGATTTCCAGCCTCTGCTGGAGTTTTTATTTTATTTTTAAATCAAGTAAGAATTTTCTTCAAGAACTGTAGGAGCCCACTCTTTATTTCTAGTGCTTGGGAATTTGATTTATAGGGAGTGTGTGGTTTAATTTGCAGGGATGGAAAGCTTTACTAATGAATTAAAATATTTCCACAAAATGGTCTAATTTAAATTTAGGTACAATATACATCATGTATTATATAACATTCTATTCTTGCATCCCCCACAGCGAAAAATACCTTAGCTAGGAGTGAATGAAAACATATGGGTACAAGCATGCGATCATAACATCAAAACAATGTGCTCATTATGAAATAGTTTGTAGACATATACTTGTCTCAAATATGCACAATACTGCTATAATAAAAACTTTTCATGTGAAGTGCTCATTATGGAGTTTATCTGAAGGGAAGCAAGGGAGAGAAGTATTCTAGAGAAATCAGTATTGCCATTCTAAGTCTATCCATGAAGTACTGTATCTCTCTTGGGGAATGCCTTAGTACGCTTTTCTCTCTCTTTTTGTGAATTTAAACATAATGTGATATTGGAAAAAAATGGTTGAATTAATTAATTAATTATTACTAACCTAGGGTTCAGGGGCTCTTCTTGTTTTAGCATCAAGGATATGTCTATGATTTTTCAAACTTACATCTTCAATGTGTAGGTCTAGTTATGCAATGTGTAGGTCTAGTTATGCACTCAATGTGTAGGTCTGGTATATATTAGCTTTCATCAATGTGACCAGATACCTTGGAAAAACAATTTCAAAGAGGATTTTTTTTGGTTCATGATTTCAGAGGTTTCATTCTACAATGAAGTGACTTTGTGACTTTTAGGCCTGTGATAAGGCAGAAATATCATGAAAAGATATAGCTGAAGAAAGCTGCTCTCCTCATGGCATCCATGAAGGAGAGAGAAAAAGATAGAGCTAGAGGTAGGCTTAGGGCTAGGGCTAGGGCTAAGGATAGGGCTAGTATAGTATAAGTAAGGTGTAGGTATAGGTGTAGGTATAGGTATAGGTATAGGTATAGGTATAGGTATAGGTATAGGTATAGGGGTAGTGATATAGTGTAACAGAAGAGGGGTCAGGGATCAGATATTGTCTGCAAGGTCATGTCTCTATGACCATTTCTCCCAACTAAGCCCTGTGTCCTAAGTTTCCATTATCTTCAAATAATGTCACCCAATTATATCTTATCAGTGGATTAAACCATTATAAGTAGACTGCTCTCATGCTTGAATCACCCTCCAAAAGACCACCTCAGAACACGTGAGACTTTGGGAGGGCATTCCAAATCTAAACCATAACATCATGGACACTTCTGTTCTATTTCTTCATCATGTCTATTTTTTATTAAGCCTACTTCTTTTAATTATTTATTGCTGATTAGTCTTATTCTATGTGACATATCATTTTTACAAATTTCCTTAGTAACTCTAGACAGCTGCATTTCACTTATTTTTTTCTTTTTACTTACTGACTGTTCATTCACTTATATTTTGTAATGTAGCTCTGGGATTGTGTTACACATAAACTTGTATATCTCATATATACTTTGAATTATTTCATTTATATATGTCCTTCTGAATTAAATTGTGTAAATCTCTCAAGGACAAAAATATGGCTTATAAATTTTTATTAATACCTATTTTTCTTTCAATACTCTGAGTCCCATAAGAAGGGCCAACTCCTTTAACATTTTGAGTCTACTTGAATTTTATTGGCCTAATTTCAATTCTACCATTGTCTTAGATACTTTTTATTTGCTGAGACAAAATATCTGAGACCCAGTGTTAAAGGGGAAAGGTTTACTTAGCTTACAGTTTGTAGAAGTTTCAATTCATAATTGGCTGGCTCCAAGGCAGAGTGGTGTATCAGAGGGAGAAACCATCCATGGGAGCAGAAGATAACAAAAGCAAGAGGACAGGAATGGAGAGCAAGCCTTTTTCTATCCCTTATATTTTATGCAGGTTACCTGCCTTAGGGTAAGTATAGCACTCACACCCTTAATCCTAGCATTAGACCATAAATCAATAACAAGCTCTAGATTCAGCTGCCTTTGAAAAGCCCAGCCCCCCCCCCCATTACTGCATGAGGCTTTGTGGGGACATCGAGACACAAACCATAACATTCTTCCCTGGCCCCCAAAGACTTACGTACCTTCTTTTATGCAAAAGGCATCTAGCCCATCTCTAAGAGTTTCCAAAGTTCTAATAGTTTCAGCATTGATGAAAAGTCCAAGTCAATAGTCAAAAGTCTCCTCTGAGATGTAAGACAAACTCTCAGCTGTGACCCCTGTATAAATGAAAAGAAAGTTAAATGCTTCCAAGTACTTCCAACATTCAATGTCACAAAATAGACATCTCCATTCCAAAAGGGGGATACAAAGAAATAGGACCAAAGCAAGTCCAAAATCCACCAAAGCAAACATTAAAACTTGTAGTTCCAGGTACAGCATCCAAGGAAATTTGTGGCAAGATATGAACTCCAAAGGGCCTGAGTGCCTCTGACCCTATAGCACTTCCTGTGGTTGTAGCTCCCGTGGCTTCTCTCTTGGGTTGGATCTGCACCCTCCTTGCAGTTTTCCTCAGACAATCCACATCCCTGGCTTCTCCAAATTTCTGTGGTCTTCAGTGCACTTTTGGTTTCACACTCACAGCTTCACACTCTCAGTGGCACACTGCCTGGCCTCCTGGGTGTTTTGAAATCTGGGTAGAAACCACCCTGAACCCATAACTCTTGCATTTTACATGCACCTAAAACCAGCACCCTTGGATAAAGTTAAAGTCTGATGCCAGCAGGAGCACTAGCCAGGCTCCCCTTTCTCTTGGCTGTAGGAGTGGAATGTCTGGATTGCTGAGGGGTGTGGTGTGGCAGAGGTACAGTCCTTCATGGCAGCAGAAGATACCAAAAGGAACAAGAGAGGAGGGGAGAGCAAGTCTCTTCCAGTCCCTTATACTGTATGCAGGCTACCTGTAGAGTGGGTGTAGCACTCACACCGTTAATCCCACCCCAGCATTGGACCAGACCGTAAATCAATCAGAAACTGTAGAAGACCACCCTCATGACTGCGTGAGGTTTTGCGGGGACATCACAAACCATAACAACCATCAACTGTGTATTTTTTTCAGCATATAATTTTTTTGTGATAATGGGGATCCAACTCAGGAGTACTTAACCACGGAGCTAAATCACCATCTTTAAAAAAAATTTAATTTACTTTCAATAAGTTGCCCAGACCAAATTTTAACCTACAATCTTCTTGCCACAGCCTTCCAATTAGCTAGGTTATAGGTATTTAACTATATGCTATTTGAATGAAATTTTGAATTAGTTTTATGTTATATATTAATAGTCCTTAATTAACTTATGTATCAACTGTAGTTAGAATTGTCCTCCAAACCCTAGCCAAAGTAACATCATTTTGTAGTGCACACCTCTCTGTCTATTTAGTGCACCTCTGTAACCCCCAGCAAGTGCTAAGGTTGTGTGCCAGACTGCAGCATAACAAGGCCATTGTCTTAGTTACTTTTCTGGTTGTTGAGACAGAATATATGGCACTCAAAGTTAAAGGAGAAAAGGTTTATTTGGCTAACAGTTTGTAGAGGTTTTAGTTGGTAAACATCTGGCTCCAAGGCTGGGTGGCATGGCAAAGGGGCATCACAGAGGAGAAACAGTTCATGGTAGGCAGAAGCCAGCAAGCAGGAAGCAACAAATGACAGATTCTTTCTTTCCCTTTGTATTGTATCCAGGCGACCTGCTCTTAGGGCAGGTAGCACTCACACCCAGGGTGAGGCACCCTTACTCCTACACAGAACTATGCCAAACAAATCAGTGGACTAATTTGGTAGTCACACACCCTCGATCCCTGTGTCACACACTCTAGATCCTGCCACCCCTGAAAAGCCCTACCTATGACTACATTAGGCCTTGAGTGGACACGGAGACACAAACCATAACAGCTGTCCATCACTGTGGCTAGACAGTGCTTGCTGAGATTGGTGGAGTTTTCAGACAGCTTGGGATGGAATTAAAGTACACACAGTTTTTCTCAAAGATCTGTCTTTGTTTTGATCCTGCCCTTGCTATTTTAATTAGTGCTGTATAAAAATAGTCATCCAACATGAGAATGGGGCAGTTGTGACCTTGGTAGTGCTACAACCCTCAGATTGTCTACTGCTCAGTAAGAAATCCCTAGTAAACTCATATATTCATCCGGCTGTCCTCATCACCCCTCTCAATTTAGAGACAGACAATTCCTTTATACCTTTCTGAAATACTCAGATAACAGCTGGACCCCAAACAGGGAGCCAACAGCTCCAAAGGTGAGTCTAGAAGAGTGTCAGCAGGGGAAATCCTGAGGTGGCTGTCCTCCATGTGGTCTGGGCTTACATGTCCCCTGGGATGAGTAAGGCCTGTTATGTGAATATGGGGACACCCCAAAAATGTGTTACAGACTGAGAGTATACTAAAAACCCTGAAGTTAGTCCATATGGGACAGGATTGTAAGAGAAATATAGCCAATGTGTATGGCCCCTCACAAGGACAAAAACCAAAAATAAAACAAGAGTTATAAATATTATAACAGAATCACTTGTATAAGCCCTGCCAAAAGGTAAATAAAGCCAAGAGGCTGTAAGAAAGGGTTCTTTTTTTTTTTTTAAAGAGAGTAGTACATGAGAAACAAACAAACAAAAAAATAGAACAGTAGCAGCATACCAGTATCCTGAACATAAACAAATCAAAGCAAGAATATTCAAAGTGATACAGGGTCTCAAGACAAATTATTACAAATCAACAGTGGTTGTTACATTGCATATTGCTCTCCTCAATTATATTGCTCAGATTATCAGATGCAATAATGAAAGATTGCTCAAACCATTAAAGAGAATAAGAAAATAATTCTTCAACAAAACATTAGAGATAATACAGAGTTTCACTAGACAAGATGGTAGGAGTTCACCATTTTAATTCCATTGCATATTGTTACCTTCAAATCAGTTGCTCAGACCACCAGACATAAGCATGCAAAGTCGATCAGAACATAAAAAATTGTGACCAGTAACTGTTCATTTCGGTACACCATCAGACAACAGCACTACAGTCTTCACAGCTATACATTTATATATTTATGTTTTGCCTGCCTTCTTTCTTTTTTCTTGTTTCCCTTATCCCAGTCATTCCTTCCTTTGAGCAATTTCTTTTCCTTTCCTATCATCTATTGTACATTTTGAGTTTTACCTAGTCT
>NW_004955431.1:8935428-8936914 GCF_000276665.1 Chinchilla lanigera | reverse complement strand
TAGAGAAGTGTGTATTCATCTCAGATGACCATTTTTGGATTGGGTCTTTGAATTTGGAAGGCCTGATGTTTTTTAATTCTTTATATGTCCTACATAGAAGTCCTTTGTCTGAGGGGTAGTTGGCTAAAATTTTTTCCTAATTCATGGGTTTTCTTTTTACTTTATTGGTGATTTCTTTAGATGTGCAAAATTTTTCAATAAGAGGAGATACCAGTTGTTGATTCTTTGAAGTATTTCCCATGCAGTTTGGTTTTTGTACCTGAACTCTCTGCCTACCCCAGTGTCATCAAGATTTTTACCTACTTTCTCTTCCAATAAATTTAGTGTTTCCATTTTAATAATTAGTTCATTGATCCATTTTGACTTTAATTTAGTGCATGGTGAAAGATATGGGTCTAGTTTTAGTCTTTGGCATGTGGAAATCCAGTTTTTCCAGCACCATTTATTAAAGAGACTATCTTCCTTCCATTGAACGTGTTTCGCCCCCTTGTTGAAGATAAGGTGACTGAGTGTATTTGTAGATGTATCTGTATTTTCTAATCTGTTCCATTGATCTTCAGGTCTGTTGTTGTGCCAGTACCACGCTGATTTTATCACAATAGCTTTATAATATAATTTTAAATCAGGAATTGTGATGCCTTCTGCATTTCCTTTGTTTCTCAAGATTGCTTTTGCTATTCTAGGCCTCCTCTGGTTTGGTTCCAGATGAACTTTAAGAGTGTTTTCTCTAGATCTGTGAGGTATACTAATGGTATTTTATTTGGGATTGCATTGAATCTGTACAACAATTTTAAGAGTATGGCCATTTTCACAACGTTGGCTCTTCCTATCCATGAGCAAGGAATATCTTTCCATTTTTTGAAATTCTCTTTTGTCTCTTTTCAGAGTACTGTAATTTTCACTGTATAGATCTTTTACTTCTTTTGTTAGATTGATTCCTAAGTATTTCATCCTTTTAGATGCTATTGTGAAAGGTGTGCTTTCCCTAATTTCTCTTTCAGTCAGTTTGTTACTTGTGGACAGGAATGTTGTTGATTTTTTAAGTGTTAACTTTGCATCCAGCTACGCTACTGAATTTGGTTATTAAATCCATGAGCCTTTTGGTGGAGTTTTTAATGTCTTCTATGTAGAGTATCATGTCATCTGTGTATAATGACAATTTGACTTCTTCCTTTGCTATCCTTATTCCTTTTATTTCTCTCTCCTGTCTAATTGCTGTAGCCAATATTTCCAGAACTATATTGAATAGGAGTGGTGACAGTGGACATCCTTGTCTTGTTCTTGATTTTAAAGTGAAGGCTTTCAATTTTTGACCATTTAGTGTGATGTTAGTTGTTGGTTTATCATAGATGGCTTTGATCAGCTTAAGGTAAACGCCATCTATTCCTATTTTCTGTAGGGTTTTCCACATGAATGAGTGTTGGACTTTATTGAAGGCTTTTTCTGCATCGATGGAGATGATCATGTGATTTCTGTCCTTGGCTCT
>NW_004955431.1:8929960-8935328 GCF_000276665.1 Chinchilla lanigera | reverse complement strand
GAGGCAGAGCCCAGACTCACCAGGCTTCCCAATGATGTCCAGGGTTCAGCCCAGCCTGGGGCAACACCCTATGTGTGTGGCGGGTAGCCACCAAGGCCCCAGCAGGTGCCTGAGGTTTTGCTTGCCTCGCACGCTGGTCAGGGAGGCAGAGCCCAGACTCTCCAGGCTTCCCAATGATGTCCAGGGTTCAGCCCAGCCTGGGGCAATACCCTATGTGTGTGGCAGGTAGCCACCAAGGCCCCAGAGGGTGCCTGAGGTTTTGCTTGCCTTGCATGCTGGTCAGGGAGGCAGAGCCCAGACTCTCCAGGCTTCCTGAAGGTGTCCAGGGTTTAGCCCAGCCTGGGGCAACACACTATGAGTGTGGCAGGTAGGCACCAAGGCCCCAGAGGGTGCCTGAGGTTTCCCCTGCCTTGCATGCTGGTCAGGGAGGCAGAGCCCAGACTCACCAGGCTTCCCAATGATGTCCGGGGTTCAGCCCAAGCCTGGGGCAACACCCTATGGGTGTGGCAGGTAGCCACCAAGGCCCCAGAGGGTGCCTGAGGTTTTGCCTGCCTTGCATGCTGGTCAGGGAGGCAGAGCCCAGACTCTCCAGGCTTCCTGAAGGTGTCCGGGATTCTCCTTGTTGTTTTTAAGAGATCCCTCCTTTCACATTCATTGGTGGCTATGATGTCTTCAAGGTCTGAAAGTCTATCTTCAGCTTTGTTCAGGCAGTTTTGCAAGCTTTCAATGGAATTTTTATGTTCCTGGATATCTTTTTGCATCTGTTTCATACCTTCTAGTTCTTTTCTATATTGTTCACTCAAGGTTTCATCGAGTTGTCTATGCTCTTCTGTTTTCTTGTCTATGTCATCTTTGAATATGCTAAACATTTCTTTCATTATTGTTTTCATTTCTTTTCTCACCTGAGACATTATTTCTGATCTGATGTCTTCTATGGCCTGATGGAGTTGTTTCTTGACTTCAGTGCTATCATTTCAGAAATTTCAGGTGTATGACTTCCAGGCTCTTCTGTGTTGATGCCTTCTGGTCTTGTTTTGGGTAGTGTGGAGGTCTGGGATTGCATTTTGGTGCTGTGTTTTGCCATTTTTGAAGAACCAGACACTCTCTGTAATGCAGTCTCACTCTCCTGATTGGGTGTGAGTGGCAGGGCGAGAGTCTGAAGATCCCCAGTGCTCACTGTAGCTCCTGTGCTGGTGAGTGGTGGCAAGGTGGGGTCCCAGATGCTCCTGACCTTTCTTGCATTCAGTTGACTCCCAGGAGTGTGTGGGAAGGGCAGGGGAGGCTTGCAGGCATTCCTGAGACTGTCTGGATTCCACAAGAGTAGGTGCGGGGTGCAGGTCAAGTTCACTGAGACTTCAGATATTGTCCAGGACAGAGCCTTTAACTTTGGGTGCTGGGAACCCAGTGCAAGGCGTGGTGGAGCACGCCTGTAATTCCAGCACTCAGGAGGAGCACTGTGAGTTCAAGGTCAGCCTGGGCTACAAAGCGTGTTCAAGGCCAGTCCAAACTTCATAGTGAAACCCTGTCTCAAAAAAACCAAAAAACCACAAGAGACATCAACAGCAAAAAGCTCAGCAGAATGATTTAAAATGTTTTGAGTTTGGCCAGTAGTAAAGCTGCTGACTACAAAGATAGAGCTGAAATCTTGACTGCTGAGAAGAGATCAAGAAATAGAAAAGATGACCTGAGGGCATCACAAGAAGCAGCAAGACTCCACCCTTTGCAGCGTCAAAATTGCAAAAGTGAAAGTGTTTGCTTTGAGAAGAAAGGCCCATGGTAGCAGCCTAGAGAATTTGTTCCTCCGAAATGGATTCACACTGCTCAGCAATCTAGGCACTCCACTCCTACAGCCAAGAGAAATGAAAGCCTGGCTGCTACTCCTGCTAGCAGAAGACCTTGGCATCATCCTTGTGGTGCTGGTTTTAGGTGCATGCAGAATGCAAGCGTTATAGAGTCAGGCAGGCTTCTACCCAGATTTTTAGAAGGCCTGGGAGGGCCCCCCGAGAGGACAGTGTGTGAAGCTGTGTGAAGCTGTGTGGCGTTGAAGGTGCATCAGAGACCCCAGAAATGTGGAGAAGCAAGAAGTCCTGGGAGGCCAGGAAGTGTGACCCTGAGAGGGCAGTGTGTGAAGCTGTGAGTGTGAAGCCAAAGATTCAGTGGATACCCCAGAAGTTTGGAGAAGCTAGTTCACTGATTAGTTTGGCACTGCCCTAATGCCAGTAGCCTAGATACAATATGAAGAAAAAAAAGAGGCTTGTCTTACCTTTGCTTGCTTGCTTTTGCTGTCTTCAGCTTGCCATGAACAGTTTCTTCTCTTTGATACCTGTCTCCCACGTCTTTCTGGTTTGAAGCCAGCTAATTATGGACTGAAACTGCTGCAAACTGTGAGCTACATAAACCTCTCCTCCTTTAACTTTGGGGGTTGGGAATTTTGTCTCAGCAATGAGAAAAGTGACTAAGACAAATCTTATTTTTTCCAATTTTTTGGTTTGTCTGAAAAAGGTCTCACTAAATATATAGTTCAGGCTGGCTTTAAACTCACTATGTAGCTCAGCTGGTCTCAAGCTCACAGGGATCCTCCTGGTTTGACCTCCCAAATGCTGGGATTACAGGTGTGCAACACTACACCCAGCCCCAATCTTTTCCAGTTTTCATCTATAAGAATTTGATTTGATTTTTGTGAGTGATGAAGTGGTATAGTACAAATCCTATCTTTTAAGATTTCTCTCTAACTTCACCATCCTTAATCTTACCCATTCCTAACCACTGATCTAAACTCTTGTGTGCACCTTTTCCTTTCTTTCCCCCAGGCCAAACTTTGTTACCTCAGTATTTTTTCTGCCGAATTAAACAAAGAAATCTTTGTTACATCAGCAGTTTTTCTACTGAATTTAATTAATTGAGGTCCCTGAGTAATGCTTTAATTTTTTATTTTTAGTGTCTATAGTCAGTGCTTAGTATACCGCAGGCACATAATAATTGGGTGTGGTGGTGCATGCCTATTATCCAATCTCTCTGCAAGGCTGAGGCAGGAAGATCACAAGTTTGATTCTAGTCTGGGCAAGTTAGCAATTTAGTGAGACCTTGACTAAAAAACAAAACAAAACAAAAAAGTGGCCAGGATGTAGGAGAAAAGAGGAGTAAAATGATCAACATGTGATATGTATGTGTATTAACTTTCCAAAAGGAATGTAATTATTATGTATTAAAAGTATACACTAATACAAAAGTATCCCACTCCCGTTGGATAGGTACTGCCTTTTTCCCGCAGTGTCGGGGATTGAACCTGCTTGTACACTCTAGGTTTATATTCACAAACCCTGAAAGAATAAACCGAGTGGCACTTCCAGGTTAGCAAAGGCCACCAGTAGATGTCAGACCGCCAGGGTCAAACTCTGGCTTCCTGTCACGTGGCATGACTTGGACAAGTTGCCTCAATCCTCCGAATCTCAGTTTCCCCCTCTGTGGTCAAGACTCAGTCACTGTTGTAAAACTGTAGGGTCATTGTCAGGGAAAGTGAGTCAGGAGAAGAAAAGCGTAGGGCGTACGTAGGGCGGAGATCCCATCGCTTACACCCTGCTTGGTAGGCGGAGCCTAGGAATTCCGGAAGCTGACGGCGTGTGACGATTGGACGCAACTGCACATATAAGGGCGAGAGCACACCCTGACACTCGCAGACGCCGGGAGCCGAGCTGCACACACTTACAGAGCTCCACAGCAGCATGAGTTTGAGGCCCACCGCTCCTTGCTGGTACCCACCAGGGCATCCGCAAGCTCAAAAGGTAGAGGCTGTCGAAATAATCCCGTGTACATGCCCGCCCCAGAATTGCTGTCAGGCTCCGGGATTTATTGTTATCCAGTCGCAGTCTCCAAGAAGAGGCCCAGCGGTGCCCTTTGCCAGGCCCAAGAGCGCCCAAGAAGCCCAGCAGACGCCAGCCAGCTGCTGGGAGTCCGCCGCGCCGCATCCAGTTAAGAAGCCCTCTTCAGTCCACTCCCCTGTTGGGAAGAGGAGGACCCACGGTCCGCAGCCGAACTTGGCAAAGGCCCCCACAGATGCCAAGAGGGGTCCGGCGGCCAGAGGCAGCCAGGCCTCCGAGGGCGCGCAGCCCGGCAGCAGGCCGCCGAAGACGCGCTGGTCGCCAGGGACTGCGTCCGGGACCTCCCCGGACCCCACCGCCAGGCAAGTCTCGCACGGACGTCCTTCCCAGCGGCCCCCGAAAGAGAGTGGGGGCAAAGCGCCGACAGCCGTCCGCCAGCGCTATATTGGCCTGCTCACTGACGATTGTCTGAGGTTCTGCTCGTCGCCTGTGCAGGCTCTGAAGAGGGCCTGGAGGGAGGAGAAGATCGCCTACCACCGCAGCCCCTGCAAGAACACCCACCAGCACGACGCCGGGCACACGTGCAAGACGCAGAGGGGCCAGGGCCCCTGGGTGCTTCCGGGCCTCAACAGGGCGGCCCTGTACCGCAGCCTCTGCAGGTACCTGCTCACGGAGGAGGAGCGCAAGGCCAACAGCTACCCCTTCTCGGACCCTGAGCGGCAGGGGTGCGCCGTGCTCTTCTCAGCGGAGCAGCCCCAGAGCTCCACGCACAGGACCTGCTGCCGCTGCGGAGCGGTCTACCCGGTGTCTGCGTGGGGGCTCTGTCTGCGCCCCGAGCCGTGTCACTACCACTGGGGGCGCCCGCGCCGGATAATGGAGACCGGCGGCTGGGACAGCCAGTACACGTGCTGCTCCGCCCCCGTGGGCGCCATGGGCTGCCAGGTCGCCAAGCAGCACGTGCACGACGGCAGGAAGGAGAACCTCGAAGGGTTTGTGAAGACGGAGGCCAAAGGACCTTCCCAAGATGCCCACCCGGGTATCTACGCCCTGGACTGCGAGATGTCTTTCACCTCGCGAGGCCTGGAGCTGACTCGCGTCACCATGGTGGACGCAGACCTGCGAGTGGTGTATGACACTTTCGTCAAGCCGGACCGCGAGATCGTGGACTATAACACCAGGTTTTCCGGCGTGACCGAGGCTGACCTCGCGCGCACCAGCGTCAGGCTGCGGGACGTGCAGGCTTTCCTGCTGAGCGTGTTGAGCGCCGACAGCATTCTCATCGGGCACAGCCTGGAGAGCGACCTGCTGGTGCTGAAGATGATCCACCACCGCGTGATAGACACGTCCCTGCTCTTCCCCCACCCCTTGGGCCGCCCGTACAAGCGCTCTCTGCGGAGCCTGGCGGCCGACTACCTCCAGGAGGTCATCCAGGACAAGTCTGCCGGGCACAGCTCCCTCGAGGACGCCAGCGCCTGCATGCGCCTGGTGAGCTGGAAGATCATGGAAGACGCCGGGCAGAGCAGCTGGAACCCTGCCTCGCCGCCGCCGCC
>NW_004955431.1:8891378-8929860 GCF_000276665.1 Chinchilla lanigera | reverse complement strand
GCCGCCGCCGCCGCCGCCGCCGCCGCCGCCGCCGCACGCCTCTACCGCAATCCAGGCCTGCGGTTGGCCTGGGTGCCCTCCGCACATGGCTTTTCCAAAGCCAGCCCTGTGCACCGCCTGCCCAGCAACTGGAAACCAAGACTTGAACAAGCTGGCCACTCCAGGAAGCCAATGGCTATGTAAGACCAACGCCAGAGCCCCGAACCTGGAGCACAGGGCCATTCCCTGGGCCCCTGGTACCAACTGTTTATCCTTCCCAGACATGTACCCTCTCTGAGACAGTTCCCCGAGCCCACCAACACCCTAACCCCCAATCTGCCAGCGGCGCCCCCCCGCAACTCTCCAGCCCTGCCCTGGCATGCCAGAACCCCTAACTCCCAATCCCTCCAGCCCCCCTCCCCCAACCAGCCAGCCAGCCCCCACAAGCTCTCCTGCCTTGCCCCGCAGCCTACCAGCTGCTCCGTCCTAATTCTGATCTCCGGGCAGAGAGAAATCAGACCTTTACTTTTTTTTTTTTTTTGTACTGGGGATGAATCTCGGGCCATTACACCCGGCTATCTCCCCATTCCTTTGAAGCTTTTGTTTTGAGTCAGGGTTTCTCCAAGTCTCTAAATTGCTGTGCTGTGTTTGAGCTTGGAGTCCTCCTGGTCTAGCAATAATTACAGGCAAGTGCCACCATGCCTGCGTGTGTCTCTGCTTTTAAAGAGACATGGGAATGGAGACAGGTAAGGTAGACATGTCCAGGGTTTGGACATGCATTGTTCTTTTAAAAATTTTTATAGTGTTGCTTTTACTGTGCTTAATTTAAACCTGATGACTTGCACAGTTGCCCTCTTCCATCAGAGGGATGCAAGGCTCAACTTTCTCTCTTGGGGGTGTGAAAATTAATTACGTAAAATGGGGTTATGCCCGTCACACCCTACTAAAATGGAGTTGAGCAAATATTATTGGCTTGCTTCAGAACTCTTTGAGAGAACTAAAGGTGACAGCTCATCCTATATTTTTTGTTTTGCTTTGTTTTATTTTGTTTTGTGTTTTTTTTTTAATACTGGGGATTGAACCCAAGGCCTTCATATTGCGCTACGTTCTCAGCCTTTTTTTATTTTGAGATAGGGTCTTGCTATGTGTTTGGCATGAACTTGCAGTTTTCCTGCCTCACCTTCCCAGAGTACTGAGATTACAGGCCTTTGCCACTACTCTGGGCTCTAGTTTATTTTAAGACTATTTTTATTTAGCAGCTGTCACCTAGATCCTTATTATAAACTTTATGTTGTAACTGCCATGGCTGAGTTTGCACTGACTATAAGCACTGGTTATGCCAATGAACTTTTTTTTTTTGTTTTTTTTTTTCTTGCATTGGGGATCAAACTGAGGGGTGCTCTGCCACTCGACTACAACCCCAGCCTTTTTTTTTTTTTTTATTCTTTATTTTGAGATAGTGATAAATTGTCCAGGTGAATTTAAAATTGCAGTCCTTTTGTCTCAGCCTTTCTCAGTGGTGGGATTACAGACTTTCACCACCAAGTCTGGCTGCCAATGAACTTTTGTAGATATTTTGTCCTAACGAAGCCCCTAAGCTTCCCTTTGTTCTGCAGATAACCCACCAGAGACTGTACATGTATGTCCAGGATTGCAATGTTCTTTTTTATGCCTCAATAAAAATTTTTTTATTAGAGAATTGCCTCTGTGTGTTTTGTTTTTGTGTTGAATTTGACAGTAGATGGGGGGAGGGCCAGAGGGAAGCCAAGGGCCCAAGAGCCACAGGAGGCCAGGACAGAAGATTCCTACCCCAGAGTAGCTAGGACTCCCTCTGGTCTTTAGAGGCTGGGTCACGTATGGGTCTGCTGGCTTCTAGAACTGACCTCTTCAAGCTCATTTGGACTTCTGTGACTTCAGTAACCAATCCAGTCTCTCACCAGACCTCCTGAACCTTGACTGCCAGATGTCTCCAGAGATTGCCAACCTATCTTCTCCTCTTGGTGGGGTTCTCTGTACTGCTTTCCCCTCAATCCAGGGCAAAGACAGTATAAGTGTTTATGTGAAAAAAAAAAAAGTCTGGAAAATACAAAGCCAAATTCTTTTGTCTTTTTTTTTTCTTTTTGAGACAGGGTCTCACTATGCAGTTGAGGCTGGCCTGGAGCTCACTTTGTAACCCAGGCTTGTCTCAAACTTGCAACAGTCCTCCTCCTTCAGCCTCCCTAGTGCTGGGATTACTCTAGGCACAAAGCCAGATTCAAATGAAAGTTATTTCTGAGGAAGAAGAGCGAGTAGGATTGGAGGGGGTTGCAATTCTGTTGACTAATTAATTAATTAATCTGCTGTGCTGGAGATTAAACCCAGGGCTTTCACACTGAGCTATATCCCCAAATCTTCTTACTTTTTTTTTTTAAATTTTGAGACAGAATCTCACTAAATGGTAAGATGCCTGGGATGAGCTCAAATTTACAATCCTCCTTTAACCTTCCAGAGTGCTGGGATTATGGGTGTGTGCCAACAGGCAGGTTTCAGTTACTTAATATGAATCAAATATAGCAAAAATAAGAGTTCGTGGAATTTGGTAGTGTGTACACACGTGTTCATTATTATTTCCTGCAATTATCTCCATATTTACAACATTTAATAATGAAATCTCTAATTAAGTAAGAAAGCTTTCTTAATTAAGTTTGGGAGTTTGAGGAGATAAATTATAAAATGAAATTTTTTTTCTCACAGTACTGGGGACTGAACCCAGAATTTTCATGCTGAACTATATCCACAGCCTTTTCTTTACTTTTTAAATTTTTGGGCTGGATCTCACTAAATTACTAAATTGCCTGGGCTGTGCTCAAATTTTTGATCTTCCTGCCTCAACCTCCTGCAGTGCTGGGATTATAGGTGTGTGCCACCACCACAAGTTATAACATGAAGATTTATTTATTTATTTATTTATTTTGGTTTTTCTCCGGTACCGGGAACCGAACTCACGACCTTGCACTTGCCAGGCAGGCGCTTTTTGCCGCTGAGCTAAATCCCCAGCCCCAACATGAAGATTTAAACCATAGAGGGACCAAGTATGTAACATAAAGAGGCAGCACTTTGATTCTGAAAGAGCACAGTCCGTAGAAGAGCCCTAAGTCAGAAGGAGGAAAATGCTGCTGAGTTGCATGATTAATCTCAATCGTCAACTTGATTGGTTTGAAAGATACCTAGAAGATTAGTTTTTTTGGGAGGGAGGGAGTACTGGAGAGTGAACCTAGGGCCTTTGCCCTGAGGGATATCCCCAGTCCCTTTTTAAAAATAGATATTGTTTATATTGAGGCAGGGCATCCCTAAACTGACCAGGTTGGGCTGGAATTTGTAATCCTCCTATATCATCTTCCCAGAGTGCTCGGGAGTACAGATCTATGCCCCCGCCCAAGATGCCTAGGAGACTAGTAAAGCTCACTTTTGATGTGTCTGGGTGGGCCATGGAGGCTCAGCTTGGAGGCTGTACCTGGTCACCGGCCCCTACCTACCTCTCTGGCTTTCTTTACAGTCCCTCTGCTTCCCTGCTGTCAGGAGGTTTGCAGTTTTTCTCTGCCATGCCCTTCTACTGGGATGTTTCTGCTTAGGAGCTGCCTGACCGACCTCTAGAACCATGAGCCAAATGAGCCAAATGAGCCGTTCTTTCTTTACATTGCGTATCTCAAGTGTTTTGTCTCAGTAACAGAAAGCTGACCAGTGCATATGGATTTACTAATTTATTAAGTAATCTTGAATAGATATGCACTGAGCTTCTTATGTAATGAAACAACTGTTATAATTTACCAAAAGCATCTTAACTTTTAAGGGACATATAGCCAATATATTTTGTATAATTTCAGATTTTGAAAAAAACTTTATCATTTTATGGATTTTATCATTTCTATCATTTATGGATTTTGTACCATGACAATCATACTTTCAGAAGACATTTACTGTCTGCAACATCTGTGGACAGGAGTGGGGTTGGAGCTGATCAAAAGGCGTTGTTTTATTTATGTTTCTTTGTTAATGTGTTTTCATTCTTTATCTTTAAAAATAAAAAAAAATTTAAAAAGTTCCTTCAGCAATAGTACCATGATCTTGAATGAGAATGCAAATTGATAATCAAGGATACCTGAATTTGAATCTCAACTGTTTTATTAAATACAAGCACACTGGCATAATGGCAATTTAGTTTGTGAAGAACCAACTATACAAATGGCAATCCCAAAAGATTATAATAGAGGTGGAAAATTTCCATCTTCTCCTGATGCCATGGTAAGGTTACAGCACAATGTATTATTGACTTGTTTGTATGATACTGATAAAAACCAAGCTACTGCATCATCAGTTATGTAAGTCTAACACATAAAATTATGTACAGTGCAAAGTATTTGATAATAATAAATGTCCATATTGTTAGTTACTGGTTATATCATAATTTTTTTCAGTAATGCCAGTTGAACCCTGGGTCTTCTCATTGAACTATACACCTAACTCTTTTTATTTTTTATTTAGAGTCAGGGGTCTTGCTAAATTTCTCAGACTGGGCTTAAATTTGCCACCTCCTTCTGTAGCCTGCCAGGGTTATATTATACTTTTAACCATTATTTAAGAGTGAACTCTTATATTTGAAAAAATTTTACTGAAAAACCGTGTGCTATTTTCTGTCAGCAGTAACTCCATGCACCGTTTATTTACTGTCTCTAGATTGGATCCAGAGGCCAAGTTGAGGCCTAGTGTGTTGGCTCACACCTGTAAACCTAGCACTCTAGGGGCTGGGGATTTAGCTCAGCGGCAAAAGCGCCTGCCTGGCAAGCGCAAGGTCGTGAGTTCGGTTCCCGGTACCGGAGAAAAACCAAAAAAAAAAAAAAAAAACAAACTAGCACTCTAGGAGGCTGAAGAAGAAGGATTAAAAATTCAAGTCCAGTCTGCGCAATTTAAGGACACTCTGTGTCCCTAAAACATAAACAATAAAAAAAAGAGTTGGAGATGTAGCCTCAAGTGAAGGCCTCAGTATCAAAACACACATATATATGAAATTAAATAAATAAAAAAAGACCACATTGAGTGATTGACTTATGTCATGTAGGATTCTTTGAATATACTTCTCATGGCTTGTACATAGATGGCCCTCCAAAGCCTCATGCAGTCATAAGTGGGGTTTTTATTTTCTTTGTTATTTATATTTTTTATTTTTTTATTTTTATTTTTTTTTTGTACCGGGAATCGAACTCAGGACCTTGTGCTTGCCAGGCAGGCACTTGTGCCATTGAGCTATATCCTGACCCATAGGGGGTGCTTTTACAGAAATGACTGAATGTAGAGTGTGTGATGCTGGGATTGATTCATGGTGGAATGGTAGAGTGAAGGGCACTAGGATTAAGGGTGTAAGTGCTACCTGTCCTAAGTAGCCTATATAAGACACAAGGGATAGGAAGAGCTGTGGTTGTACCTTTTTGCTTTGCTACCTTCTGCCTACCATGAACTGTTTTTCCTCTTTGATACTGTAGTGGTTGATTGATTGTGTCAACTTGCGAAGTTTAGAAGCTTAACTAAATCAGCCCAGGAATTCTACACCTTAGGGTGCAGAGGAGCCACCTAAGAGCCACCTATATCAGCCACCTGATATGAAAAGGAAATGAGGAAGGCTAGAGGGGCTTCCATTCTCTGGAAGAGTGCCAGTCTTTGCCTTCAGCTTAGACATCATATCCTGGCTTCTGGGGCAGACTCTTCAGCTTTTGCCTTGGACCCTTTAGTCTTCAGGTGTAGACTCACCAGCCTTCCATCGCAGATCCATTGGCCTCCTGATATGGACTTGAACAGAACATTGCAGTGAACTCCAGGTCTCAGACTGAACCCTCCAACCTCCAGTGTGCAGATACCCTCTGCAGGCATCCTCATCCAACTCTGTGGCTGACTGTTATAAACCAGTCTTGTAATTTCTTATACATTTTTATATCTTGTTTTATATCTGTTTCTCTAGTAAAACCCTGACTGATAAAGATGCCTATCTGCCATGCCACCCTGCCTTAGAGCCAGCCAATTATGGACTGAAATCTCTATAGACCGTGAGCTACATAAACTTTTCCTCCTTTAACTTTGCATGTAGGGGCTGGGAATTTAGCTCAGTGGCACAGTGCCTGGCTGGCAAGTGCAAGGTGGTGAGTTCGATTCCCAGTACTTTGCATGTCAGGTATTTTATCTCAGCATCAAGAAAAGTAACAGACAATTAAAAAAGCTAACAGTGTGCTTCAATATAATGTTTTATGAACACTGACATTTGAATTTTACATAATTTTCATATGTCATAAAAATTACTGATTTTGCTCAAACATTTAAAAATCAGTTCTTGTCTCACAGGATGTACAGAAACAGATGGTGGGCCAGATTTCATTTGCCAACCCCTGGAATAAAATATGACTATCAGTTAAGTAATTAGATTGGATTTTAAAATTTACTGTGGTAATTATGTGAGCATAGTTTTGTAATTTTACTTGAATAGATAAGAATATTCATCTGATAACTTACTAGTATAACACTGTGAACTTAAGAATTGTGGGGGAAAATTGAATATATTGTACTAAGTTAAAAATAACTATCTTTCTTGTATTTTGCCATGTGTATCTTCATTAAATATTATGAATTTTTAAATTCCTTTCTGGAATTATTTAAAAGTAGTCTGGAAAAAATAAAAAGCCAAGTTTGCACAGAAGAAAAACTGATAAAACAATACAGTGATGTAACTTGTTTGGTGTTACAGAAAAGTCACGAAACTGCAGACCTGGTCCACTGAAAATTCATGCTATCTAATCTCATTTGGGTTTTTAACGCTACTTGTCAATCCTTTACTTTATTCATTGCTTGTTAAATTCTTTTTGCATTCTTCATAGCAGCTGTTTCAAATTTTGTGTATTTTCGACTTCCAATTTCATCATATCTCCCTCCCTCTAAACATATGACCTTGTTCCTTTCATACATGTCATCCAGTGTGAGTGCCTGTAGGTTTTCTGCCTTTGTCCTTCGATAGCTCAGCTCCCATTCTTTCTCTGTAACGTCATCTTCCTCTACTTTTTTCTTCTATCATAGGGAAAATGTGCTTCCTATTTTTTTATGACTAAATTGTCACTGTGTTTCATCACTATTTTTAAACTTTTTCCATGAAATTGGGCAACTGACGTTCTCCTTTGTATGTTTTGATAATATCTCTGCCTCTTTGCTGGCTCTTTCTGTTATATACATTCTCTGTTTTTCTAGTCCTTAAAATCAGGATGTATTTAGCTTTTCTGAATTGATGTCTCACGCTGGGCAGCACCTGCTCTCTTGATTGAGGTTCTGTCCTCATTGGTAGGTACCTGCCTATACTAATCTCCTAGAGCTCTTGTGTGCTTAGAGCTCAGGATTTTGGAAAGTGACTGGATTGTGGGGTGCTATACTCATAAGTAGATTAATCTACTGATGAGACCCCAATTCAATTGAGAGGTAGTGGAAATAGGAGGTGGAGCCTGGTTGGAAGGAGTGAGTCACAGGGACATAACCTCAGGGTCTATACTTTGTCCAAGGCCCGTTTTTCTCTGGCTCTTTACCTTTCTTTCTGCTTCCTGGCATCCATGAAGTGAGCAGTTTTCCTGCACCATACCCCTCCAGCTTAATGTTTCTGCCTAACCACATGCCTAAAAGCAATGGAGCCAGCTGATCATGGAGGGAAATCTTTGAAACTGTAAGTCAAAATGAATCTTTCATTCTTTAAGTTGTTTTTGTCATGTATTTTATACAAGCAATGGAAAGCTAACACACATTCCTTTACTCATGCCTTTAAACAATCAAGAAATCCACTCTAATTTATAAACTATTGGGATTACTTATTTAAAATGACAGTTCAATCTCTTTTAGTTACATATTTTATATCTTAAAAGTATGGTGTGTACTTGATGCCTTTACTTTACCATATTATTTAGTCTTTGCAATTTGCTTTCTTTCTTCATTTTTTTTAGTTTAATTGCACTTTCCTCTTGAAAGGTCACATTGCAAATGACCTTTCAAGAGGAAAGTACAGTATTTTTATACATACATATACATATCTATCATCTATCACTCTAATATACATATGCATATATATTCTTTTATTTTCCTAGTATTTGTTCCTTGATAACTAATGCAAGCGTCTTGGAAAGTTTTATGTTCAGCTTCTGGAATAGTATTACGTTCTTACAGATTTTTCCTTCCTTGAAAATGTTGGTCACTCTTTTTGTTTCCTGCTTCAAAACTTTTCCAAAGTCATGTCGTCCTTGTCTTTTCTTTCTTAGCCATCAAACTCCCTGCCTATCCATATTCCATCTTTTTTCCTCTGAGCTGATGATTCACACAGCTTTCTAGTGATCTCTTTTGTCAGCTTCAGTTCCTCACTGTCAGGACCTGGAACATTTCCCCTGACTGTTTTATATGAACCTGAAACTAATCATGCTGAAAACTAAACAGTCATCTTTTCATTTAAATTACCTCTTACTATAGTAATTTCATTCCTGATTTTTTTTAAAATAAAGAAGCTCTTATTTCCTCAGCAATAAAATCTTGGAAAGATTCTCCACTCATTCTTTTTTTTTTTTTTTGCCTCCCTTAGATTATTGTCAACTAAGTTCTGACAAATTTACTTTTGGAATATTTCTGGGAATTTTTTCTTTCTGTACTTTTCCTTGCATACCTTCATTTAGGTTTAATCTTTACATACTTAAGACATTGGTGCTATCCTCTACTGATCTCATTTCTTACACAACCACTAGAGTCCACTGTGACATCTCTCTAGATCTTCAGTTTATTTTACTTTATTTTGGTTATATTACTTAATTGCTCAACAATAATATCTACCACTTATGGAAAGCTTACTGTACATTAGGCACATGTCTAAGTCATCCTAAATTCTAAATAGATAGACTTAATTAACCCTCACAAGAGTCTTGGTATGGCTCATATCTGGATGTCCCCCCAAAGCCTCTTGTGCTTATAGGTAGGGTTTTTTGGCAGGTGGCTGTATCATGGCTGTGAGATAACTGAATTAGTTCACTGATGGGTTTAGCACAGTTGTAGGTGATTCAGTTGTTGAAGAGAGTGGCATCAATCAATAGACTAGTAGCCTGTATTGAATAAAAGGAACAGCAGAAGGAAGGGTGCTGCTTTCTGCTTCCCTGCCATAAACTGTTTCTCCTCTGCCATGTCCTTCTGTCAGGCTGCCCTGCCTTGGAGCCAGCAGACTATGAACTAAAACCTCTGCAGACTGAGAGCTAATACAGACCTTTCCTCCTTTAACTTGTGGGTATTGTATTTTGTTTAAAACGACTTAAGGTCTCGAGTAAGAAAAATGTGGGGCTGATAGTGCTCTCTGCAGTTACAAGTCATCAACTGATATACGCTTAGGTATTTAGTAAATTGCAGGAACAGTCGTCTAATACTTTCCAGGCAAATATTTCATACCAAATCTATACCCACATAAATCCATGCACCTCATAAAACTGCTTTAGGCATTCGCCATTTGTCCATAGGTTACGTGTCTGTCATCTACCAGTATAAAAATAGCACTCATTTATGGAACACTCTCTGAAAATGACTGAAGTATGTTTAAGCACGAGACTCCACAAAACAAAGTGAAATAAAATAATCCTTCATAAATCCTCCAATTAGTCAACATTACATTGATCAAGAAAAATCTATAAAGTATCCATCTTGTGCATTTTTATTACATTTTCAATTGAGATCACTATACCTTTTTCTAGATAGTCCAAAGATCCATAAAATTTAGTCCACTTTAAATGAATCATACTGAACTCAGCCAAAATAAATGCCTTTCTAATGAGATATATGTTGAACTTTCTTCAAAAACTTAAAACTCAACAATTTACTACATAGAACACAGTGATCAAAGAAAATAAATGCTTTGTATGTTTCCAAAGATTTACATGTTCAAATTTAAAAGGTTTTGTGGTTATAGTGATCTAGATGTCCAGACTCCTTCAAGAGCAGGCAATATAGAGCTGTTGGAGAAAGTGACTGGCAGGATGCCTGTAGTGACCCAGAACACAGGCTGGCACGAGTGGATATAGCAAACATTAAGGACAAAATCTCTCAAGAGAGATGACTAAACCACCTATATTCTCATTAAAATACAGGATCAGAACAAAAGATCGAACAAAATGTTGAGAATCTTGGAGAAATGGAGAAAGTTTATGAAATGCTTATGGAAAAGTTTATGAAATGTGCCTGAAGATATTTCCTTTTACTTCTTTATATTTAAAAACATTTTTTTAGCCAGCTTGGTGGCTCACGTCTGTTATTCCAGCATTCAGGAGGCTGGAACAAGGGGATTTTTACAAGTTTGAGGCCTACATAATCAGTTCAAGGCTAGCCTGAACTACAAAGAGAGGCTCTGTCTTAAGAACACCAAAAAAGATAATTAAACTACTAATTTTCTATTAGTTAATTGAAAGAAACAGTTAGTTTTTATATTGCTTCATCAGTTTTGCATGCCTATATCTGGTAATCTGAGCAACTACTTTGAGGATAACAATATACAATATAATAACCATGGTTAATTTCCTATCATCTTGCTTTGAAATTCTGTATCATTTTTATTATTTTTTCTCTTTAAAAAAACACCAAAAAACTCCCTAAAATATTTTTTGTAAATCAATTTAATCTTTTGATTTTTTGATCATTTTTGCACTTTTTTCATACATGTGTATAACATATTTTCATTGTATCCATACTCTATTACCTTTTCATACACTCATCTTTCTGGGTCTTACTTATTTTGTTTAATGCCATGATTTCCAGTTTCATTCATTTCCTTTTTTTTTTTTAAATCTTTTTTTTTTTAAAGCAGAATAAAATGCCTTTATTGTGGGCATGGAGAAGACTATAGTAGGAAAGGGAGAGAGAGTGATATGGAACTTCTGGCGGCCTGTCCTGGTGTCAAAGGTTAAATAGGCCTAGGTTGGAGGCAGGGTTTAAGAGGCAGATGGCCTGACATGGCAGATCAGAATTGGGCAGGAACATGGGAAAATGAAACAGGATATTACAAAAAGGGAAGTAGGAAGTCATAATTTGACTCAGAGGAAGGAGAGTGGGCCTTAGTACATGACCTCTAGTGGCCAGCGCCATATTGGTTTGGGGCTATACTGGCTCAGCACCATAGCACATGACCTCTAGCACCATATTGGCTGGACACCATAACAACTTGGCAGGAATTACAGTGAGGCGAGAAAACCATCATTCCCATCTTTGGTTATAGGGGGTGATGACTCCTCTTAGACTGCTTCCTGCTGAATAGGGTCATTGGTATGATAGGGAGTGAGGGGATGACAGGTGTTGCCTATGTGAATGCCAGTGTTGGGGATGTCTGCTAGAGTGACAAATTCATTGGCCATGATTGCATGAAGCCTGGATTGAATAAAACTAGACAAAAGTTTAAAAGTGCAGGGCCCTACAAGTAAACAGCTTATTATCATGATTATAGGGCCCAGAAGAGGTAGCAAGAATGGTGCCCATGACTCAAGTGCATCATTCCATCAGGACCATGGTGTAGGGGGAGAGAGGTAATTTTTTAGCTCTGGGTGTTTACACGCAAGCCAGGTGCGAAGATTTTTTACCTTGTCCATAACGATCCGAGATTCATTTACAAAGTAGAAACATTCTTCTCCCAACATAGCACAGATGCCTTCTCTTTCAGCTGTCAGGGTGTCAGAAGCATGTTAATTTTGGAGAGGGCTGCTGCAAGGCTATTAATTTAGTTTTGAAGTATGGCCTGTTTCATTTATTTTACTTTTTATTTAGGAGAGAGATCAGCTATGGTGTCATTTAAGGTCTGCTGAGTATAGTTAACTAAGGCCTTGATATATATCATATAACACTGTCTTTAGACTAGATCTGGTGTTTTTTTTTTTTTTTTGTTTTGTTTTCTGGTACTGGGAATCAAACTCATGACCTTGTGCTTGCCAGGCAGGCGCTGTGCCGCTGAGCTAAATCCCCAGCCCCTAGATCTGGTGGTTTTCAGTAACAGGAACCTAGCATATTTATTGTTGGTTTTATCTATATGGTTACTTGGAGTTTTGCAGTCTCTAGGCAAGAATAAACAAATTTCTTGGAGAAATTAGTATTATTATGGCATTGCTTTGTACATCTTGTATACTTTTCTGTTGGATGTTTAAGACCAAGTTGAAGTGAGACCTGTATTAATTAAAATTCGCTTCTTTCTATCTATCAAGGTCAGTTAAATCTCCTCAGGATTTACCTTGGAAGCATGTACAGTGCTTCTCACTTCTATTGTCAGTGTCAGCTATCTGGATGAGTCACGGCCATTGCTTGACTAAGTTGCTTTCTTTGAAAGCTTGGGAGACATTTTCTCCTGGTGACTCTCCTTAGGTACACTATACACCATAGAATTATTTTCCTTTGTAGTCCCATAATCTCCTTGATCAGAAGATCAGGAACTCAACTGAGTTATATGATGCTGCAGCAGAGGTTCTCTTATGTCCTGAGTCTTTATTGACCATGGAGGCCAAAGGCCAAATATTGGCTGTCCTCTTAGCCCATCTGTCTTTCTAATTTGGTCTCCAAACCTCAGTTGTTGAATATCCAGAACAGAAGATTAATGACACTATATTGTAATGGGAGCAGTGAACTTAACTATTAAAATTTTACCTGAGTATTAAGCACCTTGAAGTATAAAGTACAGCCCCTTTAGTACAGAGTACGTCAGGAGCATGTTGATTTTGGAGAGGGCTGCTGCAAGGCTATTAATTTGGTTTTGAAGTACGGCCTGTTTTATTAATTTTACATTTTATTTAGGAGAGAGATCAGCTATGGTGTCATTTAAGGTCTGCTGAGTATAGTTAGTTAAGGCCTTGATATGTATCATATAACACTGCACAGCCCCTTAGTACAGCCTCTAAATCATACATAGTATTGTAGCATAACAGGCATGATGACATTTTTGTAGCATGATAGAATATCCCTTTTAGTCATCATCCCTACCTAATATGTAAGGAGCTTTTACCTAACTTGTCCTTAGACAAGATGTCATTTAAGAAATTTGTTCTCTGTTTTTCTTTTTTTTGTTTTGTTTTTTTGTTTTTCTCCGGTACTGGGAACCGAACTCATGACCTTGCACTTGCCAGGCAGGCGCTTTTGCCGCTGAGCTAAATCCCCAGCCCCTCATTTAAGAAATTTGTAACATTGTCTGGGTTGTATAATATTTAAGCATCTCTAAGTGTAGTGATATGTACATAGCATATACATCACATAAGTTTTTGGTAAAAGGTTAACATTTAAATGATGACCTCAGTTGGCCTGGCATAAACCTCTTAATGCACGTATCTGGAGCACAAATGAAAGGCAGATGTCTGGATCTGAAAGAAAATGTCTATCACTTTTATAAACAACCCCAATTTTACATTTTAGAATATCATAATTTGGAAGGCATAAATACATTTAATATACCATGAAATTGACAATAATGAATTATTATTTTGTTTTTTAGTTTAGTTTTGTACCAATAACATCTTTTAATCAAAAATACCTTACTGTCTTATTTTCGAAAACTTGACCTTCTGACAACTGCTAGTGTAAACATATCACAATAATTTATTTTGAACAATATTTATTGGGGTGTCTGTCATAAGGCTATAGAGATTATTGGGGCTTCCTATTAATGAACAAGGACTGGACAAATGTTTCCAGGCAGCTGCTTCCTTATTCATTAATTGGAGTCCTGTCCAACAGCTTCTCCCTACCATAAGGGATTTTTATTTAATTATCTTAACAATATTTTTTAAAGTTCTATGAACATGTAACATTTATAAAACCAATTTTGACATCATTTCTACCAGCTGGCAACCTTGGTGGAAGCATACCTTTAACTTACATAACATATATCTACAAGTCAAATTAAATTACAGGCAGTTGTTTCAAAAGTCAAAAAATACAAGAAGAAAAGTTTGTTAAGCTCAAATAAGACACCTGTTTACAGACTGGACAGAGAGACAAACAAACAAGGACACATACACAAGACAAATTTGCTTATAAAATCAGAGTGCACTCAAATATATTTTTGGCCAAATTGAATTATAATAATTTTTATAATTTTTTAAGTTTGTAATTATAAAGACTAGTCAGAACTCTTATTTGTATTTTTTGTGGGTCAGTTAGAGATATCTTATAAGAATTTGGAAAAAATTAAAGCTTTTTATCTATAACTAATATATTTTTAGTACTTTATTTTGTCTTAAGAATATCAGCAAATTTGTGTCCCTTTTTGTGTCCCACGACACCTATGGCATTGTGACCTTGAGAGGTAGTGTACAGGGTGAAGTGTTGAGTGGGGTTAGAGAGAGTGAGGGCTGGGACCCTTAGAAGAGCATGTTCAGTGGTGAGACCGAGCAGGTTGGCCAACAATGAATCTGGTGGCCATAAGATCTCCTGTGAGGGCAAGGAACTAGTGGATGGCTTACCCCCTCTCTGGTGGCTAAGACAGTCGCACTTCCAGTGGCCCTTGAGGTTGCAGTGTGGGACAAGGCTTCCTGGGTGCTTGTGGGTTGGGGCAGGCTTGTGCCATGTCCTTTGTTGCTGTACTTGCAGCATGGTCCAGGAGGGGCTTGGGCATTGCTGCTGGCACCACTTTGTTTGACATCTGCCTGCTTAGCTTGCCTACTTTAGGAACCCTGAGTGCTGCTACTAGAAGCTCTTATTGATATTGGGCAGCTACCTTAGCAACTGGAGTCTGCTAACCTGCTTGTCTAGTTTTTGTTGTTCCTCTCTATTGAAAAAAATGAAAGGCCAAAGCTAAGAGCTCTTCCTGTGAGGACTGAGGGCTGAGCTCAGATTTTTAAAATTTAGCCTGAATATCTGGGGCTGACTGTGAGATACCGTGAGAGTTCAGTACTATCCCTGCATTTAACTGTGGATCTATATCTGTAAACTGGCTTAGAGTCTCAGTGAGACAAGCCAGAAACTCAGCAGGATTTTCATTGTCCCTCTGAGTCTGCTCCATAAGTTTATTATAATTCACAGGCTTGTGAGAGATCTTTTTAAGGCCAGTCATAATATAGTCAATCATTATTTTGACCTTGTAGGGGCCCTCAGGCCCCTGATAATTCCAATGGGGATCTGTAAATGGCACCGCAGCAGCTCCATCAGGATAATCAGGATTAGCTCGGTGCTTAATGTTAGCCTCCTGTTGGGCTGCGTCCCATAACTCCTTTCTTTGCTGAGGAGAAAGAGTTGAGTAGAGAATGGTGAAAAGATCTTTATAATGCAAATCATAAGAACTATTGACAAATTCTAACTCTAAAATATATCTGTGGGGATCAGCTGCAAAAGACCCCAATTTATTAGAAATTTGTGAAAGGTCAGAGAGGGTAAAAGGAACATGGATACAAACTAGCCCTTCAGGGTCAGCCTGTTCCCAAAGAGGGCACACAAGTTGAGAATGAGATGACTTAAGAGGTGATGAAGGGTTAGTGGAGCCTGGAGGAAATGGGGGTAAGCAAGTGGAGTCAGAGCAAGATGGAAGAGAGTGGTCGTGTGGCCTGCAGCAAGATGGCCGCTGGTGACCATGTGACTCATAACAAGATGGCTGCCAGTGGCCATATGACTTAAAACAAGATGGCCACCAGTGACCATGTGGCTCATCACAAGATGGCCACTGGTGGCCATGTGGCTCATCACAAGATGGCTGCCCATGGCCATATGGCTCATCACAAGATGGCCACCCATGGCCATATGGCTCATCACAAGATGGCCACCTGTGGCCATGTGGCTCATCACAAGATGGTCACTAGTGGCCATGCAACTAGCAGTTGCCATCTTGTGACTTTTACCATATGCCCTTTTAGATTGGGTGTGATGGGGAGAGGAGAGGAAGGTGACACAGGAGGGGAATAAGAGGAAGAAGAAGAAACTTGAGATGAAATAGAAGTTGTATCTGCAGAGGATGTGGACCTGTCAACTGACTCTAGAGGAGAATGAGACCGAGTGTGGGGCTGAGCACATGGGGCTGAGGGTGGGGATGATGGCGAAGAAGCAGAGGGAGGAATAGGGTCTAAGGTCGATGTGTGGAAAGTTGGGGATAGGTGAACTGTGGCTTTGGGAGATGGAGAAAGCTCAGAAATGGGCAAAGTAGGGTAGAGAGAAAAGGATTGGGTTGCTGGCTAAGATGGCTGGGGTGAGGGGATTTGGTCATCTGGCTGATCAGGATAGGGCTGAGAGGAAGAGGGTAAAGAGCCAGCTTGTGGAGACTGAGGATAGGATGGAGAGGGAGCAAAGGCAGGGGGACCATCATCTAGAGGCTCAGGAGAGGCTTTAGGAGAGGATTCTGGTAGTGTGGAACGGGCCAAGGATATTTGGGCCATCCCACATGCCTGAAGGAGAAGAGGACATGCCCTGAGAGCAATAAAGGCATGAACATAGGGCAGATCCTTCCATTTGCTGTTCTGGTAGCAAAAATTGCCCATGTCTCTAAGGATAGTAAAGTCATCCTCAGGCCATTGGATCTCATTGTCTAGGTTATATTGAGGCCTGGCTGTCTGGCAATAAAAGATTAACTGCTTTGGTTTAAGGGTGTCTCTTAGTCCCAAAGTATTTAAATTAGACAGGAGTGTGCTTTGGAGGGTGGGGATTAGTGTTCCCCATTCTGTGGCCGGATCAAAGGTGAGCCAGAGGCTGAAGCAGCCAATTCTTGAAATCCCTGAGAGGGCCGTCACCCTTTCTAGGATGTGAGACAGGAGAAAATGCCCAAATCTACCCTCCTAATCATCATCGAGAAAGCAGAAGGGCATTCTGTAGGACAAAAAGGACACAGTAATCTTGAAAGGGGGTCCTGACATAGGCCTATGGTTTTTGGTAAAGAAGAAAAAAGTGAAACAGGAACTCTCAGAGCAGAAGCAGGCTCACCTGTGAGAATTGGAGCAGGCCAGTGTTGGATGAAGGCTGGCAACAGCAAACATCTGGGCAAAGGAAAAAGGCTCGTTGGCAGAGGAGCTCAAACCAATGGAGCAAAAGCTCTCTCCCTCAGTAAGGCCACACAGCCTGCACTAAGTCATGGCACCAATATGATAGGCTTTTCCAGCACAGAGAGAAGTAAAGCAAAATAAAATGCCTTTATTGTGGGTGCAGAGAAGATCACAGTAGGAAAGAGAGAGAAAGACGTGGAATTTCTCTCATTCATTTTCCTGTAGGTGAAATTCTGTTCTTTTTATAGTTGAATAATACTACATTGAGTGTATGTACCACATTTGCTTTATTCATTCATCTATTGATGAGCACCCAGCCATATCTTGGCTATTCTGAATTGGGCCACAATAAACATAGGTATGTAGGTAACCATACAGTATGCTGACTTCAAGTCCTTTGAGTATATACCAAACAGTGTTATGTCTGGGTCGTGTAGTAGTCATGAGGTACTTTCCATTCTCACCAATAGTGTAGAACTGTTTCTTTTACCATGCATCTTCCTCATCATTGATTGTTTTTGTATTCTTGATTGTAGTCATTCTGACTGGTGTAAAATGGAATCTCAATGTAGTGTGATTTGCATTTCACTAGTGAGTCTGAGGATGCTTCTATGGGATGCCTACCAAATGACTTTCCTTGGATCGGACACCTAAGGTAAAAAATCACAGAAATCATTAATGATAAGAAAAGCTGAGAAACTAACTCTGTGATCTTCAGCTAGTCTCTAGTAAAACCCAAACCTCAAAATATCACCTTACTTAACTAACTTAGCTACAGCTCTCTGTTATCTGACTTTGACGGTTACCACTGCTACCATTTAATGGTTTAGATCTAGAATGTTCCCCAAAGGACTCATGATGGAGCTTTTGGAAGGAGATTGGGTTATGGGAGTGTTATCAAGACTGCAAACAATGTTACTTTAATATCATCTTTTTCTTTCTTTTTATCCCTCCTACACAGATTATTTCATTTCCCCTTTTTGCCTATTCTGTAGTTCTTTCTTGTTTCCTCAGTTTCTTCTTACACTATATTTCACAACCATGGATATTTTAATCTACATTATAGAAGTAAAATTAGCATAAAGTAAAATTTGTCTATTTTTATATTTTAAAGAGAATAGTAGAAAAAAGAACAATAGCAAAATACAAACAAAAACAAAGCAAGGACATTAAAATTGATATGGGGTTTCAAAGTAAATGATAGGGATTAACAGTGGGTTTTGACAACTGTGTACTTCTGTATAACAACCGCCATAATTGTTGCAAAAGATATTTCTGTAACTATCACCTTTATGATCATCTGCAACATCTTGTTCTCCAACTCTTCAGCCTTTGCTTAATGCTAATGTGCTTTCTATTGTCATAGATGAATTTTGTCCTTTCTAGAATTTCATATAAGTGGAATAATATAGTTTACACTCTTGTGTTTGCTTCTATCATTCAGCATTATGGTTTTAAGATTCATTCATATTGTTGTATGGGTCAGTAGTTCAATCCTTACTGTGTAGTATTCTATTTTATGGACATATTCCAATTTCCTTATTCTTTTTATTTTTTTAAGGAAGGAAAGATTTGTTCAGCTCACAGTCTGTAGAAACTCTATAGCAGGTTGGCATGACAGAGGGGCGATTGCTCATGGTGGCAGAAGACAGCAAAAGCAACAAGAGCAAAAAAGCAATTTCCTTATTCTTTCACCCATTCTTCACATTAGGTTGTTCCCAGAGTTTGACCATTATGAATAAAATCACTGTGAAGATTTGTATCTTGGTCTTTGGACGTATATGTTCCCTTTTCTTAATTAATTATGTGGGAATTGATTTGTTGGTTGGATGATAACTGTATACTTAACTTTACCAGAAACTGGCAAGTTTTTTTTCCCCAAGTAATTGTGCCATTTTAAATTCCCACTGGCAATGTTTTTCTACAGTCCTGTCATTACTTGATACTTTTAACTAGTTTTAGTCATTCTAGTGAATGTGTAGTGGTACTTCATGGTAATTTTATTCTGCATTTCTCTGATGGCTTATGATGTTGAGCATGTTTTCATGTGCATATTGGCCATTTGTGTACATTTTCAGTGCCCCATTCCACTCTTTTGTCCATTTAACATATATTTAATTTAGTAACCCTTTTTGACTTATTAAATTCTTTACAGATCAGCAAAATATAATTTGTTTCTAATTTAAAAGTGCTATTTCTCTGTTATACCCAGGTAGTTAAGTCTTTGGTTTAATTTAACAGTGTCTGTACTTGTTGCTTATATTTAACTCCAGCATATCAATGAGTGGAAAAATCTGTCAAAAGGCCAACAATTCCTAGAAAATGGCTATTGATAATTGTGTATTAATTTCACACAAGTCCTGAACCTGTGATGAACATTATATAGCAATCTTATCAAGAGAGATATAGTAGCCAATGAGGAACTTACACAAACTAGCTTCCTAGCATGGTTTGAATGATTCAGTTAACAAGCTTGTACCACAGTTAGAACTAGAGTTTGACTGATTGTAAGAGATAGCATCACCTGAATTTCTTCAGTTAAATTGACAAACAATGCACTGAAAAGTATGTTGAAATAGGTGTGCATCAACGTGAGATTGGAATGCCTTCTCTCAGTTCTCTGAGTGCAAATTTAAGTTACCGTGATAGATTATCATCACCTGTGTCTAGATTCAGTAGATTCTTGGTGTTCAGGGTACTCATGTTCTACAACATCATGGAAAATACTACAGTAAACACTGAACTACCTCCTAGGGTAAATGTATATAGATCAACATATAACAATTTTTAATCCTAAGACACAGTTCATACTAGTAAGTGCTATGCTCTATTTTACAAAAGAGAACACAAGACTGGGAACTGTTAAGTCACTTGCTTGCATCTAACACACTCAGAGGGCAAGAGTTTGATTCAAACTTCATCTACCTGGCCCCAGAGCTGGAGCTTCTTAAACTACATAGCCCTGCCTTAACTCTCCCTGTCCTCTGTTCATCCCTGTGTGAAAGTAGAAACGGGGAGGCAGAGCATTGCCTTCGTGGACCGGAGCTGGCACTCAGCCCTTTGGGTAACTCAGTTCTTTGCTGTGCTGCATCAGTCCACGAACTATGGCAAAATCTTCAGGAATATTGATTTTGGGGCTGCAAATCAAATTTAGCAAGAAGATGAATTCACAGTTATGGGATCTGTGAATAGCAAGAACTGACTGTATACAGAAGACCACAAAAGCACACACATCTTCATACCAATCACTGGCAACTTTGGAAGGTGGGGGAAGAGGGCCTGGCAGGATGGCACTGAACAGTGGTTTCTGAGCTTTTTTCATTATGACTTTAAATTGGACGCCAGTGAGATTCTCTCATTATTTTAAGCCCTCTGCTTTATGTCATGCTTGTGTATCACATATAGCTAGTTGACATTTTTATGGGTCAAAATAAATGGATTGGGTAACAAAGCTACAAAATTTGAGTCATGTGATCAGCTAGTTATTTATTCATTCATACCATAGACTTACATCTCTCATTAAGCAAGTACTGGTAGATTTGCTCAGTCATATTTATATAAACAGAATCATAAGGCATAGAAGAGTTTCATCGCTATTATATCTTTGCTTTTCTAATTTCTATATTTGCAGTCATCAGAAGTTTGTAATAACATGAGTCCAGCTGTTTCCATAGCTCAATTTAAGGGATGAAGTAATGACATTTGGCAGAAACATTAAAGCTATACAAACTTCATACAACTGGTAATAATCAGAATATTATTCCAGACAACTTGGACCTACGAATCAACTGGAAGAACTCAAGAGATCACAAAATGGGAGAAGGTGACACTTTCTTAAGGTGGAAAATCATTTAGGTACAAAATCTATTGTCTTATTTTTTCCTTCTGCATTCACACACTTGAAAAAGACAATTATCCTGAGGAAGGTCTTTGTGAGTAAGTTTTGAATCTTTCTAGACTTTCCTGACTAACTTGTTTTACAATATGAATAATATAACCATTACATAATATCAAACTTTTGGGGTTATTTTCAATTTAATGTAGTGCTTAGATGTTGAGTAAGATTTAATTTTATTAATTTTATCTGGTAGTAAATATATTTATTAAAAATTATGTTTATTTTTATGTTGTATAATAAACATTTTTGGATTTAAAAATATGAAATATTTAATTAATGCTTTATTTATGAAACTGGCATAGCTAAAATAAAATGCAGATATTTTAATAATATCAAATTTGCTATTTTTCTTAGGTACTGTAATTTTCATTTGAGTAGGGGTACATACTTGGAGCTCTTGACTACTGCTAACTCTGAAACTTATTCACTTTTTACATAACAATTGTCATATTAAGTTCTTTGAAAGTATTTCTTCACAAATTCTTTATAAAGTGATATAGTTTTAAGGAAAAGAATGGATCTTAGAATAAATAAATGACTTTGTGGGCTTGTAATTTAAAATAAACATTTTCATGTCAATATATAAATGTATATAAATACTGACATGAAAATGTTTATTTTAAAACATTTTTAAAAACTTGAGTTGACTATTTAACAATTTAATTTAACTTAGTATTAAATTACTAATGTTCATTACTAAATATTTAGTACTAAACAATTATTAAATATCAGTACTAAATATTTAGTATTTTAAGGGAAATTTTTAGCTAGTGTAAATGTAAACACTAATAATATGTTATCTCTGGCTTCCAGGGTTACAGGACAGTAGAAGCTGCTCACTGTTGCAAGTAAATATATCTGCTATGAGCAAAAGCATCAGCTGAAAATATAATTAAAGTCCAGTAGGAGCTGCTCAGTGCTACAAGCAAATGTATCTATTGTAAGCAAAAACATCAGCTAAAAATATAAGTAAAGTTTCACAGAGAAAAACTTTAAGAAACTCATGAGGCACAGAATAGAAGTATGGTGTGTAGTGAGAAAAGTGTTTTAGGCAAAGGAAGTAATAATGCACATGAACACACAGGCATGAAAATTGGTGTGTTTGTAATTATAGCATTACAGTGTAGGATATGTATCTTTTTCAAATCAGACTGCTATAACAAGACAATGGACCAGGATGGTTAAACAATAAACATTTGCTTCTCATAATTCTGGGGCTGGGAAATATGAGATCAAAGAGTTGTCAGGCTGAATGTATGGTGAGGTCATACTTTATAGCTTGTAGGCCAATGCATGACAGAGAGAGAGAGAGAGGGAGGAGAGAGGGACCATCTTGCCTTTTTCTATACAATTTATAATATAGAAATATAGATATACAAATTATAAAGTTATATATAATATAGAAATATATTCTCTATATAATATTCTAATATAATATATTGATATATAATTAATTAATATTAATTAATATATAAGATATTAATATATCTATCTAATATATCTATATAATATTCTATATATAATATTCTAATATATATTCTAATTATAATATTCTGTATATAATATACAAATTATAAAGTTATAATTTCTATACAAGCACACTAATCATATCCATGAGGGATACTTACCCTCATAGATAGTGTATCATGACCTACTTACCTCCTAACTATCTTCAGATATCTTCACATTGGGGATTAGAGTTCAACACATGAAGTTTGAGGGAACACAATCATTCAGTCCACAGTAATGTAATACATGTGGAGGAGTTAGTGAAAGATACAGTTCAAAAAACAATCTGGGTTAAAATTGAAGATAGTTTTGACAATGAAATTAAGAAATATATGTATATCAACAAAAAGCCTCGGGGTCTCACACCTCTGCCAAGGCAATGAAGCCAACAAACCAAAAATTCAGAGGTAGTGAATATATCAAAAAAGCAAATTTTTAAACGAAAGAGGAAAAAAAGTCATCAGCAGAAAAATAACAGAATTATAGGCATAAAGCAGCACCTGTAAGTAATAATTCTCGATGTAAATGGCCTCACTTCCCCAACTAAAAGACATAGATAGGGAGAGTGGATCAAAAATAGAATCCAAGAGTCTATTGCATTTGAGAAACTCATCTAACCTGAAAAGATACACATAGACTAAAAACCGAAGGATGGGAAACAATATTTCATGCAGTAGGGCCACAAAAGCAAAAAGGGGTGCAATTTTATTCTTGGACAAGTATACTTCAGGCTAAAGTTGATGAGAAGCAAAGGTCACTACACACTAGTTAAGGGAACAATTCAACAAAAAGAGATAATACTTGTAGGTCTACATGCACTGGATATTGGAACACCTAATTTTTAAAAATGAATATTGATGGATATAAAAGATCAAATAAATACCAACACAATCTTAGTAGGTGTTATGGCTTGTACCTAGATGTCCTCCCAAAGCCTCATGCATTCATAGGTGGGACTTTGCAGAGGTGGCTGGATCTAGGGTATGTGAATATGGATTAAGAGTGTGATAACTGGACTAGTCCACTGATTGAATTGGCACTGTTGTGTATGTGGGTGATGGGAAGACCCACCCTGCCTATGGGTGGCATCAATGAATAGGCTTGTCTCTGTGATGGAATATAAAGGGATAGAAAGAAGGCAGGCTGGTAGGTTGCTGCTTCTATTTGTTGCCTCCTGCCTGCTCTGCCACGTATGGACTCTTTCTTCTCTGTAATGGCCCTCTACTATGCCACCCTGCCTTGGAACCAACTGACTATGGACTGAACTATAAGCTGAAATCAACCTTTTGTCCTTTAACTTTGGATGTTGGGTATTGTCTCAGCAATGAGAAAAGTAACTAAGGCAGTGAGTGACTTCTATATCCCACTTTCATGAAGAGATCAACTAAACAAAAAATCAACACAGAAATATCAGAACTGAACCACATCTTTGAACAAATGGACTTAATAGACACTTATCCACAGTGTCCTACTCTACTACAACACAGTATACTTTCTTCTTTGTGGCATATGAGACTTTCTTAAAAATAAACCATATATTACTCCACAAAGCCTAGTTCAATAAATACAAAAGAATTGAAATCACTGTATGTATCCTGACAGGCCATTGTGCATTGAAACTAGAAAACAATTGCAAAAGAAACCACAGAAAACTGGAAATTTAATGATGCTCTTGAACACTCAAGGATTGGCTCCTAAGACTCAGTCAGAGAGTGCCTGGATCTAGGTACTAAAATATTAGGAGATCGTTTACTGTAATGGTTAACTTTGATTGTCACCTGGTTTGGCTTGAGAGGCGCTAGGACACTACTCTGTCTAGGAAAGCCATAGGGGCATGACTTTGGGGACTATATCTGGTCCCTGCCCATATCCTTTTTAGTGCTTTCTCCTGCCCTCTACTTCCTGGATGTCATGATGCAAGCAGCTTTTCTCCATCACATCCCTTATGTCATGATGTTCCTTTGAACCAGGTAAGTATAGCTGTGTAACCTCTGACACTGAGCTAAAATAAACCTTTCCTTCTTTAAGTTATGGATGTCAGATTTTCTAACCTGCAACAAAAAAGCTAACTAATAACACTCACTAGACTCTATAATTGTGATAGTTTTCTTTGCCTTTAAAGAATAGGTCTCTCTGCTTTGCTGGAGGTAGAATGAAGATGCTAAACCATAGCACCCAAACTTCATATAGACATGAAATCTATATAATATTTCTGAACATATGAACTCTATGTAATAGGGGTCTAATTACATCAAAGAACTTACTTTCCTCATTGTATTATACTGGATAAAGTTCCTAAGCCTGCTCCAATCAACAGTGGTCAATGCAATGTGTCTTACTGGGCAATCATGATTCATTAGAACTCTATATTTGGACATGTTAATGTTAATGAGAGAGAGAGAGAGAAAGAGGGAGAGGAAAAGAGAGACAGAGACTGAGATTCTATATTTTGAGCATAAATGCTAGGCTGACAACACAGCAGCTCATCATTATCACATCATGATAATATCTCGAATCTCTGGTACCTACTTATCAATTTCCACTTACGTAGAGTGCCTACAATTAAAACTTTAGTGATAATTACTCTAATTATTTAAATATGTGAAAATTTTTTAGGAGAATTATATAATTTATACTAGGAGTGTTATGGCTTGTATCTACATGTCCCCTCAAAGCCTCGTGCAGTCATAGTTGGGGCTTTTTGGAGGTGGTTGGATCTAGGGTGTGTGCTGCTGGGATCAAGGATGTCATACTGAAATTGATTTATGGTTCAATGCTAGGATTAAGGCTTCTTCACCTATGGGGTGATGGCTACCTGCTCAAAGGGTGGATATCCTGGATAGGACATATACGGGGCAGAAAGAGGGTCACTGCTTTTTTCTTGCTGCTTCTTTGCTATTTTGCTGCTTTGATGCCTTCTACCTGCCACTGACTGTTTCTCCTCTCCATGCCATCCTACCTTGGAGCCAGCCTCTACTGAAACTTCTACAAACTGTGAACTGCAATGACCTTTTCTTCCTTTAACTTTGAGAGTTGGGGTTTTGTGTCAGCAATAAGAAAAGTAACTAAGACAAGGAATGTTACAATAAGCAGGTTCATTTTTAGTTATAAGAAAGAGAGTACTTGTCCTTTAATGACCCAGACATCATCCTACTCTTTCCACTCCAGACTGTACAGGAAATTCCTCATCATCAAGTCTCTCAAAACCACTCTCAGACTTTACCCATATTTTTAAATTTCTGTCATTTCTTAGTTTTTGAATAGCAGGAATCTCCTGTATAAAACCACATGTTTCTATTGGAACAATGACCTAAAAGTAGAAATTAATTTCAACCTGTGATTCTATGCTTTCTTACAAAAACACTGGAAATAAGCCTTTTATTTAATGACATGAATCTAAAGTAATATAGAAAATTCTTCTAAGAGTTGATAGTGCCCTTAAGCTTGGCTATGGTTTAAAGTTCAGTTAAATGATTGATATTTTCTCTTAGGTTTTTACCTCAAAGTCAACAGTAATTGCTGACACTTACATCTTTTATTTCAGAATATGGCTTTCTTTCCTGTCATTTAAAATGAGTAAGCTTTTGCTTACTATTATCTTTTCAGTTTTGAGCAGTTCTAGACATGTGGTAAGCACTCAATATCCTTGAATACATCCATAAAGACATATGGTGTGAGAGTTAAGGTGGATTGTCACTTAGATTGGCTTGGGAGCTATCTAAGAAATTAGTAAAGCACACTTCTGGGTGTACCTGGGTGGGTCATAGACCCCATGACCTTGGGTAGTACTTTGGCCACAATCTTCTACCATAATGCTTCTGCCTCACAGCCAGCCAATTATGGACTGAATCCCCTGAAATCAAATTAAACCTCTCTGCTTTTAGATTGTGGGTATTGGGTATTTGGTCCCACGAACAGGAAATCTAACTAGTATATACAGTATAAGGCAATGGAAGAAGTGTTGCTATAGTATGTCACTAAATTCTTTGAACTGCATGGTAGGTAGGTAGTCTCCAAAGATGCCTATTATCAATTTCTTCCTGGAAGCTATGTGCATACTGTTTCGTCCAATGAAAGGTCAAATCTATTTCTTTTACCCTAACTTCTAGCTTGACCTTTTAAATTTCTTTAACCAACTAAATTTAAAGAAATGATACTGTGAGAGTTCTGTGCCTTGCATTAGCTTTTTTTTCCCCTCTTTAATTTAGCCAAGTTAGAAGAAGTCCATAGTCTTACTGGGAGAAAGTTCATGTGGACTCACACTGAGAAACAGAGGATTCATATGAGTGAATCCTCTTTGATCTTATCTTAGCCTACTCATAAAATGAAAGCAACTGAATAAATGACTCTAATTCATATCACATAGAACAGCAGAAGAACTATTCAGCTAAGTAATCCTGGTCCAAATTCTTATCCTACAGGATTATGAGAAATATTAAACTGTTATTTTAAGCCACTAAGTTTTGGGTTGTTTATGAGATAGGTTTCTGAAATAAAATTCTTTAAAGTTATATGACAAAAACCACAGAGTGGTTGATCATGAGAAGTAGTTTTTAATGATTCAGAAGCGAACAACTCAATCAGATTCTTTAATTTTGTAAAAAATAAAGGACTAGAAATGAGTTGCTTTGTAAAAAGATTTGCTTGCAGTTGTTAATGTCTTCTTTTTAGTTCTCTCACCAGGATTTTGAGTTGTGCCTTTGTCTGGTAATGATATATTTTTACTAATATAAGAGCAGTAAGACTACATATTTTTCTCTACTCCTTTTTCTTAAAATTCTTGGTGGGAGGAGATAGGGTGTGATAGTTTGACATTCTCTACCTTAAATGTGATCCTCCATTAATTCTTTCACTGTACCATTCTCTCTCTCCATGTGCTTTAGAAATTAGGGATGAAGATGAGCTACCATACTTGATCTGGATTGATTCATTTTTTGTGACCAAGTCATATTTTCTGACAAATTAGATTTTAAAGGGCACTAAGTCCTTTAAGAAATCACATCAATGATTGCACTTGATACATGCATCAAAAACTAAATAAAATATGTAAATTCTGAAACAAGTTGATTGTTTGAGCAGACTCAACTTCCAGATCTTTAGCATTATATGAAAAATTTCTGAAAATTACTCCTTAGGGGTTGATTCTCTTTTCCATCTCTATATTCACAGTATCTTTCCATTTTAATAAAGAAAGGCGTATTTGTCTCTGTTCAGAATCTTGTATTTAGAAAACACCAAAGTATCACCCCTTACCACTTCCCACCAAGGACTTTGAGAAAAGAGAACAACAGGCAAAATACATAGCCTTATTGTTCTTATCAAACTAACATGTAAGGGCCATTTCTTCTATGGTAGGAATAGCTACTAATTGGTAAGAGGAACAATGCTTTTATTTTTTAGCAGGAAATTTGAATAGAGAACAAAGATGTCAATCTATTTTATTTTCTTAGTCTAATAATGGGTATTAGTGTTTTCTTTCCTTCTTTTCTCCTGCATACCTCATTTATTTCCTTTCTGTGGTAGCCCCAGAGAAAAAGCTTTATTAGGTGACAGCTCTACAAACTATATCTTTTTTTTTTTTTTTTTTTTTTTCTATTTTGCCACAGGGTTTCACTATGCAGTTCAGGCTGGCCTTGAACTCACTTTGTATCCCAGGCGGGCTTCGAACTCATAGTGATCTTCCTACTTCAACCTCCAGAGAGCTAGGATTACAGACATGTGCCACCAGGCCTGGCTTAAGCTATATCATTATAAAGCAGATGTTTAAAATCTTTAGTTCACCTCTAAATATAATTGTGTTGCTCGCTTCTGATTGCATTTGGGTGTGTGCCCTTTCTTTTTATTCTGTTCAAGTAGGAGAAGGTCATGTTACACAGAAACCATGTTTATTGCCAAACCTAGGGGTGGGATCTTTGGCTCGTGTATTGGATAGTTATAATATTATGTATTGCAGACTTTCATTCCTCCCACATATGTTCTCTTTCAACTTACAAAAAGTAAAAAGACCATGGGAGGAAACTCTAGGACAGTTTAAGATTGAGGAGGGAGGTTCTGCTGCTTCATTAAGTCAGGGGCACACTATTAGGCAGGTAGAGGTTATTAAGTTAATAACTTGTATTAACATAAAATATAATGAATGACAGTGTGTGTGAAGTTTGGGTAATAATTTCACAATCTCCTGAAGTATATTGGTAGATATAATCTGACATTATTTAGTGGAAGTTTTGTTTAAGTGTCTCCTCCCTGGGACAAGTCAAGACTCCTGATACAGAAAAATAAATATATTTAACATAAAATATCAATATACAAGCTATAGATATTTACATTCAATAAAACCACAGAAGAAAAATAAACCCTCAGATATGCTTTATAGCATTTTATATTTTGTATATTCCCCTTTTTGGTGACTGAGTTATCTCCATTTCCATCTCAATGTGAAGGTAAAGAGGATACAAAGGGCGAGCTGTTTGGCTCCAGTAGTATCTTTGCCAACAATCCTTTTTTTATTTTTTCTTGAGACACGGTCTTACTATGCAGTTCAGGCTGTCCTTGAGCTCACTTTGTATCCCAGGCTGGTCTCGAACTCACAACCATTCTCTTGCCTCAGCCTCCTAAGTGCTGGGATTGTAGGCGTATGCCACCATGCCTGGCAAGATGAGCTATTTGGAAGAAGGTGTGATAGATTCATCAGCAAAATTAAGATGCCTTGGTCTAGCAAACCTCTTTCAACATGCTTCACTTTTGTGTTGTGAGTTTATCATTGCCTTTTGATAATATCCAGAATGAATACTTAGGGGTGTAGCTGATGATGTGTTAGTATTAAACCCTTGTATGCAGAGAGAGATCAGAAACACATATTATTTTGGAAGACATTCTTTTGTACCAAAAACCCCAGAGGCTAGTTGGTTCTTAAAAGGGATGGAGATGTGGATCTTATTGCTTTCAGCATTTTGTTTTTTGGAGAAAAACCACAGTCAATTACTGGGAAGTTGAGGGAAAATGAGAAACAGTGAAAATCTTGCTCTGAAGCTTTGTCCTGTATTATTCATGTTTGGAGCTAGAGGTGAAGTTTGTCATTGGCAATTGACAGAGAAAGTGGAATTTAGGAGGAAAAAAGATGGTATATTTCAAACCTTCCATTTGTCTCAGTTAAAGCAGTAACTTTAAAGCAGATGCCCTTGTGTATTTTTCTTGAATTTCGAGGATATGATGAGCTAATCAGAACAATCAGACCTAGAATTATGTAGCTTTTATTTATATATGTATTTATTCAGCAAATACTAAGTGTTATCTGTGTTTCAAGCTATGCTATTTCTTGGAGCCATAGTAATAGAATATAGAGTGAAGAACCACGAAACAGGAATGGTCAGGAGCTGAGGCCCAGGACATCTAGTAAAAAGGGGAAAGATAGGGAGGGCAAAGCATAGAGGACCTGGTGAAGAGTTTGAGTGGGAAAAGTCACGGAGGATGGAAAAGCCAAAGGTCATGGGGGATGGCAGCAGGAAAAGCAAAAGCAGAAATGAGGAAGTTGGCGGAGATCAGGCAAGAGAGATGGGCAATTATGTATCACATTTTTGCTCATAATTAAAATTAGAATTTTCTTATTTAATGCAAAATTACAAACCATAGGAATGCAAAACCATAGGAAATTTTAAGTGATTTGTTATCTGTTTGCAGAACAATTGTTTGAAAGTTTAAAAATCATGATTTTTGTATAAATATAAGATAAACACATCAGATACAATATTGAATTCACTAACTAATGAGGAAAACAGAAAGGTGTTTCAAGTGGTTCAAAGCAGAATCCAGAGTCAATTCATATCAGAATATCAGGTTAAAAATTGCTGAAATTAATTAGCAATAATTTAGATGATTAATTGGTTAATTGATTAATTGGTCAATTGGTCTATACTCATGGCCCTGATTCCCAGAAACTGTGAGACAAGAAATGGCCTTTAAAATTTTTTTTGAGGTAATTGGGTACTCAGCAATAGACAACTAATGTAAAAATCAATGATTGCGGACCAGGATATTTAAATATATCCGATACGTGGAGAAGAAGAGTAATTATTAGAGACTGGGGAATGGTAGGAATGGGAGATACTGGTAAAAAGATATACTATTTCAGATAGGAAGACCAATCCTAAAAATTTAAAGTGGATTAATTTGATTCAGTCATCCAACTTGTGTACATGCATTGCTATTGTTGGGTAAATGTTGTTCAAAGGCCTGTGGGCTAACCGCTTTGTTAACATCCTGTGGTGCTATTGGGGGATGGTAAAACATTTAGGGGGAGGAAGTTAGGTCATTGGATGTGCATTGAAAGGAATATTGGAACCATTGTCCCTTCCTGCTTTTCTTTCTAGCTGCCGTGTCCACCGTGAGCACTTTACCATGGGGAACTGTGCTGCCATAGAACCAAAGTAAAACAGCCCGTGACTGTGGACCAGAGCCCCTGAAAACCAGGTAAAGCTTTTCCTTTTTTAAGGTGATGATCTCAGGTATGTTTTTCACAATGATAGAAAGATAACATATGTATCATATCATCTCTTTGTACAAAGAAATATATAAATTATAATTTGTCAATATTAAATCAAAAATAGGTAAGATAGACAACTCCCTCTACAATATAGTTTTGCATTTTGTCCTTTCCAAATTCCATTTGGAATTAGGATTTTAGAGCTATGCAAAACAGAGAGCTCCCATGCCTATGACTGTAATTTTGGTAAGGTGTCTAGAATAAATTTGCTTAGCTACTAAGTGGCCTGAGTCCAGATTTGGTGCTTGTTTCTAGTATGTAGGCCAGTGTTCAGATTTTTCTTTACTCATTTTTTTCACACAAAAATTAATTAGGTACTTGGCTTTGAAGGTATGAAAAGAAAAATATTATTTTTGTCTTCAAGAAGCTCACATTGAATTATACAGAGAAATAATAACTGAAAATGTAGTACTAAGATGCTGGGATAGAGTATGCTTAGCACCAGTAATAGCAACAGACTACTGCAGTAAAAATATAAACTTGCATGATCAGTGTTACCCCTAAAATTCTGTTTTAACTTGAAATAGCATTTTTTAAGAATGAAATAATCAGGAATCATTATATTGTCTGCTCTTGATATTTTCTATCTAAATAGACCCAAGAGTTCCTAGACAGAAGATGTATAACAAAGCACAAACTGAACCTACCATCATCCTAACCTCCACTTTCCCTAAAGTACTTTATGCTAAAATCACAATAGAATATTCAACAGTCTTAAAAAAGAGGAACATTACATCACTTGGGTGAACCTGGAGGGCCTTTTGCTAAGTGAACTACCTCAGGTGCAATTGTTAGCAACTATAATTATATTTTGTGCTGTAGAGCGTTAGCATTTATTCCCCATACCTCTGCGCCCCCAGTGTGATTTTGATTTGCACTTACCTAATGATTGGTGATGTTGAACATCTTTTCATGTATTCATTTCATGTGCGTTTGCACATTTTCTTTAGAGAAATGTCTACTCAAATACATGGTCCACATTTTAATTGGATTGTTATCAGTCTTTTTATTGTCAAGTAATAAGAATACTTTATGTGTTCTGGGTACAAATACCTTGTTAGACATATGATTTATAAATATTTTCTCCTATCCTGTAGGTTTTTTTTTTCCTTTCCTGTTTGTTTTCTTTGAAATGTAAAATTTAAAAAATTAAAATGGTTTAATTTATCTAATTTCTTTTCCTTCCCTTCTCTGCCTCCTCCCTCCCTCCTCCTTTTAGGTTTGTTCTGAGACAGTGTCTTGCAATATAGCACAGGCTAGCTTGGGACTTGGGATCATCCTGCTTCAGCCTCGTGAGCATTGCGTTTGCAGGTATGTACCACTGAGCCTGGCTTACTTTTCCCTTTATTGACTCTTGTTCTGGGTGTCATATTCGAGAAATCTTTGCTTAACTCATGGTCATGATAGTTTACTCCTTTTTCCTATAGAAATTCTGGAGTTTCATCTCTTACACTTAGGCCTATGATGCTTTTTCGTTAACATTTGCTTTAATTTAAAATAGGGCCCAACTTCTTTCTTTGTTCGTGTGGACATTCATTTGTCTCAGCATTCTTTGTTGAAAAGACCATTCTAAAGTGTCTTACACTTTAGATGTATATCAATCGAGCAGGAGTGAATGGGTCTATTCTTGAAATCCTAATTTTTTTTCAGGACAAGTGTGTCAATGTCTGAAAAAAGACCAGTCCCCAACAAGCAAGCAAACAAACAAACAGTTGAGATTGTGTAGGGATTTGTTAATTGTGGTTCAATTTGGGGAACACTGCCATTTTAACAATAGTAGATCTTCTGCCCCACAAACACAGAGCACCTTTTAATTTGGATAGATTTATTTATTTATTTATTTATTTATTTATTTATTTTTTGTTGTTTTTTGTTTTTCTCCGGTACCTGGAATCGAACTCATGACCTTGCGCTTGCCAGGCAGGCGCTTTTTGCCGATTTAATTTTTAAAAATATGTTTTCAGTGCACAAGTCTTACTTTTCGAAGCTTATTGAGTATTTTCATCTTTTTAATGTCATCATAAGAGGAATTTTTTAGGGTAGTACAGAAAGTCAAACTTAAACATACTCTAGCACTGAGTGCCCCTACCTAAGGGTATGCTGCCAGTGAGCTACATCCTTAGCACATTTTAAAATGCTTTTCAATTTTGAGACAGGGCCTTTCTACATTGTGCAGGTTGACTTCAAACACAATCCTCCCGCTTCAGCCTTCAAAATAGCTAGGGTTACAGGTATGTACCACCATGACTTTTCTTAACTTTGTTTCTTAATTTCAATTTTGGATTGTTCATTACTGATGTTTAGAAGAATATTTGATCTTTACATTAATCACTTTAATTACATTTTTTTTTTTTGGTTTTGGTTTTTTTCAGGTACTGGAAATCGAACTCACGACCTTGTGCTTTCCAGGCAGGCGCTGTGCCGCTAAGCTAAATCTCCAGCCCCCTAATTATAATTATTGACATATACAAAATGTGATTGACAACTATGGTAAATGTTTAAATTTTAAAAAATTATTGTAATGGAAGACACACTGCCACTCAGAATTGTCCCCTCACTTCAAACACATGCTCTTGCCACTTTCTGAAGCAGTCTCGGAAGTCCGTAAAAGGGAGTGTCTTTTGTGAATCCGTTCAAAATGTCTACCTCTCACGGCCATTTTGACTTTAGGGCAGAGCCAGAAGTTGCCTCCTGCCAGTTCCTGTGTATCAAGTGGATGAAGACACATTATAAAGCTTTTGGAAACCCAGTTTTCTATTGAGTGACACTTAGCAGCAGCCCGCCTCATGTTTTATCATACCTGGTGGAGACGTGCAAGAGGACTTCCTGGACTGCCTCAGAAAGTGGCAAGGACATTGGGATAAGTGTGTGTGAGGTGAGGGGCACTCTTCAGAGTGGTCTGATGGTGCTATGTCCTTTATCGTAATACATTTAAAAAATTTAAACATTCACTGCATAGTTCGATCACCTTGTAGTAATTATACGAGTTCATAGAGTTCTCTGTAGTATTTCCATTTATGCAGATACCGCATGTTGATCGTGTTCATCTGCCCTGCTATTTTTCCACCAGTCCCCACACTGCCTCCCCTTCATGTACACTGTAATCATGCTGAACACATTTATTTATTAGTTCTAGTGGGTTTTAAAAATTGTGGTGCTTAAGTGCTCTGGGCAAAACCTCCACTGCAATGTTGGAGAGAAGTGGTAAAAATAGTTATCTCCTTGTTTTGTTTCTGATCTTTGGGGATGGTCCTAGAATGAACCTTTTTGCCTCTGAGCGTGAAATTGTTTGTGCTTTTTGAAGGTGTCTTTTGTTCTGTTTTGAGAAATTTCTCTTCTATTCCTTGTTTGTTGTGTGTTTTATCATGAAAAGATGTTGGATTTTCTTAATGTTTTTCTGTATGTTAATCAACTTATCATCACTCTAGTGAAATACTTGTGATAATTTTGTTTTTTGGTATCGGGAATCGAACTCAGGACCTTGTGGTTGCCAGGCAGGCACTTATACTGCTGAGCTATCTCCCCAGCCCTACTTGTGATAATTTATTTTATCATAATTAGTTTATTTTGGCTCATAGTTTTGGAGGTTCAGGTTCATGATTAATGGGCCCCATTGCTCTGAGCCTGTGGTGAGGCCTTATGTCATATTATGAGCACATGGTGAAGTAAAACCACTCACATCATAAGCTAAGAAGAGGGGAAAAAGGAGAAAGAAACTGGGGTCTCATAATCCCTGACAAGGGCACAATGACCCATTAGGTCTACTTTCTAAGCGTTCTACCACTTCCAGTGTGGTGCCGTCTTGGAGACCAAGCCTTTAAAGCACAGACCTTTGGAGAACACTTATCCAAATCGTCCGTTGTTCTTTGAGATTGTTATGCCTTTCGTTTCATTAATAAGATATGTAATATTGTCAATGTTTGGATGTTTAAAACAATGTTTAAAACAATTTTAAATTCCTGAAAAAAGCACCACTTTGCCATGGTGTATAATCTTTTTTATATATTGCTGGATTCTGTTTACTAATATTTTAGAAGTATTTTTGGATCTAAGATGTATTTCTCTGTGGTTTTTTTTTTGTTTTTTCTCCGGTACCGGGAACCGAACTCACGACCTTGCGCTTGCCAGGCAGGTGCTTTTGCCGCTGAACTAAATCCCCAGCCCCTTCTCTGTGTTTTTTCTTCTTTTGTGATTTCTTTGTCTGGTTGTGGTATCAGGGTAATCCTAGTTTCATAGAGACCTCCCTTTCCCCTTCCTCTTCTAATTTTGGGAAGAGTTTGTGAAGTATTGGTATGAATTATTTTTTAAGTGTTTGGTAGAATTTACTAGTGAAGCAATCTGGGCCTAGGTCATACTTTGTCAGAAATTTTTAATTATTATTATTCTCTTTACCTGTTATAGATCTTTCCCCCCAAAATTTTGGGAACAGGATTTTTCTATGCAGTTTAAACTAGCCTTGAACTCATTATGTGTCCCAGGATGGCCTTGAACTCACAGCAGTTCTGCCTCAGTCTACCTGGAATTACAGACATGTCCCTTCATGCTTGACTCAGATTTTTAGATTTATGAGCTTAATTCTTTGTAGTATTTTTTCATTTCTTTCCAGTTGTCTAATTTTTGAGCACACAACGTCTCATTATATTTTCATGTAACTTCTAAATTTCTGTTATGTTTGTTGTGCTGTCCTTTCTTTCATTCCTGTTGATAGGAGTCTGTGTCTTTTTTCTTAATCTGTCTAGCCTGCAATAACACTTTTACTTACCTCTCAAATTCTACTTTCGTTTCCTACGAATCTATTCCTCACGTAGGACCCAAAATTATCTTTCATACATGCAAATCAGATAATATTTTTCCTGTTTACAAACACTGTCATATTTAGTTAGGATAAAATAAAAACCTCTTATCTTGGCTAACAAGATCACAAATAATCTGGCCTTTGATTTGCTTTTAAATTTCAATTGCTGTGCCAATTTCAAAATGCTTCTACTGCATCAGCTGTTTTTCCACCTCTTCATCGTGCTGGGTTCTTTCTCGCTGGCCCCTTGCATATTGTGATTTCTATAGGAAATTTTCTCCCCTTCCTTCTTAAAGTATTGTATTAATAATTTTGGTTCCAATTTATTACTTTATATAGAGACTACCAAATCTGTCTTATTTATTATACCACTTTTACCACTTATAAGACATGTGGTGGGGTTATTTGTTTAATTTTTACTAGACAGTGAACTTCTCACTATATCGTATAATTAATTTCAGAATATTATATTTCTATTAGAAAAATTTCAACATTTCTTTTTTATCAATAAATGTTTTTAATAGTATAAGACATTTTAAATAATATAAAACATTTAATTGATCTTGTAAAATAAGTCTCTATTTCTAATGTGTAAAAGAAATACCTGGATGTAACATATACTTTCCATGCCAAAAAAAGTGTATATGATAAGGCAATTGTTCAAGTCTCCTAATTTCAGTCCCCAGTTCTCTTGGTAGTATAATTCACAAATGTTCTGATACAAATATAGAATTCATCAAAGTTAGGAACTTTGAGGACCTATTTATTTATTTTGAAAAATTTCTTCCTATTCTCCATTGGCCAAGTGATTTCAGAATGCTATCCCAGAGAAAACACACTTTCCTATTGCTTCTTTCTGCTTAACCACTTACCAGTCCAATTATTTAAATACAGGATGACTAAAAATAGCCTAATTTTCATTAATTTTTTTAAAGATAATATAACAGAAAATATAAAAACAACAATTTTATCAAATTTTTTCGATATAAGAATTGATTGGTTGAAATGACACCTGTCCTAGAGATCCCCCAGACAGTCGGTATGTAAGCAAACGTGCCCGTAGAGTGAAGCTCAAGGTAAACTCCTAAGAGGGTAGACAAAGAAGTTGAGATGGTATCTTGGAATTTAAGTGAACATAACATAGCCAGATATACCAAGTTCTCATACTTAAGTTTCCATTTATAAATGACTTCTTGCTGGCTGAAATGAATTCTTAAATACTTGGAGTTGTTTTCTTTTCCCAGTTGAGACGCAAGTCTGACAATTTTTAGTGAGAAGTACTTAATGGGAATAAGTTCTTGAAAGGGGATTTTATATTCAGAATAATTACTCTTAATTAATCAGTTTTCTACCCAGAAAAAGTGGTCATAAGAGTAGAGCTTGATGGTTCTAGGACAGAATATTGGAGGAACATTTCAAAGGGGTATATTAAATAAAGCTCACATTATCTTTGCGTGTGTATAGACTCCTTAGAGAAATATTTTTAAAAATTCTAGTACAGTTTTTTTTTCTAACTATAAGGGTTCAAAGAAATAATCTTGTTTGAGTTTTTCCAGTTAAAAATAGAATCTATAAAATTCTTGGCTCCATGTTGGTTGCAGAAACACCAAGAAGAGAATATTCTCTCTATGATTCCTAGGCATTCTTAATTCCATGGCAGAATTTATTGATCTTCTTTATTTTTTCATATTTCCTAAGGAAAAAATTTAGTAACTTTCTGAATTTCATTGACAATATTTCAAATCTCCTTAATATTTATGATGTTTAAAATAGATTGTTACAAAATAAGTATTTTAACATGTGTAGTGCTCAATCTTTAGAACATCTTACAAAAATATTGTTCTTATTGTAATATAAATACCTGGAAACTGGAGAGATTATGTGATTTTTCCCAGGCCAAAGCCAATAAAAATTAAAGTAAGATTTAAATCCAGGTTTATACTCAACCAAAGCCTCTTTTCTTTTTAGCAATTCTATTTTATTTGCTTGATTAGACTTTTACAATCAGAAATCCAAGGGTCTGAACAATAGGTGATAAATTTTAAGAAGTCTATTAATGTGTTTCTGGAAAGAATAGGACTTCTGTGTTGTGGTTGGTTTTCAGTGTATTTTGAGACCTTTTTAGGTTATAATTTTATGGATAATTTGTAACATCTCTGTGGGATACAAAGGTTAATACTTCATCTCTTCTCTGGAAAATTCTTTGCAATCATAGATAAATTATTTCATTTAACTTTGCTGTAATAATTAAAAGGATAATTCCAGCGCAAAAGCTATGATGAAACAGGCTATATATAGTTTTCCTTCCTCATGAGTGCTTCTGAGCATTTATCCAATAAAGGCAGTGTGTTTAATGTCACTTGTTCAGGTCACCCAGCATCTGAACTATTTTCCACTTTGCTCTCTCTTTCCTATAAAAGCTGAAAGGTTAGATTACCCACTTCTATCTCATAGCTCTACTGTTGCACCCACTTGTGAAAGATTTGAGGAAACAGAGTCAAGATAGAAGTGATGGTGAGCTGTTTTTCATCACAGGGACAGCAGAGGTCTTTGTAATGTCCACTTTCTAGCAGAGAATGGCCAGCAAGATTGGACCTTAGCAACAGCAATGAAATTACGTACTCTGCAGAGAAGTTGCAGCACTAAAAATTGTAGAATGTAGTGCTTCGTGCTGAAAGTAAAGATCCCCTTTTAGTCTAAAACTGTGGCATAATTTTATTCATTACAATTGGGAGAAGATAACTGTAATACAAATAAAAACA
>NW_004955431.1:8878546-8890720 GCF_000276665.1 Chinchilla lanigera | reverse complement strand
TAGCAAATATTATGTAAAGTCAGATAGCCCTAAGAGTCAATCACATTGTGAAAAATGGATTTAGTTAGACATTACTTGTTGGGGAAGTAGATTGGCATACCACGGCTGGAGAGCCAGTAATCAGTACTTAATAAAGTTGAAGCTATGCATTCTCTACCTTCATAAATTGTACTTACTCCAGTTATTTCTACTTATGAAAATACTGAGATGTTGCAGAAGGAGGTAAGTATAAGAAAACTCACTGTGGGTGCCTTTTTTAATTGAATAAATGAAAAACAATTTAACTGTCCATTAGTCAAAGAACTGAAAATTATAGCATGTCACCATAGCAGAATACCTTGCAGAAATGAAATGAAGTTAGAGTAGTGTTTATTCAAAGTGGGTAAATACTGAAACTTGCTGTTTCTTAAGGAAACTGCAAAAGTTTTGCTGAAATACATTTTTATAACAAAATTAAAAATACCTTCAACAATTATGTAAATTGTTAATGCGTACATTTATATCCAGTTATTGTATGAAAATATACCCATCTTAGAATAGTAACCACTTTCAGGAGGAAAGGATAAGAGTGATGGGGAAGATAATTATTTATTCTTTCAAAATGAAAAAGGAGGAAACAAGCAAAATGATTAAATGTTGATGTTGGGTTAAACATTATTGTGAATAAATATTTGTTATAGTACTTTTCATTTTTAAAATATCTTGAAATTGGAACTTAAAAATTTGTTTAGGAGGGCCAGAGATATATCTCAGTGGCATAAGTTCCTGTGTGGAAAGCACAAGGTCCTGAGTTCAATTTCTGGCAAAAGAAAAAAAAAAAAAAAAGAATTGTTTAGGTCTTTAGCTCAGTGAATCATGGTATTTTAAAAATCATATTCAGTATTACTAAAACTCCAAAATCCTTCTATTACTAGACAGAAACTCTCTCTGGTGGTTTTATCTTTATTATTATTCCCTATTTGAAAGACTACATTCATTAAATGCATAGTAATGTAAAACTATATGTGTACGGTTATTATACATATAATTATATAGGGGTGAAATACATGAAGACATGTGACATACATGCACACGTATGTTTGTTGTTTCTGTTGCTTACTTAGGTAGTAGACAGAGTTGATAAAAAAGGTCTGAGTGAATCAAGTAGTTAATCTCTTTGATGTGCAATTTATTTTATTCTTCCAAACTTTTCTTCACCCTAACTTGAGAAAAGATAGAGTACCTCAATAACTCTTTGGAGACTCAGTGTTCTTATATATAAAACTTTAATGTCATTAGCAATTTATTTGGAAGTTTGTAAGAAGTAAATATCATCATGTATCTAAAAGTTCTTTATAAACTCTAAAAAGCTCTATTACAGCAAATGTTAGCATTTCCTTTGATGTCCTTTCCATGTCCCTAGACTAAAAATCAAGATATCAGTATATATTCTTATATATATTTCTTTAATGCCTAACGTGCAAAGTATAAAGTCTGTTACTGTTGTCATAGCCAAATAAAACAATAGACATTTCTCAATATTTTTTTGTGTATACAAAGCCATGCTTGTGATTTCCAGTGGGAAATAGGCCCTGAGATTCCTTTTTATCCATCTAGAAAGAAATAATAGACTGAAGGCAAAGTAATCTCATGTCTAGCATTTTAAACATATAACCCAAAACAAATAGAATGATTTCCTAGCAAACTCCAGTAAAGACAAGAAGTTCTTCAAAACTGTTAAATTTCATAATAGTATTTTTTTTCAGTGTGGGTCTTTTGGAGACAAATTCCCTTGGTTTTATTTTGCTTTCATTTCTTGGAGGACATTTCTGTTAGATACAGAATTACAGGTTTCTTTCTGCTGCAGTTTGAACATGCCATTCCATTGTTTTCTAGATTCCCTAGTGTCACTGAAAACTTAACTATTAGCCTTACTGTCACGACCCTGGCAATAGTGTGCATTCTTTTACCTGGTGTTTTAAAGGTGTTTATCTGTCTGTGATTTTTCAGCAGTTTGATTATCACTAGCCTTGGGGGTAGTTTTCCTTGTCTACTTGGTAGAAGCTTACTGAGCTTCCTAAATTTGCGTGTTTTATTGGTTTTGAAAAAGCCTTGGCTATTGTCCCTTAAGATGCAGCTTCTGCCTCAATTTTGTTCTTTCTTCTCCTTCTGTCCTTAACTTTAAATGTATGCTAGCTTTTGACTGTCTCACAAGCTCTATGTCATTTTCTCTGTGTGCTATAGGTTGCATATTTTATATGGACCTGTCTTTGAATTTGGGATTTGTTTTGCTGTGTCTAATTCACTGCCAAGCACCTCTGCTTCCTATTTTCAGATATGTTTTTCTTACCCAGAATGTCCATTTGATAGAGTTCCTTCACCCAGAGGTAGTTCTTCCTTTACTGTACTAGCCAGACAATAGGAGGAATGGATCATCTCAATCCAATCCGAAATTCACTTTGGTTTTTCTGTGAGTTGCAGTTTTAGAGACTCAGCCATCTTATGATTTGACCCCATTGTTATCTCTAGATTTGTGATGAGAGTCCAGGAAGTCTCCATCTTTACAGTCTTAAAAAATGTGAGATTCAGTTGCACCGTTCACCTTTTTTAAGAGTAACCTGTTGGTCTCCTATCTCAAGAAACTTCAAAATGAAGGAGGTCCAAGGGACTGTTTGAAGCAGGTCCCCTGCCACAACTCATGTTTTCTTCTGTGTATGAGAAGACTGCGGGAGGCTTTACTTGGTTTCGATCCCAGAATGCCAGGCTCAAGAACTCAAGATCCTTTGGATGAAAAGAGAGTATGAGTTCAAAGTGACTTCGAATGCATCATTCTATGTGAACTTCAAAGGCTTCGCTGATATCCTTTCCTCAGTGGAATTCCTTTACTTAATCCAATCTGGATTCTCAGCCTACTCTGTTAATCAGCAAATTCCCTTAGGAGCAGAAACATCTGAAGATGATCAGCCTACTTAGGCAGTACTAAACTGTAGTCTCTCTAATTCTTTTTACTTCAATAGCACTCTAAAGTGTTTAAGAATATGACCATTATGATTCATCTTATTTATTTTTTTCTAGCTGCTGTGGTTGGAGGATTGGTCTGCTGCCACCTAATACATTTTATTCAGAAGTGGAAGCCCTATGCTATAGTTTTAAGGTATGTTTCCGAAGACTTAAATTTAAGTCTGGTTCTGTAGCCTTTTCAGATTTTTTCCAAGTCACACACAAAATCTTATAACCCTCACCACCTCTGTATTCTGGCGGAATCTGCCTTTTGGCTTATAACAAAGAACCTGGATTACTCCAGTGGAGCTTGAGGATGGGAAGCAAAAACTGTTGATAGAATCGCTGGTTTGTAACAGACTGTGGTTGGGATAAAGAGGCCTGGCGTGTGTAGACATTTCAGGACCGGAGGCAAAGTGAAGTTCTGTGATTGCCAGCAGTATGTGCAGAACTTAGCACTACACAGAGCAAGCAGAAGCAGTCACATCTTGGTGGATATTACTTCAGGAAATATAGTGATAAGGTAGACCAGGGTCTATTTGAGCAGATAAAGTGAAAAAAAGAGATCAGATTTCTAATCAAAATAGATGAAATCACCACAACCAGGGGAAATCACAAAGACTGGCCACTTCTTGCCCTTTTCTAATTGGAAATTTAGATCTATCATATCCTCAGACTTCATGTTGGAAAGAAGTTGGAAGGAAAGCAAAAATCTGGAAAGAGTAATTATTCTACATAGACTATTTCCAAATAAAGCCACTAGGATACATTTAGTTGGCAAATCTGAGAGCCAAGATGAGGTAAGTAATTTAAAACACAGAAAATCATATTTTTACATGTCTGAGGATATTGACTGTAGATTTCAACCCCTCTATGATACATGGTGAGACATAATCTAATGCTGATGCAGTTTTTTCATTCTTTTGTTGTGGGAGACAAGAATTTAAAACTCATTTTAAGATTATCAAAAGTATGCGTAACCTTACTATACCTGAATTTTACTAACAAAATCATTTTTTGATTTAAATTGTATTTTATTCTGGATAACAGTGAACAGAAAAGTATTTATTTGCTGTGACTAGAATGATGAAGAAAATATTCCAAAGTCATCCACAATAAACTTATGTAAAAGGAACAAATGAACTGTATATAAAACACTTGAAGTTTGAGTAGTATCTTGAATAGAACTGCTTTCAATCATTTAAAAAATGAACTTGGAATTTCATTTAGCTGCCCTACTTCCAAACATAATTGTTGAAAGGGGCAATAGATAATCTTCTAGTGCATTAGATCAGATTCTGATTTTTTTTAAAAGACAGAGAAGAGAAAATTATAACAAAGCATAACCTCCTTATTTACTTTAGAAGTTGTTTGTACAAGGGAGGGACTAAATATAAATGTGGGCACTATTCTGTTTGGCCTTTTTTTAGGTTTCAGAGACTAAAGACACAGTTTACACTAACCATGGTTTATTCTAAGTGTAACATTTGTTGGGTGGCCTGGATTAAGTGGTGTAGGGACTGAAAATGACTTCCTCGTTTCTTCACCCCAGCCAGCTTCAAAAATGCTCTGTATATCTCCCTTCCCTACCCTGGGATGATGGCTCAGGAAGGTCCCAGAAACTCTTAGTGACTTCTAGCTCTGAGGATTTTCTTGTTTTTAAGGAGTACCTTAGAAGTCCAGTCAAGGCTACAATGAAGTTTTCATCTCAATACCTAAAGATTCCCTCTTTCTGCACATATCTTGAACTCCAGCAATATCGGTTTCTTCATTTTCTCGTATGTACATTTTAGTAAAAGACAGGGATTAGGTGAAAAGGGATAACACCTTTTATTCAGTAATGGGTTCTTCTTCCACGGCTTGCATTATCTTAACTTTGAGTCCAAATGCTGTCTCTTTGGTGTTATGAGTTTGGAGTTTGATTTTAGTGTCCTTTTCTCTACCCCTGATCTGTATACTCTATCAGTTCCTTGTGGGAAAGAGAGGTCCAGAGGTCTGGTTGACGGCCGTGGCAGAGGAGCGGGTCTGAGCACACTCGGACTGGTCATGTCCTCGGCACACCGAGTGAGTCACCCTGCCTAGGCTGTCCCGCTCTGACCTCTTACTTCCGCACAGCCCCGGGCCAAAGTACCGCCTCCAAACCACGCACCTAGCCCCGCCTCCATTGCCACGCCTCTAGCCTGCTTATTAAAATGCCTGGTACTTCCGCAACAAACCGGATCTGCGCGATCAGCCTGGTCTCCGGTGTCTTCTTTTCACCGTGTCGCCGCTTACCGTGGGCTCAGGTCCCTTGACCCAAGGAGGTTCTACCTCAGTTCCTGATATACGTAGTGTGGTTTATGGCTGAATTACTACAATGTCTTTTCAAACCCAATCCTATTTGGTAGTTCCTCAGTTTTTTGGTGGTGGAATTCCTAGTCTTGACAGGACATCTTTCTTGAAAAATTCTGCTTGATATAACCAGGCTACAGTGGCATAACACCTGTCTGGCAAGAGCAATGTTCTATTTGATTCCTGGAACCAAAAAAACCCAAAGGAGGAAAAAAAGATATCTAAGCTACCTTTGGGCAGTGTCCATTTCTCTTTTAGCTTTGAGGAACAGGGAGATATTTAAAAAACCAGGGAAGCATTCTGGCACGGTAAAGACTCTTACAGTAGGTTTAAATAAGCAGCAATAAAGACATCATATTAGTTCTTGGGAAGTGAGAAATAAATTTCTCCTTCCTATTTACATTTCAGTTCTAAGATTGAATAATTTATGTCATTCTGTACCTTTAGCTTAAAAATGTACATATTCCGAAGGAGATATAGGAGAAACACAAAATAGATCTGAAATCTAGAAGTATGATAGGCAGCCTGTGGGGTCTGAGTCTTGGAAGGAAGGTTTCCTCAAACATTAATACAAATTTATTTTTACACGTATACATAAATTTAAAATATTACACCTTATTGAATTCACTTTTTGTTTCCTCACTTTTAGACTTCAAAAAATTGTAAAGATTAGGTAATGTGTAGGCTTTAAAGTTAAATTTATTGGGCAAAGGGCTTCAAACCAGTTTCCTTTGGAGAGTATTTTCTTTTTACCATATTTTTCCCCATTCCTTATATATTGCCAAAAAGCACTTTTGCACATTTTTTCCCCTCAGAAAATTATGCTGTGTAGACTAAGTCTGAAAGAGAGTTTATCGTCCTCAGCTTTGAAAGCAAATTCCATGCATCAAACTTTCCTGTGGAAAAAGCCAGCTACAAGTACAGAGTAATTAAATGAGTGAAATGAGAAACACTGAATTTGACCGTATGAATGGTGTTTGTCCTTCCTTTTGGGAGTTTAGTGAAGCAGTTGATAATTTGTTTTTGGAAAGAAAATCATCCACAGTATAAAATGTATTTATCATTCATGTGTCATGGGGCATATTTACTTGGGCAAGAAATTCAGACTTTCTAGACTGAAACAAACAAGTAAAAAATTAAAATGAATTCACCAAAGGCTCTCTTGATTGCTAGAAAATGGAATAGTCAGTTTTATAAGTCTTACAAGCATGGGTTATATATATATATATACATATATGAAAGCATATATATATAAAATAACATATATATATGTGCTGTACTTTATTACTCAGAGCATTTGCATGTGAACATTCGTTTCTAATAAACTCAACCCAGAAGTATATTTTGATATCTGTGGAAAGAATAGAACTCACAGTGTTTTATAGTTTTATTTCTTTTGACTTGAACCTAGTAGCTTTCCAACTTTTAGCACCTAATCAAATGCTATCATGAAAATACTAATTATTGAATACTTTCTAAATGCTAGAAATGGTTTATAGCTCTTTATATATATTTAGTCATTTAGTCTTTATATATATTTAGTCATATATTTAGTCATGTGTAGACAATAATGTTGTGAGGTAGAGAGTAGTATCATTATTTTTAGATGAGAAAAATGAGAGAAAAATTCAGAGTTCAAGGCAGTATATGGCTGGGACAAGATACAGGTCTCATAATTCTGTGTTTCAAGAACTCTGTGTTAGTTATATATCACAGTTGTGGTTAGTGAAATATTTTAACCCTAGATTTTTATATTGAGATACTCATGGCAGCATTTAAAAATTTTCACTGAAAGGCTGGGGATTTAGCTCAGCAGCACAGCACCTGCCTGGCAAGTGCAAGGTTGTGAGTTCGATTTCCAGTACCGGAAAAAAACGAAAAAAAAAAAAAAAAATGCTGGAGCAGGCTGCTTGCAGAGAGGAAAAGCCTTCAGGAAGAGCTAGGATGTTTTGGGGGTTAGGGATATAGCTCAGTGGCATAAGCGCATGCCTGGCAAGTGCAAAGTCCTGAGTTCGATCCCCGGTACCCCCCCCCAAAAAAAAATTTCACTGAGATACAATTAACAGAAGATGCACTCTTTTCATAATTTCTAAGTGTAAAGTTTAGTTGTCTGTACTGTGTTCAAAATGCTTGAAGCCATCACCACTGCCTAACTCAGTAGCACTTTCACCATCCAAATCAAAAAAAGTACCAACTGACAGTTTCTCCCCGCTTCTCCTCAACCACCCTGACCCTTCATCCCTGGCAGTGGTTTCTGTATCTGTGAAGTTCTGGACAGTTCGAATATATAAAGTCATACAATAGAAAAAAACTCTGTTACTTAAATCACAATTTGAAGTTGCCAGTTTTACTCAGTCTGTCTTATTCTCCAGGTGTTTTCTTTATAAAACTTAATTTATTTTTAGACATTTTTTACTACTTTGTGTTTGTGATACGTAACAGATACATTTATTGTGGGGAATTAGCACATATACATTTCACATCTTCATTTGTTTTACTTCTCCTTCCCCTCCACCTCCTCCCATCTGTCTTATCCCTAGGTCCTCCTCCCACCTCTGCAAAGTCTACCTCCTTGTTTCCTATGAGCATCTTTATTTTAGTCTTGAAATTATTCATACTTTGTGTTTCTCATAAGAGAACCCATGCAGTACTTAACTTTCTGTAGTTGATGTGTTTCACTTAGATTTACGGTCTCAAGTTGTGTCTCTTTACTTACAGATGACTCAAATTTATCCTTCTTTGGTCTGAATTGTAATCCATTGTGCATATATATCACATTTTCTTTACCCATTCATTTGTTAAGTGGGCACGTAGGTTGCTTCTAAGATTTAGCTAACTCATCATTTTAAACAGATTTTAAAATTTTAAAGAGATTACTTTTAAAAATATATTTTATTAGTGCCTATTAGCTTTACAAAATATTGGGGTTTTTTTGTTTTGTTTTTTTGAGACAGAGTCTTATCATGTAGTCCAGGATGGCTTCAAACTCACTGTGTAGCCCTTGCAGGCCTTGAGCTCATGATGAGCTTCCTGTCTCTGGGTGAGTTCTGGGATTACAAGTGTGCACCAGCATGCCTGGCCAGGCTCTCAGTGATATATTTTGATCATATCCGTCTCTTCTATTACCTTCTCTTACATTCCTTCCCCTTACTCTTGTTTAATAATAGTCTCCCTTAGCTAGATGTTTTGCAAAAATAAAGGGGACCAAGAGATGGAAGAAAGGGAGAGAGATGGAGGGGAAGGGGATGAAAAGAAGAATTAAAATGTGTCATGAACTTGTACCAGCTTCCCACAAGGAATGTAATCATTACGTACTGCAAGCATGTTCCAATAAAAATAAACAAGAAATTAGTGATGGAGGTGGCATGTCCTGTCTGTAATTTGTTATTTGTTTCCTGAACTCTCCAGGATTTTAAATAAAATTTTGTGATACTCGTCTGAGTCTGGGTTATTTCACTTGCCATGATGATCTCCTGTTCCATCTATTTTCCTGCAAAGGATATAATAATTTCTTTCTTCTTTATAGATGAAAAGCACTCTATTTTGTATCTATACCACATTTTCTTTATCCACGCATCTGTTGATTGGCACCTAGGCTGTTTCTGCATCTTGGCTACTGTCAATTGTGCTGCAATAAATATAGATATGCTCACTTTAATTCCTTCAGGGAAACAGCAAGGAGTGTACTGATTGATCAAATGGTAACTCTATTGCTAGTTATTTGAGGAAGCTGCACAGTGATTTCCATAGTGTCTATAATAAGTCCCTCTATCAGTGTAGAAGTGTTCTTTTTCCATTCATCCTTTGTAGCATTTATTGTTTTCTTATATTCATCATAATAACCACTCTGGCTGGGTGAGATGGAATCTCAGTGTAGTTTTGATTTGTATTTCCCTAATGGCTAAATATATGAACATTTTTCACATACTTATTGGTCATTTGTTCTTCTTTTGTGAAGTGTCTGTTCAATTCATTTGTCCATTTATTGATTTCAATTTTGGTGTTAAATTTTGACTTCTTTATTTATTCTTGGCATTAACCTCCTATCAGAAGAGTAGTAGGTAAAGATTTTCTTCCATTCTGTAGGCTGCCTCTTCACTCTGATTAGTTCTCTTACTGTGCATAAACTTTTTAATTTAATGTAGTCTCACTTATTGATTCTTGCTATTCTTTCCTGTGCTGTTGGAGTTCTATTCAGGAAGTCTTTGCTTGTTCCTACGGCTTGAGTGTTTATCCTATTTTTCTACTATCAGCTTCAAAGTTTCAGACCTAAGGGTTTCTGGTCCACTTTTAATTGATTTTTATATGGAGTAAGGGATAAGGATCTAGATTAATCTTCTATCCATGTATATCAATTTCCCCAGTAAAATTCCCCAATTTCCACTTGTAAAAGAAGCTGTCTCTACTCCAACATACACCTTTGCTTCTTTCATCAAGGATAAAATGGCTGTAGCTGGGTGGTGTGACCATTAATCCTGATTTGTAAACTTCATTGTATTACAGAATTACCAAGAAACACCTGGTAGGTTAGAAAAGCACACTTTTGGACATGTCTGGGTGGGTCAGGAAGTGTGACATTGAGCACTGTCTATAGGGCCTAGTTTATTGCTCTGCAGTGCCATCCCCCTGCCCCACTTCTAGGTTACCAAGAACTAAGCAAGTTTGCTCTGCCATGCAGTTCCACCATGATATTTTTACTATAGTCTGCTGATAATGGACTGAACCTCCTGAAACTGAGCTAAATAAGCCTTTCTTCCTTTGAGTTGCAGGTGTTGAGCATTGTGCCACAGTGACGGGAAACCTAACTAATACATCTGGGATTCTGTGTGTCTATTTTTGTGCTATACCATGCTGTTATTTTTACTATGATGTTGCAATATAATTTGAAATCAGTCTTGTGATGCCTCCTGCCTGATCTCTTCGCTTAGGATTATTTTTGCTGTTCTAGGTCTTTTGTGTTTCCATATGAATGTTAGTTTTTTCTTTTCTTTTCTTTTTTTGCAGTATTGGGGATTGAACGCAAGGCTTTTATACTGAGCTGCACTTCCAGACATTTTTTATTTTGAGACACGGTTTTGCTGAGTTACTGAATTACCCAGGCTTGACTTATACTTACAGTCTTTCTGCCATAGCTTTCTAGAGTGCTGTAGTTAAAAGTATGTGTGAAAGACCATCTGGATGGCTCTTCTTGAAAGAAGAGCAGTTATCTCCATTTTGGCTAAACCTGACCATATTTCTAAGTATTGATATGTGCAGAGCTGGTTAGGACATTTCCTTATCCCTTCAATTGGCTTTAAGCAATGCACATTGGTCCAGCCAAGGTGCTGATATGTATTCTCTGAAGCAAGGCAACAGGCCAGCGTTTCCCTGCCCGCCTAGCTCCCAAATAAAACACATGGCAGCCAGGGTGAGGCAGGATGGAGAGCCATGCTCCATGCTGTCGGCTGGGACCAAGCCTCAAGATAAGAGGATATGATTTCCCAGAAGATCACACATCAGAGCTGAAGCACCGACCCCAAAACATTAGATACTATCTCAGCTGTGTTATGCTGATTACTATTTCTGCAGATCCTTCTCTCTGCATGTGGCAGAGGTGATTTCAGGCCTCCTACCTAGCCCAGGTCACAGCACTCGCATACTTTCTGCCGTTCCAACTCATCCTCAAGCCACTCCCTTCTTCACAAATTAATAAAACCTCTCTATAGGTATATGCTACTATGCCTGGCTAGGATTGTTTTTCTAGTTATGTGAAGAATGTTTTTGGAATTTTGATGGGGATTGCATTTAATTAGTAGGTCTTGGTAATATAAATTCTGCTGGTCTGTGAACATGGGAGGCCTTTCTATATTCTACCGTCTTCTTCAATTCTTTCCTTTAATGTTCCATGATTTTTACTGTAGAGGTCTTTCACCTCCTTGGTTAGGTTGATCCCTAGATACTCTTTGTGGAGGCTGTATCTCTAGTCAATTGCTCCTTCATATCCTGCACTGTCTTCTTAAGTTCATTCAGCTATTTATTTTCAATACCTTTGAAGTCATTAATAATTTAAAAACTCAGTCACTTGAATTCTTTGTTCAGCATTTCATCCATGTTCCTATCTTTGCATTTAGTTACTAATTAGCTATAGACCTTTCAAGGAGTCCTGTTATCTTGCCTTTTCACACTTTTTGTCTTTCTATATTAGGACTTGGAATGGGTATCTCCCCTACTTTTATGTGAGAGTCGTCTTAGGGTCCAGTCTTCTTTTGAGGACTTGATCTGCAATACTGCTTGAAGAGAAGAAAATGAACTATATGATGACAATAGACAAACCAGATGGTAACATTCAGTGAAAACCAATTAGAAGGCCGAGTGTGTGCACGCCTGTAATCCCAGCACTTGGGAGTCTGAGACAGGAGGAGTTCTGTGAATTTGAGGCCAGCCTGGGCTACAAAGTGAGTTCAAGGCCAGTCTGAACTGCATAGTGAAATCTTCTCTCAAAGAAGACAAACAAGCAAACAATTAAAAAAATAAACTATACCACCATTAACAGTAGAAAAAAAACAGCAATAACAACATAGAGTAAACCAAAAGGCAGAATGTTAGTAAGGGTAAAAGTAGTAAGAAACTAACAAGAAAAAGTTGAGAGGATAGAGACATGAAAAATGGAAAAAGAAAAATTTTTTTAAAAGGAAGGTGAGTAAATATTTATAATACCTCTGTTCAGGAGAAGAAAAGCTAGGGAAAAAAGTGCCCACTTATTCCTGCCCCCTCAGAAAGGTGCCAACCCATTAGAAGGCATTTTATTTTGAAAGGCGATTTAAACATTCTCTGGATTCCCTCACCTTTGTGCTTACTTTCTTTCTTTCTTTTTTTTTTTTTTTT
>NW_004955431.1:8868479-8878437 GCF_000276665.1 Chinchilla lanigera | reverse complement strand
CCTTTTAGTGAGGGTCTGGCAGGGAAGGAATGTAAGTCTGGCCAAGGACTGTTGACATTGGAGCTGTCCTTATCTCAGGGCCAGGCTCCTATTCCTTACTCTCTTAATTGGGCCAACTGATGGCCAGGGGTAACTTCAGCTGTGCCCTGGAAGTTGCAGTCTCCTTACAGAGTACAATTTTAAATTCTGATTTCTTTGTCTCCTTTCTACCTATCTTTCATTTCTTCTACCTACATCAGCCCATCCCAATGTTCTGGTTTTTTCTTTTTTATTGTATGAGTTTTGTAATATTATGTCTTTGAAGGAATGGGTACATTTCATTCAGGTTATTAAATTTATGGGAATGTAGTTGTTCATAATATTTTTGAGTATCCTTTTTATGTTTATGGGATCTGTAGTGATGTTTCTTCTTTCATTTCTGATATTCCCAATATGTCATCTTTTTCTTTGTTATGTTGATTTGAGTACTATTGATTTTATAAATCTTTTCAAAGGGCTTGCCTTTGGTTTTGTTAATGTTTTTCTATTTGTTACCTATTTCTTAATTTCGTTAATTTCTATTCTTTTTAAAATTATTTCTTTATTTTTCCTCACTTTGGATTTAATTTGCCCTTCTCCCTCCTCTTTTCCTTTCTCTTCTCTTCCCCCTCCCACCCCCACCATGTGTGACTGGGGACTGAACTTGTGACCTCTCCAATGAGCTACATTTCCATTATTTTAAAGATTTTAAAATTATGAGTCAGGGCCTTGCTAAACAGATAAGTTGCCCTGGCTGAGCTCAAACTTAGGATCCTCTTAGGAAGAGTGTACTACCATGTGTGGCTATCTGGTTGTAGTCTCCTAATAGTAATTTGCATTTATTTCAAGTCTTTCTTTTCTAAAGTATGCATTCAATGAAATATATTTCCTTCCAAACTCTGCCTTTACTACATCCTAAAAGTTTTGATAAGATTTTTTATTCAGTGCAAAATATTTATTTATTTATCTTTTGCAAGTTATTCCTTGGATTATTTGTTATTTAGAAGTGTGTTATTTAATCTCCATATTTAGAGGTTGTCAAGCTATATTTCTGTTATTGGTTTTCTAGTCTAGCTCCACTGTAGTCTGGGGACAGACACTGAATGTTTTCTTTTATTTGTTCTTGTTTGTTTTATGGCCCAGAACATGGTCTGCCCTGGTGTGTGCTGCATGTGAGCTCAAGAAAAATGTGTAATATGTTGATGGATAAAATAGTCTATTGGTGTCCAGTGGACTAATTGACTGATGATGCTGTTGAATTCTGTCTCTTCAAAATGTTTTTCTTTTTTCCTTTAATATATCCTGTAATTTTTTTCTTGATAGCAGGACATAAAGTACTGGGTAAAAGGTACTGCTGGTGAATAGGCGTTTAGTAATGCAGTACTAGAGTAAGTGTAGGAGGGGAAGCAGGTTGTGCGTTCCTCAAGATCAAGCCTCACTCAGCCTTCCGATGAGTATGTGCCTGTGGATGGCGAGGTTTATGCGTGATTCTCAGTCCCTTCCCCGTGGGTGGGACAGGATCAGTTTCAGTGAAATGGGGTTGGGTGTTTTCCTTCTCCCCGTTCAGTTGGGCTCAGATAGAACCCTGGCAGGTTAAGCTGTGACTCAACTGATTTTCCCGAGGGCAGATTTAAGAAGAACAGAACGGTCTGATGTATTTAAAAATGATTCCTCTTCTTTTTGTTCTGCTGGAAGCATGAGTGAATTGTTCTCCAGTACTCACTGTGAGAACTAGGTGAAACTCTTAAATGTAAGTCACAAAAAGGTGGAGGCCTCTCTGTCCCTGGGGCCCCTGGAAGTTTTAACTTTCAATCTGTCCACACTAAACTTTCAACCATTTGTTAACTGCAGTCCATGATTTCCTGCCTTGGCACTTTTGCCTGCTGAGGTTCAGCTCTTAGGTTTTTTTTTCTGGCAAGTCGTGATAATCTATATTAGTCTATTGTTTTCTACAATTTGTGTGTGTGTGTGTGTGTGTGTGTGTGTGTGTGTGTGTTGTGGGGTGGGATGTGCATAGAAGCTTGTTCTGTGAACCCAGCTGTCTTAAATATCTACAAAGAGTAATTGTTTTGAACTGTTCAGCTTTTCACTTATTGTTAGATCAGAGTGGTGATTTCCAAGCTTTTAACATGTCTCACCAGAAACTGGAACTCTATTTAATTTTAAATGTGAGTCCACTTGAAAAAATTTTCAATGTACTATTTGGCATTTTGAAGGAATCTTTCTTAGGTTCCATAAATGAGAGATAGCAAACTATGACTCAGAGGTGTTAAAGAATTTGGAAGGAAAATCCCCACAAAGATTTCTTCTTTTTTTCTTTTCTTTTCTTTCTGAATGGATGAACTGTGTCTCCAGAAGCAGTAGCAGGTCTCTTCACAGGCTGATTCTGTGAAGGTGTTTTGGGAGTTATTCATAAGAAGGGAAGCGCTAATGATTCTGCTTCTTGGGTGAATGAAGCAGATTATCAACAAAGACTCTGGGATGTTGACTGCAGTGATTGACCCCACTTACCAAAATATAATTAGGAGTATATGGATATTCTTAATGTGGGCTCTTGTGAATATGCCCGAAACCCAGGAGAGTTTTTTTTGAGTGACTAGAGCATATTTACTTGTCCAGTTTTAAAGGCTAATGGATAACCCAGGCAAGATCATGAAGAACTAAGAACCCTCAGAAACTAAAGTTTGGATTACCTCATAAGTAAGGAATATAACTAGCAGGTGTTTTAGAATAGTTTCAGGTGTGCTTCTTAGGAACCTAAAGTAGGTCACATTGCCATAGTGGGCCATCTTTTGACAACAAATAAGTTGCTATTAGATGCTGAGAAGTTTGTGAAACTTTTGGACAAAATTAGACCGTGGTAGTTGTAGTCTTAGGAATAGAAGCAGAAAAATTGAATGTTTGCTATTTACATTGGTTGACCTTGGCTGCTTTTGGCAAGAAATGAGACAAGTGCAAATAAGAATGTCTATTTATAAGCAGAAATGAAGAGGAAATCCATAAATTTATAGATTATTTTTGGATATCATACAAATGAAATTTTATTATATGTATTCTTTCATTAATTGCCTATTTTGTTCAACATTTTGTTTGTGAGATTTAGCTTTCTTATTCTGAACAGTAATTTGTAAATTTTTAATGAAATATTTTATTGCATGTATATATCTCATTTCTATATGCAGAACTGTAACTAGATTTTTATTTTGTTTCATAGTTCTGACTATGAAATATTATAAGTAATATTATAAATAGTATAACTGAGAGCATTTTTTATATGTTACCTGTTAAATATAGATACACATTTCTATAGCCCATATGTCTAAGAAAGGAATTTTTGGTTCATAGAATATGTGTACCCTTGAATTTAATCTGCTTTTCAAAATGTATCAATTTTTATATTCACTAGCCTTTTATATATGTTCTTTTTACACCATATCCTTGTCAACACTTAGTATTGCCAGTCTTAATGTTTGCCAGTTTAGTGGATATGTGATAGTTTGATTTGAATATCTCTAATAATCAACTTAAAAACTTCTTATGTTTAGTGGCCTTAAATTTCCTTTCTTGTGAAATGCCTGCTCAAGACTTTTGAGCATATTAAATTGAACTGTTTATCCTTTACACATTAATTTGGAGACACTCTTTATGTATTGTGAATAAATCCTTTGCTTGATATCTATCTAATCTATCTATCTATCTATCATCTATCTATGGTATATACTCTCATTTTGGTTTGTCTTTTCACTTTCTTAGGGTATCATTTGATGAACAGTAACTTAATTATAATGGAGCACAGTTTTTCAATTTTTAAAAGGATATGGATTGTTATTCTAGATTATTTTCTAAAATGTCTAATGTTTTTAATTTAATAAACAAATAAACCTATCTTTGATTTAGGCATTATACATGAGACAGGGTCAAGGTGTTTGTTTTCTATCTTCATAACTGTTGTCGTACCTTCTGTCGGGAAGGCTGTCCTGGTATGTCACCACTGCCAGAAGTCACAAGTCCATGTACGTGTGGATCTGTGTCTGGGCTTCTACTTATTTCATTGTGCTATTTGTATGTCTTAATTTTTAATGCAGTAATCCTTCTGCCTTTTCCTTCTACTCTAAAATTGCCTTGGCCTTGCTTGGCCTTTATACTTCCATAAAAATTTAAAAATAGGCTTGTAAGCTTCTGTAGCATTTTTATGTTAAATCAATTTGGGATAAATAACATCATGATAATTTCAATCTTCTACACTACAGTTAAAGTTTACCTCTTTATTTAGGTTTTCTTTAATTTATTTCAATGTTTTAGTTTCATGTGCAGTCATGCACATGTCTCACAGCCTTGTTCCTGGGTATTTGATATTTTTAATGCTTTTGTAAAAATATATTTAAAAACCTGTATTTTCTGACCATTCAAATTTTTTGTGTGATACAGAAGTAAAATAGACTTTTGAATATTGATTGGAAAATGGTATCCTAGCAAAGAATGAATGAGATAATACAAAACATATATCAAGCAATGGAGTCTATGGAGTCCAGGAATCTTACACAAAGGAGAAGACTTCTGCTTCTCTCAGTATTTCAAAAGTGACATTTTTGTTATTACAAAGTGTTATATCAAGAAAATATGGTTCTTCTGTATTAATTTCCTATTGCTTTTATAATAATTTACTATAAATTTTAGTAATTTATAACAACACAAATTTATTATTTTATAGTGCTGGAGTCCAGAAGTCTAAAATAGATCAGTAGATTCCTATTTCTTGTCAAGGCTTTAGGGGAGAATCTGTTTCCTTGTGTTTTTTTCAGCTTCCAGAGGCTACTTGCTTTCCTTGGCTTGTGGTCTCATTGCTCTGATCTTGGCTTTTGTTTTTTTTTTTTTCCTCCGGTACCGGGAACTGAACTCACGACCTTGCGCTTGCCAGGCAGGCGCTTTGCCGCTGAGCTAAATCCCCAGCCCCTTGACCTTGGCTTTTGTTGTCACATCTCTGTCACACTAATCTTCCCTTCTTACTCTCTCTCTCTCTCTTTTTCTCTCTCTGTTTTTTAGAATTGGAAATAGAACTCAGGACCTCGTGCTTACCAGGCATGTGCTGTGCTGCTGAGCTATACCACTGGCCCCACTCTTTCTTTTCCTTATAAAAATTCTGGTGATTACAGTGGCCCACTCAGAAAACCCAGGATAATCTCACCATGTCAAGATGCTTAAATTCATCACATGTGAAGCTCAACCTTATAAACGGGAGTTTACTGGTTCGTATGACTAAAACATCCAGAGGAGCATGTACTTCTGGAATTGTTTGAACGAGGAGCTAAAATGCTCTCATTGGTGCCCTTGTCTGTCGCTTCAGTCTACCCTCCTGCATAGTGGTTTCATCTTACTTTCATCTGATATCACATGATTGGCAGTACCTTTAGACCTGTAGGTCACCTGTGTCCAAAGACAAAAGACATATGTCATTTAGGTAGTTTGTGTACAAACTCTAAGATTTAGTGTAAGCTGGATTTACATTGTCCATTCCCAGAGCTTGCATAGGACTGCTGAGTCACAAGTAGCAGAAATGGCAAAGAACCTGGGGTCTTATGACTGTAAAAAAAAAGGAGTAGGGTCTGGATGGCAAAAAGTCTATTCCAGGGGTGCTTCATGCTTCCCAGAAGATGTCACATTCTCCCTACTTTGCTCTGTGCCGGTGAGATGATTTTCGTGGAAGAAACTTTGCCTTTTTGTTTTAAAATATTTCCCTCCTTCCTCTTGTTTATCTGAATCTCGTAATTATTACATGCTATATATCTTTCCTTTCTTTCTGGCAGTAAATTTTCCCCCATCTGTTTTTTATTGAATGATATTGGGAAAGCCACATTTTCCTAGCTAGGAGAGCACACTGAACCATCCTGTATGTCTCTGTGCGTTCTGTTGAGCGCATTCCTATTTTTAGCTTTGTTGGGAAGATTTATACATATGACTGCCAGTAGTAGCTCTTAAAACTCTTATTTAGATAATTTAAAGTTTCTCTTATGCTTAAGCACTTTCCCATGGCTACTTAGAGTAATGTCTAAGTATGTAAAGCTTTAACTGATGCAGACGTGCTCTTTAATATTTTGTGGACATAATATGAGTGAACTTGTATTTTTCTCAAGCTAAGGTCATTTATGCTAATAATATCATTAATACTAATATTAAATATAGAAAATTAAAAGTTAAATAACATTTTTTCTGAATGTGGTAAAATATTGTTCGTAGATAATTTCTCAAAATTAAAATATCATTTCTACCAGAAAAATAGAAAAATTATTTTAAAGCTTATGCATATCCTTATTTCCAGTGGTTTCTCTTTTTTTTTTTTTTTTTTGGTTTTGGTTTTTCTCCGGTACCAGGAACCGAACTCACGACCTTGCACTTGCCAGGCAGGCGCTTTGCCACTGAGCTAAATCCCCAGCCCTCCAGTGGTTTCAAATAATAAAGCTGAAGAGTTCTGTTTTATAAAGAAGCTCTACTGTTTCAGTAGTAAAGTCTACTACTTAAATCACTGTAATTCCTGATAGGATTTACTGAAAGAAAGCAAGGTTACTGGATCATTACTGATAGTATTTTTCTTTTGGCACATTTTAAAATACAGGGGAATGGTTTTGGTATTTTGGGGGGATAGATTTATAGTTTGATTTTGTATTCTCACAAGTAATTAATGCTTTGTTGGTTACATTAAATTTGTGAATAAATAGTTTAATTTACCATCATTTCCCTTTTTATGAAGATATAATGTTTCTTCTGTATTTTTAACTTCCTTAAGTTGTCGTCATCCAACTGTTTCATCAAGATTAAAGCTGATGGAGAGGACCCTTTGATTCATTTGGCTTTCACTAGCCTCTGTTTGAAAATTATCAGTGAGTGGCATCTGATCAATAACTTATTGTGTAACAGGAAACAGCACCTGAGATGAAAATCTTGCATCCCTTCCCACTTCTGGTAAGACGCTCTGGAGAACTGGTAGAAGAAAACATCTGCAAAACTCTCTCCAACTTTTCGTATTTAACCAACTACTTACAACAATCAGTTGCTTTGAGGTGTTTTCATTTACTAGATGTAATATAAGTACTTGGTTCACCTTTTTGAAGCCTTTTCAGTAGTTGTGCATTTCTTGCCCTTACTTAGGTGTACTTTGCCTCCCACTGGGTGATCACTTTTTTAGCTCTAGATTTCAGCATCTTTCCTTTCAAGTTCCCACTTTAGTCTTTCAATTCTTCCATCTTTAAGAATCACTTCCTTGTGTCCATGAGCTGCACAGTTATCTGTTTTATTATATTCTGTAAGCCATTCTCTTCTTTTTTCTTGAATAAGAATTTTATGAACATCATCTTCCAGACTGTTGAAGAATCTGTGAAAAAGTCTAAGAGCTCAATTCCTCAGTCTTCTTACTAGTGTGATCTTCAGATTGGAAATCTCTTAGTGAGACTGAGAGGTTTGTCTCTTCCTTGATGACTCTTTCTTTTGTCTTTTTTGTGTTTAACCTTTGACCAAGTTGAAGCATTTTCAGTGCTTTTGTACTCCTTTTTGTGCTCTTCATACTCTAATTTACTTAGCAATAATGCCCTCTCAAGGTTAGCTTCAAGCATTTCAGATGTCAGTTGTTCATCTCTTTGAAATGAAAGATTGAGCAGAAATAATTCTGCAAGCTGATGAATCACAAAATATCAAGAATGAGCTAGCCATACAGGTAACTTCACTTCGTGCTGCTTTAGAACAAGAGACATCTACCGTGAAAGCATTACAAGCAGAATTAGCTGAATACCAGGGTGGCAGAAAAGAAAAAAAAGTGAATCTGACCAGTGCAGGTGATGACATTAGCCTCTGAAGTCAACACAAAAATTCAACTTCCAGCGTTTTTCAAAAATGTAGATAATTAATGTTGTGCAGCTGCTAAACTATGCAGTTTTGTTGAAGGAACAACAAGAACTAGCTAATAGTCTATAATTTTATGATTTTTGGCTTAAAAGTGAAAAGAAAAAATGTAGAATTCCAGTAGAACTTAATAATTATTGTTTACTACCCATACTTCTTATCACTTTAGTTTTTCATCATTCAATATAATTACATTACTATTTAAAAATATGTATTAGTTTTATAAACCTGGATCCACAAATTACCACCGTGTGGCTCTGGGATTATTGAATTCTTTTGTCCTCATTTTTTCTCATCTGTAAAATAGGTCTTATAGTTTAACTCCTTAGGCCGATGGTTAGGAGTGAAAGAACTATAGGGGTATGATACTTGGAGCAGTGTTTGATGGTAAGTACCCTGCTGATGGTAACTATTGTCGTGGAATGGAGAACATCATCGCAGGTAAGAGTCAAGGCTCTGTGGTTAAACTTGCTGGATTTTATCCTGATTGTTTCTGTGGGCTGAACGGTTTATCTCATTAACTGAGTCATATTTCTCTCATTTGTAAAGCTGATACAATAAAAGTATCAAAATATAAGGTTGTTTTCAGTTTAAATGAGGTAACATATTAGAAGCACCTAGAATAATGCCTGGCATGAGTAATCACCATAGAAACATAACCTTTTATTGTTACTAACAGCATCTGTGTTGGATTATGAACTCCAGAAGAGCACACAGAAGATGCACTTAATTCAATTTGCCCAGATTCTAAAAGAGACACTGCTATGGTCAAATACTTCCAAATAATTAGGTTTTAAATTTGAATTAACCATGCTTTTTAAAAAAATTTCACCATCCGGTACTATGGCAAGTGGTTGAATACCACTAGCAAATATAAGTAAACACACATGTACTGAATCTGAAACAGTTAAACAACTAAGCCCTGGGTTAGATTAGGCTCAGCTCCAAAAGAAAATGGATCCTGAAACAGATAAATATTTGGATCCACAAGCGAAAAATAATCATGAAGGAATGGGTTTTATAGAAAGGAGGAATGGAGGACAGTCTCCAAATAATCCCTTAGCAGAGACAAGTATATACTCACCTAAGAGTCACTCCGTCTGCTGAGGCAGAGCACAGGAGATGGTTACAAACAGCCACAGAATTTACACCAGAGAGCTTGAACTTCTGTAGTTCTTGGGTTTTGCATATTGTGGCAAGACAACCTAAATAGGGAAGAAATATTATAAGTGGTAAGATAGAGCTGATAGGTCGCATATAGTTGAAGCACGAAACCCATACTTCGTTCACTGAACTTTGAACAATCACAGATATCTAATTTTTTGTCACTGTTGTATTAGTACGAGTGTCAGGAAGTCACACTTCCCAGTGAGAGTCAGCATGGGAAAAAATAAAATCCCCCCAAACCAAACCTTTGGTGCAGGCTGTAAACTGCTGGGATAAGGGAAGGGAGCAAGGCCAGGATTGAAATTTCTCATCACCAAAGCCTCTTCATCTTTACTTCAACCTTTTAGACACTATTACTATTATCCCACAATGGGGTACTTTTCATCCTAGCAATGTCTTATAAGAATTAGTAACAGAAAGTGTTTTAGTCTAAAAGAAAGTGATACCAGATTGTAATTCAAATTTACCAGGAAAATGTAACAGAAATGATACATTCATGAACAAGTATAGAAATTCTATACTTCTCCTAACATTTTTCTGTTTTCTTTTAATAACTCTTTAAAAGGATTTAAAACAATAATTATGATATTGTATTGTTTAGTGCATAGCATATATAGAGATAATATACAGAACATATCAGCACAAAGAATGGAAGAGGAAAAGGAGCTATACGGAGCAAAGCTTCTGTATTTTACAAGAATAAAGTGACTGTTCTTCTGAAGTAGATTGTGATAAGCTAAAATGCATTTTTGTTCTCAGAGCAATCACTAAGAAAATAGCTAAAATACATAGTAAAAAAATTAACAGACAAATTAAAATGGCTATATACATACTAGGACAAATATCGACACCATATATACATATGCATATATATATATATATA
>NW_004955431.1:8862422-8868315 GCF_000276665.1 Chinchilla lanigera | reverse complement strand
GGGGCACTAAATGAGGAATATTGAATCAAAAATGATAAGACATGGAGAATGAATAAGCATGTTGGCATAAATCCAAACACATTGATAAATATATAAATGTGAACGGACCAAACATGCCACTCAAAAGGCGGAAATTGTTAGACAACACAAACACATGACAGCAATAAGCTGTATGTAAAGGACACATTTTAGATACAAAGACAGGAATATGTTCAAAGCAAAAGGCTGAAAAAAGACTTACTATGAAAACGATGATCAGAAGAGCACTGGAGCAGTTGAAATATGGACAAAGCAGACTTTACAATGAGAAATTGTACTAAAGGCAAAAGATATTATGAAAGGGATAGTACAATCAGGAAGATAAAAATTTGTAATCATAGCTACCAAAACAGCCCTAAGTGAAGCAACCATAAGAGAATTAAAAGATAAATATGTGCTTAAAGAAAAAAGTATTGGAGGTCTAAATCATTTATTCTCAATAACTAATAGGGCAACCAGAATGAAAATCAGCAAATTTACAGACTTGAACATTGTAAAACAGCTCAATTAACTTTCAGTGCCTCCTGAAAACATATTTTTTGCAAATGTACATGTGAAATTCTCCAAAATATGTTATATGGTAGGCCACAAAACAAGGATCAGTCAAAAACATTGAAATCAGAAGTATGTTTTCTGACTGCCATGGAATTTGATTGTGCCTCCATAACTTTAAGAAAATCAGAGAAATTCTCATGGGTTTCAAAATTAGACAATACACTTTTAGACAACGCATGGGTGAAAGAAAGAAGTAATAAAAATTTAAAAATACTTAAAACTGGTATGAAATAAAAATACAACATGTCAAAACTTACGGGTTGCAATTGAAGCAATGCTTATAGGGAAACTTACAGGTTTCTATACTTGCATCAGAAGAGAAGAAAATTTCCAAACAAGTATTCTATTCTTCTGAACTAAACATGTAGAAAAACAAACCTAAATCAAAAGTCAACATGAAGAAGAAAATCATAGTTATAAAAATCAATAAAATAAAAAATAGAATAATAAATATCATCAATGAAAACAAATGTTGGGTCTTTCAAAGACCAATAAAATAAAAAACCTCAGCTAGAATGGTAATGAAAATAAGTAAGAAGACACAAATTTCTGGAATAAAAAAATGAAAGATATGGCATCACTTTTGACTGCATATAAATTTAAAGAAATTAAAGGGAATATTATAAATAACACCATAGCAACAAATTTGTCAGTTGAGATGAAACTCAAATTTGGTAGAAATATAAGATGCAGTAGTCACGCTGAAAAAGTTTGAGAGCCTGTTAAATAGTTACACACAAATTTATCATACATTTTAGCAATTTCATTGTAGTATACCTAAATAGAATGAAAACTTACATCCACCAAAAGACTTTCATGCAAATCACAGCATCATTATTAATAAAAAAGAAATACTCTTGAAGATAGCTGCTCCGGCTGGGGTGAGACACAATCTCTGTGTAGTTTTAATTTGCATTTCTTTGATGGCAAGATCTGGTAAACATTTTTTCACATACTCTTTGGCTATTTGATCTTGTTTTGAGAAGTATCTATTTAGTTCATTTGTCTACTTTTTAATTGGATTCCTTGTTTTATGGGGGTTAATTTAAGTTCTTTATATGTTCCAGAAATTCATCTTTTATCAAAAAAGTAGGTAGCAAAATTTCCCCCCATTGTCTAGGTTGCCTTTGCACTCCCTTGATGATTTCCCCTGCTGTGCAGAAGTTTTTAGTTTAATGCAGACTATTGATTCTTGATATTATTTTCTGTGTTTTTGGTGTCCTGTTCCGGAAGTCCTTGCATATGCCGATGGCTTCTACTGTTTTTCCTATGTTGTTTTGCAGCAGTTTAAATGTTTCTGGTTTTATATCTAGCCCTTTAATCCATTTTGATTCGATTTTAGTACAGACAGACAGTGTTCTATTTTCCATTTTCTGCATGTAGTAGCTGTCCAATTTTTCTAACACCATTTGTTAAAGAAACTGTGTTTTCTCCAGCAGAAGTGTTTCTGGCCCTTTGTAAAGAAAATTAGCGGGTTATAGGTGTTTGGATTTTTTTTTTTTTTTTTTTTTTCTTTTCTTTGTTTTTTCTTTTTTTTTTTTGCCAGTGGCATATTATTTTTATTACAATGGATCTGTAGTATAGCTTCAAATCCATTATAGAGATGCCTGTAGCATTGCTTTTTTGGCTCAGGGTAGCTTTAGTTATTCTGGATCTTTTTAAATCCCACATGAAGATCAGGATTTATTTTCCACTTCTGTGAAAAAGTATTGTTTGTATTTTAAGAAGGATTACATTGAAGCTGTACATTTCTTTTGGTAGTACAACCTTTTTAAAAATATTTCTGCTAATACAAGAAAGAAAGCTGCATTTCCATTTTATCATGTTCTTCTCAATTTATTAGTGTAATTTTTATTTTAAAGAGAAAAGAACAGAAACAAATTAATAAACACAAAGACAAACAAAACAACATAAAATAATAAAAGCAATACAGAATTTCAGACAAGGTGACAAGAAATTAACAATGATTGTTTTATTACACAGTTATCTTCAAATTGGTTAATCAGATAAACAAATATAAGCATATGAGATTGATAAAATAAACATTAACTGGTCCTTTCAATAAAGTAATAGAAATTAATAATACAATTATCTTAGCTATCTTGGTAATACATATATGTTTTCCCTTCCTTCTTTCTTTCTTTTCTCTTTTCCTTCATCCCAGTAATTCTTTCCTTTTAAGCAGTTTCTTTTCCTTTCACAATATCTATTGTACTTTTCAGATTTTATTTACTCTTTCAGGTTCTTACACTATGGAGACAATACGATGTTTACACGTGTGAGCCTGATTTATTCCACTTTTGAGTATGATCTCTAGTTATATGCATTTACCTATAAAAGCCTCAAGTTTATCTTCCTTTATAGTTGAATAATATTCCATTATATAAAAATACCACATCTTTTTCATCCATTCCTCACTTGGTGAGCATTTGGGTTGTTTCCAAGATTTAGCTATTACAAATTGCGCTGCTATTAATATGGGTGCACATATATCGCTGTGGTATGATGTCTTTAATTCTTCTGGGAAAATACCCAGAAGGGGAATAGCTGGATTAAATGGGACTTCTAATCCTAGTTTTGTGAGGAATCTCCAAATTGATTTCCACAGTGGTTTCACCAATCTAGAGCAATTAGACAAGAGACAGAAATAAAGGAGAAAAGGATAGGAAAGGAAGAATTGAAATTATTTTTCACAGATGACATGATACTCTACATGGAAGATCCCAGAAACTCTTAGAATCAATAAATGCTGTCTTCAAGGTCTGAATGTCCATCTTCAGCTTCTTTCAAGCAGTTCTGCCAGCTTTCAATGGAATTTTTAACTTCCTGAGTATCTGTTTGAATCTGTTTCATGCATTTTAGTTTTTTCCTAAATTGTTCATTCAAGGTTTCCATCATTTTTCTATGCTCCTCTATTTTGTTTTCTATGTCTTCTTTGGATATGCTGAGCAACTCAGTTATTGTTGTCAGTTATTTTTTACCTGAGTGATTATTTCTGATCTGATGTCTTCTATGGCTTGATGGAGTTGTTTCTTTACGTCAGTTGCTATCATTTCAGAAATTTCAGGTGTATGACTTCTAAGCTCTTCTGAATTGATGTCTCCTGGACTTGTTCTGGGTGAAGTAAAGGTCTGAGATTGCATTTTGCTCCCTCATTTTATCATTTTTGAACGTCCAGAGTTGCCCTGGAGCTCAGCCTCACTCCCATGATGTTGTGAGAGTGGTGGACAATTATTTGAAGGTCCACAGTGCTCAGTGTGGCCCTTGCCATGGTGTATGAGGGCAGGATGCAGTCACAGATTTTATCAAAGCTTTCTGACATTCACTTGGCTCCCGTACTGGTGTGGGAGGGACCGGGGAGGCTCCTTGGGGTTCTTGAAGCTGTCTGGGGTCTAGCCCATTTCTATAATGATGGGTAGAGGGGTGCAGGTCATGGTCAGTGAGGCTTCAGATGCTGCCTAGGACCCAGCCTGGTTCCCACACTGGTGGAGGAGGAGTGCAGGTGTAGTCACTGAGGCTGCTGACACTGTCTGGGTTTCAGCTCAGCACCTGTCGGGGTGCAGGGGGTACAATGCCCATTTTGATAATGATATTTATATTATGATAATTTTATTTGAAAAAATTCCTGCTTTAATATATCTTTAGAATTGAATGCAGTTTTCTTTCTTTCTTTTTTTCTACTGTTACTGGGAATCTAACTCATTACCTTGGCTTGCCAGGCAAGTACTTAGGCTTCTGAGCTACATCCCTGGCTGAATACAGTTTTTACATGTATGTAAATAATGAGAAAAATGAATGCTCATCTGTCTTTTTCACTCAGCTACTGCTTACTGAGTGCTCACTGATTGGTAAGCTGTGCAAAAATGCTAACAGAGAACAATATACCGAAAGGCTTAAGAAGGTTGAAAAAGTTGCAGCCATAACCTGAAAGCTTGCAGGCTATTCATAACACTTGTGTGATTTGAACATTGCTGGCAAGATTTTCTATTTACATCATGACTGCATATTGCTAGGGGAGTGTGTCTGCATTATATATGATACTTAAGCTGATTGTCTATGTTTATGTTATCATTTAGAGAGAGAAATCATTTTAAAAAACACAATAGGGTTTCTCCAGATGTATAAACCAATGTCTGTGAACTTCAGGGTTTAATCACAACTTTCAACTGGGAAATATTTTTGTGAGCTTTGAAATAATAAAACCAGAAACTTTATTGCCATATTTATGGATTATCTTGGAATGAACTATTGATTACTATATAACAATTAATTTATATAATTTTATGTTTTGATAGTTTAGACTGAAGCTAGTTCATCTGTGTAGTATTATTGCTTCTGGAAGAACTGAGATGGAAGAGTCTATTTAATGTTATTTGATATATTTATTGAAATAAAGGCCATAATTCAAATATAGATGCTTAGAAAACCTTTTAGATATTAGAAGTTAATAATTTTTAATAAATAATAATTTTTATATCATCAAAATAATTTTTACATAATTTTTACGTAATCAAAATCATGTTGCATGAGTTTTAAATAATTTGCTTCAATTAGTCAGAATTGTTTTTCATGTTACTATATGCACTTCACCATGTGAAACGGCTGGATAATCATTGAGGTCAGGTTCCATAATTTACTTAACTATTTTTGTATCCTTGATCATTTAGACAGTTTTCAGTCTTCTGAATACGATGTTCAAAAATCTATTGGTTTTGAGATTATTGCATCAAGTGCAATTTATAAAGTTAGTGGACATTTTATTATTTTGAGACATGTTGATAAACTTCCACAAAAATGACATTTTTATACCACCTGTGTATAAGGTATAATTTCCTTTCTCTTTTTTGGAACAGCTTTCACGTCCTTTGATTTTAGTACTCTTTTATCAATTTGAGGTCACTCATCTGGTTTAATTGAAATATTTGTTAAAATACATTGACTCAAATAAACAGTTTAATTTTCAACTTCACACTTCTAGGAAAAGAACAAATCAAATGAAAACATCATATGAGCGAGGAAATTATAAAGATAAGAGCAGAAATTAATGCAGTTGAGAATAAGAAAACAATATAACAAATTAATAAATGAAAGGGGTAGTTCTCTGAAAAGCTAAATAAAATTGATAAACCATTAGCCAACCTTATTAAAAAGAGGAAAGAAAAGACTCAAATTCATGCAATACCGATGAAGGGTGAAATCACAATGGATCCTGCAACAATACACAAGATCATCAATTCTTACTTTGAGAACCTGTACTCTAGTGAGATGGAAAACACGGAAAAAAATGGACAGATTCTGA
>NW_004955431.1:8794708-8862142 GCF_000276665.1 Chinchilla lanigera | reverse complement strand
ATGAACATAGATGCAAAAATTCTCAATATGATATTGGCAAGCAATGCAGAAAATCATAAAGAAGATGATACACTATGACCACATAAGATTCATTCCAGGGATGCAGGTATGTTTCAACATATACAACTCAATAAGTGTAATGTACCATATTAAAAGAGAAAAAAGCAATTCACATGGTCATCTCAATAGATTCAGAAAAAGAATTTGACAAAGTCCAAAGTCCACCTATTCATAATTAAAACTCTACAGAAAATTAGAACTGATGGTCTTTATCTCAGTCTGATAAAAGCCATCTGTGATTTTATCAAACAGACAGCAAACATTATACTAAATCTTCAAAAACTGAAAAGTAACTTTAAAATCAGGATCAAGACAAGGATGTACATTATCACCACTCCTATTTATTAAATTTAACTTTAAAGAGAAATAACGATAAACAGTAGTGAAATCTATTTTCAAAACAGGTTAGTAGAGGAGTTACAATAGTTGATACACTGCATATTGTTGTCTTCATAGTGGTTAATCAGAGTAACATAAAATAGGTATGCTATCTTGTTTAAATAATATTAGCACAAAACCTTCTTTTTAAGGAACAGAGAAGCTAGCTGCATAACTATCTTAACTACCTTGCGTATACATATAGATTTTTTCTTTTTCCCTTTCTTCTTTCCCCCTTTGCCCCATCATAATATGCCTTTTCTTTTGAACAGTTTCTTCCCAGTTCACAATATCTCTTGCATAAGTTGGATCCTGTTTGCTTGTTCACTTTCTCACACTAGTGAGATAATACAATTTTTTTTTTTTAATCTGGTACAGGGAATTGAACTCACAACATTGCACTTGCCTAGTTTTAGTCTTCAGCATGTGGAGAGTCAGTATTTCAAGTAACATTTATTAAAGAGATTATCTTTCTTCCAGTGACCATGATTGGCCTGTTTGTCAAAGATAAGGTGACTGAGTGTACTTGTGGATGCATCTGCATCTTCTATTCTGTTTCACTGATCCTCAGACCTGTTTTTTGCCAATACCATGCAGATTTTATCACAGTAGCTTCATAGCATAATTTTTGGTCAGGGGTTGTGATGCCCTCTGACTTACCTTTGTGGCCCAGAATTTTGCTTTTGCTATTCTAGGTTTGCTCTGGTCCTATATGAATTTTAAGAATGTTTTCTCTAGATCTGTGAGATATGTTAATGGTGTTTTGATTGGAAATGTATTAAGTCTGTATAGCTGTTTTGAGAAGAACCATTTTCACTATGTTGATTGTTCTTATCCAAGAGTAAGGGCTGTCTTTCTATTGTCTTTTTTTTTTTTTTCCTCTGGTACCAGGAACCGAACTCACGACCTTGCGCTTGCCAGGCAGGCGCTTTGCCACTGAGCTAAATCCCCAGCCCCTTCTTTCCATTTTCTGATATCCTCTTCAATCTCCTTTTTAAAGAGTACTGTAATTTTCACTATACAGATCTTTTACATCATTTGTTAGATTGATTCCTAAGTATTTTATTTTTCTGGATGTTATTGTGAAGGGTGTGCTTTTCCTAATTTCTCTATCTGTGAGTTGTATGCTTGTGTACAGGAATGCTGTTGACTTTTGAGTGCTGTCTTTTTACCCTGCTACACTTCTGAATTTGGATGTTAGATGTACAAGTTTTTTGTGTCTTCTATGTACTGTATCATCTCATCTGCAAATAATGATAATTTGACTTCTTTTCATATCTTTATTCTTTTTAGTTTTTGTCTTGTCTAATTGCTCTGGCTAATGTTTCTAAAAATATATTGAATAACAGTAGTGATAATGGTCATCTTGACTTTTTCCTGATTTTAAAGTGAAGCTTTTAGTTTCTGACTATTTAATATGATATTAGCTGTTGGATTCTCATGGGTTTTGGCAAGAGGGTCACTATGAGTTCAAGGCTGACCTTGGTCATACAGTGTGGTCCAGTCTCAAAAATTAAGAAAAATATAGTACAGAGCGACTGTGATAAATATAACATGGTACTGGCAGAAAAACAGACCTGAAAAACAGTGCAACAGATTTAAAGATGTAGAAAATACTCCAAACACTCAATCATGTTATCTTTGAAAAAGAAGCCAAAAACATTTACTGCAAGAAAGATAGCTACTGTAATAAGTGATTCTGGGAAAACTGGCTTTCCACATACCATAATTCTAAAACTAGACCCATATCTATCACCAAGCACTAAACTAAAATCAAAATGGACCAAACATCTAAATATTAACACAGAAATACTAAATCTTCTGGAAGAGAGAATAGACAGAACTATTAAAGACTTAGGTATAGGCAAAGATTTCCTGAGCAAAACCCCAGTCACACATGAAATAATACAAAGGATCAACACCTGGGATCTCATCCTATTAAAATGCTCTGCACAGCAAAAGAAATAACAGGGAAAAAACAACCCACAGAGTGGGAAAATTTTAGCTAGTTGTTCCTCAGACAAAGGACTTATATTTAGAACATACAAATAATTGAAAAGAACAGGCCTCAGAAATTTAAAGACCAATCCAAAAATGGACATCTGAGATGAATACACACTTCTCAGAAGAAGAAATACAAATGGTAAATAAATACATAGAAATGTTCAATATCACTGGTTTTTTAAGAGATGCATAGTAGAACAATGCTGAGATTCCATCTCAATCCAGAAAGAATGGCTATCATCAAGAAATCCACCAATAACAGATGCTAGAGGGGCTGTGGAGAACAAGGAAAAACTTCACTGTTGATGTGAATGTAGACTCATGCAATCACTGTGGAAAAGTGTGAAGATTCTTAAAAAACTAGGATTAGAGGTCCCATATGAGACAGCTGTATCCCTTCTAGGTATTTTCCTGGGAGAATTAAAAGTATCATACCACAGCAATGCATGTGAATCTATGCTTATAGCAGCACAGTTTGTAATAGCTCTATCTTGGAAACAACCCAAATTCCTATCAGTGGAGGAGTGGATAAAAACTATGTGGGTTTTTTTATTCAGTGGAGTACTACTCAGCCATAAATAAGGCTAAACTTCAGAGATTTCCAGTTAAATGAATGCGCCTTGAGACCATACTCTTAAGTGAAATAAATCAGACTTACACATATAAATATCACATTGTTTTCCTGCTGTGAGAAACTGAAAGAGTAAATAAGGACCAAAATATACAATAGATATTCTGAAATGGAACAAAATTGTTCAAGAGGAAAGAGGAACTAGACAAGGGAAACAGGAAAAGGAGGAACTAGAAAAGGAAAAAATGATAAAAAGGATAAATGCAAACAAAGCTTTGTTAACAGGGAGGAGAAGAGGGGTTTAAGGGAGGAAAGGAAATTGGCAAAAAGGAAGAATCAAAATATATCAGGTACAAGTTTCCTATGATAAATATGATCATTTATATATATATATATGTATAAAATGTATCAATAAACAAAGCAAGCAAGCAAACAAACAAACCAAGAACATTTGGTAGATTTGGTACTCTATTCTTTTCTTGGAGCTGTTACTAGTTGCTGTTAAATTTGAAATGAGTAAAAGAAAGCCATTGAGTTTAAGGTTAAATGTACTGTCATCAGTAATTAAAAAGAAATCTCTAATGAGTGCCTTATTTCAGCTTAGAAGGCCTTTCATTCTTGCTCCCATTAGTTAGTATATATGTTAGCAGATGGGGCAGTGAGGTTTCAACTTGCAAAGCAGTGAAATTTCCAAATGTTTGGACAGATGTAATGGTATCAGAGGAATAGTGTATCACTCAGAGTAGAACCACTCCTCCTGTGGAGGCAAATAGGAGGAATCCAAGAAGGAGTTGTGTACAGATGGCAGTCTTGAGCAGCACAGTGAGCTTGAAGCAATACAGCCATGAGGATAAATACTCTGACTTGCCTTCCTTTCTCATTGAAATCACCTGGCTCGTCTCTTTACTGGTGGAATCCAACAAGAAGCCCAATGATGTGGAAACTTGCTGGAGCTGTTCACACTGGTTAGCCTGTTGGGGTCAGAGAGCCACATGGAGTAAGAATTTGGAGAAGGAAATGGAAGATTTTCAGCACAGATGGTGTGGAAGTACGCTATGAAATTACCTCGCTTGCATCATAACATGGTATGTATTTTATTTAAGGGAACCTCAGTGATGATAATAGTCTGACCATTTCTTACAAGTCGTAATTCTAGACCATCGTGCTCTGAGTAATTTCTACTATATGTGAGACTATGGTAGATTACTTCATTTGAAAAACTTAGCATGAGTATCACATTACTTTTAGAAGGATCAAGACCATTTTTCACAGAGGTTGGGTTTGCTATTGATGGAAGGGAAGAGATATACAAGGAAGTGAAAAAGACAAATGGGAGAAGACTAAAATTTATGCCTTTCACCTGAAATACGTGAAAAGAAAACAAAGTATTAAAAATAAGCATAATGTGATAAAACAGCTTTTCCTTAATTTCTCTTATAGTGTATCAAAGTCTGTATTTTATATATAAATGGGGCACTTTAGTTAAGACAAAGCAAATTGATGACATATATTATATACTTTATATACATGCAGTGATTGAAGAGTAATTTTAGTGTTTTTCTTTTTTATACTTTAGTGCATTTTCCAAAATAACTATAATATTTATATTACCTTTTAAAAAAGTAGTTTAAAGTTCACAGCAGGGTACTTTTATAATAAAAAAACACTCCTATATATAGATTGAACATGTTGGGAATTAAACATTTAGATACTTGAATATTCCTTGCTACAGTTTGAAAGTAATTTAAAATTGATCATTATTATAACTATTTTATTTAGTCCTTTGAGTAATAAACCTATTTTATTTGGAAGCAGAATCCATGATTAGTGAATTTTAACATGGCATATCACTCAAATGAAAGCCATGTGATTGAAATTTTCTTTTATTTCTTGGAAGTCTAATGCAAGGAAGAATGGGAAGACAAAGAAAAACAATTCTTTACTAAATGTCCTAATTGAGATTTTCTGTATATAATTACTATATGATTATAGGTGGCATGTGTTTCAGGGAATTCCAGAAGAATTTAGATGCCTTAAAAAATTTAAGAAGACCAATATTGCTCATTTTTAGATAGGGCTGAGAAGAATGAGATGAAATTTCTTCAGAATTTTGCTGACTTTTTCAGAGATTCTGATAATATTTGATTTTTTACATAACTTTTTCATTTATTTCCTGTATATCCATCTCTGTTTTTGCAACCCTCATTTAACATTAGTTGTCTAATGTAATAAATGACCCCAAACTAGGGAACAATAGAGAAATTTGTGATCTCCAGTTGCTGAGGTTAGAAGTACAAAACCAAAGCGTTTCCAGGGTTGGTTCCTCCTGGAGACACTGAGGGAAGACTCTTCTGCATCTCTTTTCCATCTTCTGTAAGCTGCTAGCAATCCTACTATTTCTTGTAGACATATCACTCCAATCTCTGCCTCTGTCTTCACATTACCTTCTCTTCTGCACACTTTTCCTTTCTCTTTTCGTATGAGGAATCCTGTCATTGGCTTTAGGACACATGCTAGTGCAGATAACTACATCTTGAGATACATACTTAGTCACATCTACAAAGACTCTTTTCCCAATGAGATCACAGTCGTAGGCTCTTGAAAGGCATTTGTTTTGAGAAGACCAGCACCGTTCCACTCAGTACAATGGATCTTTTGTTTTGTTGATACTTCTTCCTACTCTATAACTTCAGTTTTTCGTTAATTTCTACCTTCCTTCTTGCTGTCCTCCCCTCTGTGGTCTAACACATGATGCTACACTGTCTGTTTCAGTTGTATAGAATCTTGCTCTACTAGATGTATTTTCTAGGGTTCTATGACCAAAGGAGTTTGGGGAGTGCATTATTCTGTATCTTGTTGAAAATTCATAACAAATATTCCCATATTAAGTGCCATATTAAGTGAAGAACCTTTCTGTCTTATTTCCTAAGCTTTAAAGCCCTTTCAGAATATCACATAGCACAATTGTGAAATTGGGCTTTGTGGAAATACCATGAGGCAAGTTCTCTTTCCCCTAAGTTCAATTCTATGGCTAGTTTTTCTCTCTCTCTTTCTCTCTCTCTCTCTCAAAATCTGTTTTCTGCCTATTTCTCTGGAGGTTTGAGATTTTGGTTTTCAATATTTTTTTTTGTAAAAATTATTACACTGTCCTTGAATTTTCTTACCCATTTTTAATGTTGGTAATGGTTCAATTCATGTCTCTAGGTCTGCTTTTTTGTAAGCTTACATTATCCACATTTCTTATCTAGTATTTGAGAATGGATAGTTCTTTTCTATATTCTGATGTTCTTAGTGAGGTTTTCTATTATTTCTCAAAATAATAACTTAAAATGTTTAAAAAGATTTTTTACTTTCAATTTCCTGTGGAGAGTCAGAAGAAAGTAAATTAGTCCAGAATTTTTAATATCTCTTGATGAACTTGTAAATCTTTAAAATGGTTTAGTAAAACATTTTGAGTAAGCCATACTTTATCACTTAAACTGCAAAAAGAAAATACAAAATGACTGCATCTTTTGACACACAGTTCAAGTCCATATTTAAGGTCTTTCCATTCTTATGGGGTTTTCTGCATTTTTGAGTTGATGTTGGAACCATTGATATTTCAAAGCTTCATATATCTTCATAAATTCTGTATTTTATTATTAGCCTTCCATATGATTCAATGACTTTGTTATCTACCTGGTAGAAGCAGATGAAAGTTTAACATTTAGCATGCCTTAAAATTAAATTTAAAATAAACCTTTTAAGAATGTATAAATAGTTCTCTTTAAGAAACAATATGACTAAGTTATAGTGGTGTTCTAAATTATATGACATTGATGTACTACCTGGGGTAGAGACTTTATTCTTTAGATGTTCTTAAGACTTAGAATACACTGAAGCCATGATAAAAATGAGTATCACATAAATTTGTGTTCCTTAAAGTTTCCATTATCATAAACACATATTTGGTGTTCTTTGCATGGGCACTTACTCCATTTATTTCATTGTACGGGAGTCTTTCTAATGAGCTTCAGGTACTACCCATGGGTTTTTCTTTGCATGCATTTCCAAGTTGTTACTGAATGCTTAGGTGTTTGCTGACTCCCCTTTGACAGCTGCTATTGTATAATGATTTTGCAAGGATAACTCATTTTGCCATTGGTTTAAGTTTGCAAGAATATATATCAAGAATTGGTAAAAACAAATCTATATTAATAACTTGCTATTTCTCCAGGGTAAGATTTCTCTGTATTTGACATAATCTGGAGAAAGAGGGCTTTTTTCCATACTCCTAAAATTGTAAGAAATGAGAATACATACAAACAAGGATGTCCACTATCACCCCTCCTATGTAATATACTTGTGGAAACATTATCCAGAGTGATTAGACAAGGAAATAAATAAAAGAAATAAGGATAGAAAAGGAATAAGTTAAATTATTATTTTTTGTAGATGACATGATGTTCTACATAGAAGATCCCCCAAGCTCCACCAAAAGACTTCTAGATTTAATAACTAGATTCAGTAGTGTACTTTGATACAAAATCAACTCTCAGACATCAATAGCATTCCTGTACACAAACAACAAACTCACTGAGAGAGAAGTTAGGGAAGCCACACTCTTCTCAATAGCATCAAGAAAAATGAAATACTAGGAATCAACAAAAGATGCAAAAGATCTGCACCTTGAAAATTACAGTACTCTGAAAAAGGACATCCAAGAGGATATCAGGAAATGGAAAGATCGCCCTTGCTTATGGATAGGAAGAATCTACATAGTGAAAATGGCCATTCTCCCAAAATTGTTATGCAGATTTAATGCAGTTCTCATGAAAATACCATTAGCATACCTCACAGAACTAGAGAAAGGTGTTTGGTGTCAGATATTTTGTCCCAGTAACAGAAAAGTGACTAATATATTGTTCTACATTAATTTGTTAGAGAAAATTGAGACCAAAATTGTTCAGTTCTTTGTAGGAGGCTAGTAAAACATATCAAAGCTCAAAAGCAAAAGAGGAAAAAATTTGAAGTAGATTCCATTTATGATCAGAGTTGAGAAATCTATAACATACTTTACAGTGTTGATTGCTAAATCTTTACAATGAACAAGACTTGCAGCTCTGGCATTTTAATAAATAATTTAGAGTTTAAATAATATCATTTCAATGGTAAATGTGTATTGGAGTAAATATTTTATTCACCTTTTTCTACACATGTAAAGTGCTTCTAAAATGAAAGAATAGTGGCTATAATTAATATAAATGTGATAATACCAAACAAAATAATTTTGTTGTACTTCTCAGAAAATGAGGATGTCTATAACACTATGAATCATGTGATGAATCATTTGGAATCAGTTGGCTTCCAATGTTTTGTCTTGAATAGTGTTAGAAAAAGACATAATTGAGTTTTCAGCTATTTTAAAATAATTTTTGATTTTCAGATCACTATATGCTTTTGGCAAAGGAATATGAAACATGTATAACATTTACTAAACAAAATATTCCTTCCATTGACAAATAAAATTCTTCCCACATACACTGTTTATATAACTAAATTTTCTTAGCACATGCCTATAAAAATAAAAGTATGAATAAAATTGATGTTGACCGTATTTTGTGCTAGGAATAAGTAATGTATGACCATAACTACCTTTATTAATTGAAAAACAAAAACCCTCCTTTACCTGATTCTTAGAGCCTTTCTAACAATCTGACTTTTACGTTTAAAAGTTGCTTAAGACAATTTACAATATTGTTTTGATGAATGTATGTTAAAATAGTATATCAACAAATCAATTCAAATAAGTTTTAATCCAGTTTTATTACTTAACAAGCCCTGCTTGGTGGTAGTTTGGTTGGTCTGGGATTCAACTCTGAGAAGCAAGGTTCTAGTGGATGCTTCAAAAGTTCCATAGCTATAAAGAAAATGCTGCTGTGAGAGTAATCAGGGCACTTGGTCCCTGTACTCCAACTAAACGAGGCACTGGAGAGCCACTCAGAAGAATGTGGAGCTGAGAATAACCAAAGGCTAAGTTAGTTCCTACTGGGCAATCAGGGCCACATGACAGCAAGATGATGAGAAACAGAAGTAGGGCTCTGGAATCAGTAATTCCCCATGAATAAAACCATGAGATGGGAGGAATTTGTTTTCCCTTGAACAACCAAACAACCTTTTCTTTTTAAAAAGCCTTTTGATGTATAAACTTTCTGCTTTCAAACGCAGATCAAAAACATGATGTGTGCAATGCTGCTCTTAATGTAATATTATTCAGTAATTTGGGTCAACATGACCGGTCTTTGTAAAATTCAGGCAGAATGTGGGCATTCTTGTGCTTGGATTTGAGGGCTTCTAATTATGAGCAGAGTCTGCATACACATTTAATAACCTCATTATGCAGTGTAAAAATTCAATGTATGCATGTCAAGTAGAATTATTACATTCCTGAAGTTGAATCAGAGAAGTCATTTCATTTAAAAATGAGCTGGGCTGCAGTTATGAGGAAATAAAACATAGCTATTAAATTATGTCAATGATATTCTGAAGCTAGATGAATAGCTTGAAGATATTGAATTGAGATGTCCCCACAGTGGAAGCTTTCCTGGGAAGGCTGTTCTAGGAGTTAGGCTGTTACACTTTAATTAATTCCACTGAAATATTAAGCCTTTGTAGATTTTTCCTTTGTAGTGATATATGGGAACTTTTGCTAAATTAATAGACTGAACAGAGGGTTGAGAGTATAGTTTAGTGGTACAAGCACCTGGTTGGCAAGTGCAAGGTCCTGAGTTCAATTTCTAGTATCAAAAAAAAAAAAATAATAATAATCAGACTGAACAGAAATTTAATTCATGTGGTTCCTGAAAATAGTCTGGACCTGAATTGCACAACACCAATTTGAAAATGCTGTCACTCATTCATGACATCCTTAAAAGAGCTGTTTCTAAAGTCAGACTACTGGGGTTTAAATTCTAATTGTATTACTTAACAGTTATTACTTAAAATTAAATAAATTTCTTAATATTTTATTGCTCCTGTTTTCCCATCTGCAAATTGGGAATAATAATTCGATAAAAACTCATATAAAGCAACCTAGTAAATGCTAGTTTTTATTGAATGGCTATGTAGCCATCTATTCACTTATTCATTCAACTTATATTTATTGTACCTCCATATGTTAGGTGGGTGGAAATCAGAGATGAAGATTGCTCCAGTTATCAGTGAATGCACTGTCCAGTTGGATAGAAGCAAAGAAATGAACACAACTTAGTGTCATAAATGGTGAGATGGAAGATTATGAACCACTCAACCTGATGGAATCATAGATGATGAAAGGTTATGCAAAGGAGGTAATACCATGATTGAATTTAAAGACAAATGAGTTTTACTAGGACAGTAAGTCATAGTGTACCAGGTATAGGATTCATGACTAATAATGTATCTTAATCACTCTCATCCACTGAAATCTTGCTTTAATGTTGAATGACAACATCTATAGGATGTCTTGGAATTTTATTTTTCAAGCTTATATTCTAACATTCTTAATTTGAATCCTCTTGGATGGATGGGTCAGGGACTTCCTGAGATGGGGTGGTACCTCAGGGGTAAACACAATTGGATGGCAGAGAGTGGGAGAAATCAATACTTACTGAGCTGAATGGAAGGGAATTTTCAAAGGTAAAATCATTTAGAATTCAAGGTGCAGGATATATAATCCTAGGAAAGTTTAGCAAAGGATAGATTAACTACAAATAGATAGTAAGTTGCAATATAGACAAAAGTAGAAGTCAGAATAAAAAGCCAGAATCTTTAAACTCTTTCTGAGGCAAGGCAATGAAAATATGCTTCTGTAGTGTCAGAGAAGTTTAAAAACAAGGACTAAAAATCATTTTATTTACTGATTTTTTTGTTCCATGTGTGTTTTTAAAACTGTTATTAGTACATGTTTATAGTACATAATGATTACATCCATTGTGGGGAGCTGGCTTATGGACATATTACATTTTAAATCTTTTTATGTTCTGTTCCCCTTCATTCCCTCCCTATTATTCCATTTGTTTGGCCTTCTTCCCATTTGCAAAAGATCTATGTCCCTGTTTCCTATTATCTATCCTTTATCTTGCTTTTTAATTTATTTATATTTTGGGTTTGTCATATATGAAAAACTATATAACATTTAAGCTTCCTGTGGGGTGCAGAAACTTTTTAATTTACTCAAAACCCATGTGTTGATTCTTGATGTTATTTTTTGTGCAGTTGGAATTCTGTTCAGAATTTGCCTATGTCTATGTCTTCAAGGATTTTACCCATTTATCTTCCATTTTTAATATCTAGAGCTTTGATCTGTGTCTGTTTTATTTTAGTACATGGTTAGAGGTATGCTTCTAGATTCAATCTTCTTTTTATTAATAGCCAGTTTTTAAGCATCATTTGTTAAAGCAGCTATCTTTTCTCCAGTGTATGTTTAAAAACCATTTTGAAGGTAACTAAAATACTTTATATATTTTATTTGCTCCTGATTATTAGTATAAATGATTGAGAAACCTGTATATTCTTACATACTTGAGATAAAATATGAGAGCATACATTAAAACATAAGATAATGTCTAATTTATTGAGCAATAAAGGATAATTCTGCTTAAGATTAACAACCTGAGAAGGGTTATAAACCTTTTGTTCATCTATAGAAGTGCTTTACAGAAAGAGTTTACAAAATTTATCACTGATAAATGCTTTTTTGTGTTTGCTTATCTTCTGAACAGTTCAGGGATTAAACAGATGTCAAGAAAGAAAATGGAAATTTTTGGTTATATTGGCTATGACAGTCTGATGCAGAAAATTTATTTTCAAAGGGAAATTTGGGACTTTTGCTTCAGTGCATTTTTATCTTTTTATATTTGTAGTGCTATCTATAGCTACTATATACTTGTATAAGCTACTGAAGTTATTCTTGGATCATTTTATTATTTTTGTGATCTTATAGATCATTAAGTTGTACATCAAATTATATAAAGTAAACAAAATAAGAATAGAACAGGGATTAGAGGTCTTCACATCATTAACTGATGGATTGACTTGTTATAACTTTTAGAGAATTTTTGCATATACAAAAAAGCCCAGACTTCTACATATTTATGAATAAACTCTAACTTAGAGTTTTCTACATGTAAGGCAAGCTTTTCTTTTATCCTAAGGAGATACATAATTAAAAATAATGTCCGTATGGAGAAATTACATATTATTCTCTGAGAATATAGTGTTATTTTAGTGCTCCTACAGCATCTGATTCATTGTCTTTCTACGGCACTTTGAGGTTGTACTTAATTATTTATGCATATGGTTTGATTCATCTTCCCAATACCTTCCTCCTTCAAAGACTGAGGGCTTTCAAGGAAAAGTACATACCATGTTTAATTTTTACCTTATCAGCTAGTAGATAGCCTGGCACAGAAGTGGTGGTCAATAAATATTTGTTAAATTAAATTAAAAGATTGAGTGAATATGTAATAGAATGTTAAATCAAGTTTTAACTCAGGTGGTATCAAAGTGGGTGCAAGCCATACAGCTTGGAAAGAAGCTTCCCAGTTGATTATTCAAGAAACAATTCTGTGACTCTTGTGCCCATTTACTCATTTTGGAAGTATAAAGGAGTAGTGTTAAGAGAGTGGACCTAACTATGCTACCACCAATGCCAGGGAAAGAAGGGCAGGTAACTGGCTTCAGAAGACACCTCCATACTTATAATGGCTACAAAAAATGGCTAGCAGAAGAGACATAGTCCCTAGCATGGAATTTATGGCCAGAGGATCCACAAAAATTAACAGAATAACCCATTGGAGACAGAGGTCCGTTGAGTCCAGAGCTATCCTAGGACTGCACACAATTTAAAACAAACAAGCAAACAATCAAACTAACTAACTGGCTAACTAACAACCTTTTTCATGTTGTGTTCTTCCCTGTCCTTCTCACTGGAGAAGGTCTACAGAGAGACAAAGAAAAAACTCACTACCACTTCCCTTTCCCTAAATCAGACAGACACTCTGGCAGCACCTGTCTGACAGCCAGGACATTGCTGGACATGTCTGTAAACATTACAGTGATAATCACTACTTTGGACTGAATGGATTAGATTTCTGTGCTGCATTTAAGTGACTGTAATATATTTTTTAGATGTAAACTGAAAAGAAAATCCTGAGTGATCTCTGATCCATTTTTATCTAGTGATCAGAGAAATGATCCCCCCATTAAGATGGAAAATTTTGTACATGTTTTTACCTTCTTTTCATCACATTTCCACTTATTCATGTTCAATATAATATAATTAGTGTCATTTCTCTTAGTAAATTTTCTGCGATCTCTCTCCTCCCAATTTTGGAAAAATCTCAGTGAAGAGAATATGTGAGCCCTTCCTGTTGGAGGAAATATACATATTCCGTTGTGCTGCTTTGAGCATACTTGAAATCCAGGAGATAGCTGTGTGATGAAGTACAGAAAGAGGAAGGTGCTTTCCCTAAGGAGAGACTTCTACCCTCTCCACCTTACTCTTTTCTGCAGCTGTCTGGGTCCTGGGCAGACTCTACAAGAAACTCCCAATGTTAGGTTTGGAGCATAGTTTCAACAACACTTTCAAAATTAAAAGGTCAGTAGCATGGAAGGTTATCACAGTTTTTACTTTTGAAACTTTAGCTTAATTCATAGACAATCTGTCTGCTCCAAAATTAAAACAGTAAAATATCTGTAGAAAAAACATTTATATTGAGTGATTAGGAATGTCTGGCTCTATTGCCTTGGGAATGCTGAAGAAGTAAATTCATGCATAAGGTCCCCAAAGAAAGCACACAGAGGCAGACATCAGAAGTAGCAAGCAGCAGTAGACCAAGAGCAGAGAAGAGCCACCCGCATCCTTATTGGTTAACTTTTCCACAAGATGTTATCACACATTCTTGTATAGTACTGCAACCAGTGCGTGGATGTTTACCTGTGTCATGGTTATATAACTGTATCCCAATATGTGCCTGTGCTAGGCAGTGGGGTTATGGCTTTAAAGCTGCCCAGATGTGTCCTTACATGCCCCAAGTTTTGGGCATTTTGGAACAGTACTCCATACAGTTTTAAAACATTGATAGGTAAATCAAACTACAACTTACAAATCAAATATTGAAAGAAGAAAAATCTCAAGGGAGGTATAATACTTTTACCAGCACAATGATCTTTTCTCCCTGTGATCCAGCAACCTGGACAACAAAATGATAGGCAGGAGTTGCCTCTTAAGAAAGACTCAGTGTGAGGGAATATTGATGGTGGTTCCAGTGGTCTCAACAACTCTTAAAAAGGGTTCTTGTCGTGAGACTTTCCCTTGACTATTTGTTAGGTGCACGGTTATTCTGTGTAGTTTTCTGTATGTTTAATGGACCACAAAGGCATATACTTAGTTGAGGATGATGGCATATGCCTCTCATTCTCGCATTCTGGGAGACTGAGGCAGGAGGATTGCAAGTTCCAGCCCAGTGTGGGCAACTTAGCAACTTAGTAAGATCCTGTGTCAAAACAAAAAATAAAAAGGGATGGGTATGTAGTTCAATGTGAAGGTTCTGGGTTCAATCCCAGTACTGAGGAGAAAAACATCAAACCAAACCAAACCGAACCAAACCAAACCAAACCAAACCCAAAATATGCTAAAAAGAGAAAAGAGGAAAGAAGTATTTCAAATGAGGAAAAATATGCTTTATTACATAAATATAAGGACACATATTATATTAACACAGATAAGCTCTACTCATAAGTATTTCCATCTTTATAATGTAGCAAAACATTCACAATTATTCTGTGTATGGTTTTTTTAATTTTGATATATGTTAGGTGCATTTGTTTCTACTTGTACAATTATTTAAAGAAGAGAGAGGAGTAAAGTAGCTTTACCAGAATGGAATTTTATGAACATGTCTGTCTCTTTTTATATTTTACCAAAAAAGAAAAACCTGATGATGTCCTTCCATTAACATGAATTATGCACTAATTTTAGTCCTTGGGTTTATCCAAACCATTTTTTCACATTTATCAGTTTTTTTAAGGATCACAGTAGATCCTAAGACCTGAAAAGTATGAAATGAAAGAAAGTAATGGAATACAATGCAGTGTTCAAACATCCTTAAAAATGCCAATCCTTTTATTTTCAGCTATTATAAATTTCCTTAATATCTCATCTCTATGGGTAGAAATAAAATTCATAAATGAAAACAAATCAAACCTTTGAACTGGCAGCCAACTTCTTTGCCTGTTTAGTTTTCCATTTTCCCCTGGCTTATGTTAACACCAATTACCAATCACGAACACTCTTTTCTTCAAATAGCACAGCTTTAAGACTGCAGCTTTAAAAGTGAAAAGGGTAAAAGTTAACAAAAAGATTCTTTAAAGTGGCCCTGTGTTGGGTTGTGCTCCTGCCTTTTTGTGGGAACCAAAGATATAAATGCTAGACACAGACATAGATTTTACTTTTCGAAACCAAAAGAATCCAAACTTTCCAACAAAAATAACCTAGCACATTTAAGGACAAACATGATTGCATTGTATTGTACGGCAGTTTGGAAAAGTGAGAAGCAATTCAAAACAGCTACTATGATTGTAACTTTCATAAGACTAAAGTGTTTTTATCATATATATATATATATATATATATATATATATATATATACATTCTCTAGCTTCTGCTGCCATTATCAATTTTCATGGTACAGTTGCCTTTCCATATTCATAGGGAATTTGTTCCAGGAATCCCCATAAATACTGAAATCCACAGATGCTCAATCTCATGTAAAACAGTTTAGTATTTGCATATAACTTATGCATATCCTCTTACATATTTTAAATCATCTGTATACTACTTATACTACCAAATATGAGGTAAATATGTAAATCATTTTTATTCTGCATTGTTGGGCAAAATAGCAAGAGAAAGTCTGCACAAGTTCAGTGTAGGTGCATTTAAAATTTATTCTTCTATCTGTGGTTGGTTGAATCCATGGATTCAGAAATGACAGATGCAGAGGGATGAATGTGTTCCCTAAATACTTTGTGCCACCAAATCACTCAATACACACACACACACACACACACGCACGCACATGCACACACTCCATAACACACACCAAGGAAGTCCTCTTGGCTTCTACTTCTGCTTTTACTACATTTTAGGGCATTGTTCTGCGTCCATGAGCCCATCTCTGCGCTGGTCATCATGCTCCCTCCAGGGGCCTCTGTTCCACACTTGGAACCCTGGAGATGCTCAATAATTTTGGAGAACAGAACACAGGTTTGAGACTAGGAAATCTCTAGCTGTAGTGATATGGTCACTTGACTTCGGGAGCAGGGAAGGATGACCCAGGTGGACTGCTGGTATGGGAGAGAGGGCATACCTGAGGGAGACAGGTAGGAAAGATTAACATTCAGGTTAGGAAAACAGTATAACAGTTATCAGGAAATATAAGAGTTCCACCTGCTCACATGACATCATGGGTTGAACAGTGTCCATCCTACCCACATTTCCAAGAGTAGGCTGGAGTTCTAACTTCCACTACTCATGAATGTAACTTATTTAGAAATAAGGATCTCAGAGAGGTGAGCATGTTAAAATGCCATCATTAGGGTGGATGCTACTCCATTATGAGTGGTGTCTTTATTAAGAAGAAGTTTGGACACAAACAGGCAAGCATGGAGGGAAGATGATATAAAAAGACACAGAGAGAATGTCAGGGGAAGACATGGTAGAGACTGCAGTTATGCTACGTAAGCCAAGCAACACCTAGAAGAGGCAAGACAAGCCTTTTCCAAGTATATTCAGTGAGAGTCTGTCCCTGCTGACATTCAGTTTTAGACTTCTGACCTTCAGCACTGTGAGACAATAAATGTTGCTTTCATTCACCTAGTGTATAGTCCTGAGGAGTTATAGAAGGTATGTAATGGTGGATCAGAGCCTATGCAGGAAGCTTTAACAGCAAAACAGGGAGTCAGGAACAGAACATTTTCATAGACTTTGTATAGAATGGTCTAGATAATCTTATGACTGATAGATGACTGGTTTTCAAAGACATCTGAGTTGAGTCAAAGGACTCACATTTTGGGGGTATAGGATAATGATTAATTATCCTATAAAATGGCCAAAAATACGACTGGAGAAAAGGTAAAGAGCTCAGTCTTGTGCAGATGGAATTTGAGATGCCTTTGGGCACAGGACTTAGAGGCAAATGACAAGCTGAATTTAGGAGACTGGAAATCATACATTCTTGCTATTAATTGGAGGTACTTTCAGTTTATTGCGGTGGCTGTGAAGATAGATACTAAACTTCTACTCTACAGAGAAAGTAAGAAGGATTTTTGTCTAAAAGCAATTGTAAAATAACCAGGAAAAATTTATTACACTGAAGAGTGGAAGAGTAATTTTTTATATTCAATAAATATTTTCCTTTAGGCTCCAGAATAATGATGATAGTATTAGTGCATTGTGATCCGGTGGTTATTTAAAATGTGTGAATTTCTCTTAAACGTGAGTTGCTTTTGTATGTACATTATGGATTATATAAGCACATTCAAAAATTCTCTCTTTTTTATAGTAAATGTACTTCAAGTATGTGATAAATAAGAGTGAAGAATTAAAAGAAATAATTTTTGTGAAACCAGAACTAAAGCAAATAATAAGGTTAAATGTAGGGGTTTTGAGGTAAAAGACATTTTGAACTTACAAACTGTGAAGATCCATATTGTAACAGGAAATATATTCCTAGACAAATTTATTTATTTATTTATTTTTACCAGTAATCAAACTCAGGACCTTGTGCTTGCTAGGCAGGCACTGTGCCGCTGAGTTATATCCCTGGCTTTCCTAGGCAAATGTCTAAGGACATTGGATTTATAGACTTTTGGAATCACAAGAGGATATCTATTGATACTGAATGTTTTGCTTAAATTGGTATCTATAAAATATCTTAAATTCATATCATTCATCTCTTATTCAGTTAAAAACTAACCAAGTCATCAAGGCAGTTTAGCAAGTTGGAGTTGCCTGGGATGTAGTATAGGTTACTAGTATTCATTAGGATGTCACTGAAAGAATGATAATATTTTGCTCTGACATGTAATATAAACAAGTAAATAATATGGTAAGATAATGGAATATAATTTATACCAATTTATTTTGTGGTTTTCTTCCTCTCATTTTGTCCTTGTTGGCTTGAGGTACCTTTCTACTGATAGAATAGCTGAGGGGATAGATGGCCTCTTTGAGAAACACCTAGCTTTGCAAGCCAGGCTACTCTCCGGAAGCAGTTGTTTAAATGTTCTATACCCTTAGATAATCAGCAGCAAAGGCTAGCAAGCACAGGCTCCCAGAGTTTTACTTGCATATTTTTCTGCTACTAACAGTAAATCCGTGAATTGCCCATTAGTGGGAGAAGAAGGATGTGACATAGAAAGCAACCTACTTCCTCCATGAGGGAAGTGTGGGCAGTAAAATAGGGGACAAAAGGCTAGCCATTGTCACTCTGAGTTTCTGTTTTCCAATCTTTGGCCTGGAGTGAGAGGTGATTAGAGGCTTGAGGGTAATGTGGAGGTGAGGGAGCTCCCCACAGTCCCTACCTCTCTCACTGCACTGCATTACCTGTTTAACGTTCTGGAAAGTGAGTGCCTTTGGGTAAAGCACTGCCTCACTGGGCAGTGCTATGGGCAGTGAAAGGGAACCCCTGAGGCTGAGTTTTCCTCATCTGCCTGGTTTCCCTTGGGACATGCATGGGATTCAGGGGAGAGGGTAGGTACTGAGTTTTCCAGGGAGGATCTCCCCACCAGGGGCAAGGTGGATGATCAAAAAGTAGAGAATGTGAGCTACTCTAATAAGTGGGAATCATGGCTGACTTTAGAAAGATTGTCAGTCTGTGGGAGCTGAAGTCCTAGAATACTTTAGAACTCTTTAACCTACTGTCAGCATCAGTGTAGGGGAGGTGAGGCTGTCAGCCAGGAAATGCCTCCTGATGTCAGCAAAGAATAGAGAGAAAACCACAAGGAGTCATGAGGCACAGACTTGACCTAGTCTGCTCCATATATGTTCATTTTATAGGTAAAGAATCCAAGCTAAGAAACCAAATAGCTATTAGATGACAAAGATTCTGGTAGATGTTTTGTTAAATACTTACTTGTTAAGATAATTTCCTTGCCCAGAAGCAACTATTTTAGCTCATTCAGATGTTTAAAAATGTAGATTTGGGGTTCAGCATCTTTCTGAGATTCATACTAGTGGTCCTAAGAGATAGAGATGTGAGCTAAAATTAACTGCAATAAATAGGGTCCTGTGTACAGGTTTGGAATTAAGACCGGGAGGCTCTGCTGTTTGCTCTCTTTGCAGAATTCTTTATGGGATGGGTGGGCAAGAGTAAGTTCCCAGTTTAGGAATGAGTTTCATTCCCACAGAATGTTTGTAAGTCGGATTCCTTCGTAAGCCAGACAGTACACACTTGACACATACAGTTGTTATGGCTTATGTCTAGATGTCCCCCCAAAGCCTCATATGGTCATAGGTGGGGCTTTTTCAGAGTGGATCTAGAGTGTGTGGAGCTAGAATTGAGCTAGACTCAAGGGCAGTAGGATTAGTGGTGTGAGTGTCACCCATCCTAAGTATTCTGGATAAGATAACAGGGGTAGAAAGATGCTGTTAATGTCCTCTGCTGCTTCTGCTGTCTTCTGCCTCAAGGAACTGTTTCTCCTCTGCAATGTCCCTCTGCCATGTGCCACCCTGCCTTGGAGCCAGCTGACTATGGACTGAAGCCTCTGTGAACTGTGAGCCAAGTAAACCTTTCCTCCTTTAACTTTGGGTGCTGGATTATTTGGTCTCAGCAATGAGAAAGCAGCTAAACAACAATATAAAGCATAAGAGGAGCTGGGGATTTAGCTCAGTGGCAAAGTGCCTGCTGGCAAGTGCAAGGTCGTGAGTTTGATTCCTGGTACCAGAGGAAAAAACAAAAAGAAAGCATAAGAAAGCCAGATACACACAAAATACTGTAAATAGACTACTTTTACTTTTACAATTACCTTACAATGGTGGTACTAGAAAGAAACTCATTTTACTATTTTTACTCCATTGGCAAAGCTGACTTCATGTACTTCATGATCTTGTCCTTGCTCTTTAGAATTGTGTAGATGGTTGAGCAATTCATTTGATAAGAATGAGGAACCATCTTTCACCTTAGTTCAATCTCTCAATTATTTTCTTTTTTATTTCCATGGTTACTGCTTTGCACTTCCTAGCAGTCCCCTCCCCCTCAGCACTGCTTTTCCCCTGGCTTCTAGACATGTTGGTCTCTGATTGAGCACCATACTCTAATTGAGCACTATTGCACTGTATAGTGAGCACACAGCAGCCCAACTGTGCCAATGTCTGGCAGATATGTGAGCTACTTCCATGATTTGTAACATCTATGAATGTGAGCTCTGTTCCTATCTGTGATAGTTTGCAATTCAAATGTTTGTAAGTTGGGGACTTACTGTATGAGTAAACTTAGTCAAGAGGTAACTTCTCACTTCTAGGCTGAGTTCTACCTAAGTCCTACCTATGACAGTGACTTTGACAACTTACAAGCCATCGGAAGCCTTTTCAGTCTCCACTGAACCACAATGTAGAAAAATATTTCAGAAAACAATGCAATACTAGGTGCCCAGAACATAGAAACAACTGGTCTTTTATGCAATATTGAGATATTATTTTGTTTTTACAAGGAATACTGGACCTATCACTTATAGAATACTTCTGACCCAGAATACTAGTGAGGATTTTCAAATTAAAACTGGATACTTTATGGCAATCATGATTCATTCAGTGCTTTCTGTGTCATAAGCAAGGTACTAAACACTTTAAATTCCAATATAGATCCTGTCAAATTGGCACTGATTTTTATGCCCATTGTACAGGTTTAAAAACTGAGATAGAAAGAGGTAGGACAAATTTCTGATGGTCATACAGCTAGCAAGTGGATTCCTGGGATAAGAACCTGGGCAAGTCCATCTCTAGAGTCTGTGCTCTCTATCCTGGCTTTAGCACCTTCTTGACCATATTGTCTTAGTATTCATGCCAGCTGGCTCTATCACGGACTAGGGTATCCTGTCCATCTTATGTGGTACTTAGGCATGCTCATTTTGGCATTCAAATTTAGGAGGCAAAGTTTTTCCCTACCAATCTGTTAGGTGTTTAGAGATCATTCCTAATGGGATGCTAAAGCTTAGCTTATGTGTACCTCTGTTTGGGTCAGCTTCACATTACTGTAATAAAATGCCTCAGACAATTAACTTACCAGGAAAAAAGGCTTACTTTGACTGATGGTTCTGGAGATTTCAGCCCAAGAACCTCTCACACTTTGGACCTTTAGTAAGAGGAGCACATCATGACGAGACCATGTGACAGAACATTTTGAGCCAGGAAGCAGAGAAAAACTGAGACTGAGTTTCCACAATCCCTGTCGAGAGCATGCTCCCAACATCCTGAGGACCTCACACTAGGCCTATCCCTTAAAGGTCCACAGCATTTCCAGTACCACCACCTGGGAACCAAGTTTTTAACAGGTGGACTTTTGGAGGATGACACTCATTCAAACCACAGCAGCCTTCACTCCCATAATGATTTGGTAAGGTAGTTTGTGAAGGTAAGGAGGAATTCTTACCTCAGTGCAAATAGCATGACTGTCTGTACAGGACTATTCACCAAGAAGGCCTCAGGAGTACAAGAGAGGCTACTGCCCCAGTCTTGTCTTGGTTGCTGTTATGGTTTGTGTCTCGATGTCCCCACAAAGCCTCATGCAGTCATGAGGTGGTCTTCTAGAGTTTATGATTGATCAATGGTCCAATGCTGGGATTATGGACATGAGTACTACACCTGCCCTGGGGTGGGTAGTTTGCATACAGTGTAAGGGAGGGAAAGAGACAACTTGCCAATGGTCCTCCCTTTTGCTCTTGTTGCTTTTGCTATTTTTTGCCTCCATGAACTGTTGCCCTCTGCCATGTGCCACCCTGCCTTGGAGCCAGCTGAGTATGGACTGAAACCTCCACAAACCATGAGCTAAATACACCTTTCCTTCCTTAATTCTGGGTATTAGGTATTTTGTCTCAGCAACGAGAGAAAAGTAACCAAGACAGTTGCTTTCTAGTGTTTCCCCAAAAGCACCATATTCTTAGGACTCTCTTAGCTTAGGGACATTCATTATTAGTGAATAACTCCAACTGCTTTCCTTCTAATTCTTTTTATGCTCTACCATGTGTGCTTTTTATGGGTTTCAATTTCTTTATGTAAGAAACTTAGTCCTTTTCCATTCTTTCATAACATTAACATTGATACATGATTTGGAAAGTCTATGATCCCAATTCAAAATTTGCTCCTGAAAACAATTGCAGGAAACAAAATTTCCTTTGGGTAGAGAGGGTTCTTCTTTAGGAATGGAGTTTCTGTTTTTTACTTTCTGGGTCTGAGAGCAAAGTTTCAAATTTCAGTGAGAGGAAGTTTTCATGGAATGTGTTTGAGGTTCCCCATTAAAACTAAGGTTAAGTATTTCCTTTTTGTTACCATTGGTTGATTGGAAGCTAGAAGGAACCTTAAAACTCTGTATACTTGCTAGTGGGACAGCAATTACAACAGCTCAAACAGTCCTATCTTATTAGAATAAGATTTGGAGAAAAAGATAAAATGGTCCTGGGAGTGGAAAGAGGTTTGGAGTCAGATGGTTTGGAATTCAAATTCTGATTCAATCACTTGAATCTTCCATAAGTAATTTAAAGTCTTCTGAACCTTGGATTATGACACTGATTATAGTCAAGTGGTGGTGAATTTGGGGGGAATTAGAAGGAGGGGTGTACTTAGTTCTTGCTCTTATAAGTCCTTCTATGTGAAAGAAGCTTTGTTTTTATTAGCATGTGGCTTAACCCTGCTCCCAACACCTCTCCAGGGAGGGGGAGGCTGACTGAAAGGTGAATTAGGGAGAGGAACTGGGCATGCACACATAGCCCAAACCTTCTCTCTCCTTTCCCCTCTCCCATTGGCTTTCTGCACCTTTGAACTATGCTATGAGATTTCTATAGCTCAGAAGGCCTGGACTGGTCACTGGTTCAGTGTTCTGAGGACCAATGGGTAAGTCTTCCTCTCTCTGTTTCTCTCTTTCTCTCCATCTTTTGATGTTCTTCAGTTGACTGTCTAATACGACTTATTCTCTATGAGCTCTAACACATGTCTAAACCTATCTTTTCGGCCATAGCCCATTTCCTACTGTTCAAATTTCAGAGGAAGTAAATAAATGGTGGAAGAACAACAGCTGGTTGCAATATCTTTGAAGTTTTTCTTAAATCAGAAAATTCCTTAGTTTATTTCATTTGGCTGCTCTTTAGGGAAAAATTGCTTAGATTGAACATTTAAATATCTTTCTCAAAACTTTCACCAGAGATCTGAAATCCAAAAGGAGTGAATTTACAAACTAGAAATGTTGGTGGAAACAAAAAGCAAACCTTAGCAATAATGAAAGACTTCCAAAGTATTTGAACCCAGCCTTTCTATGCACTTAGAAAATTAGGTAGCTGTGCTCTTGAGGACATCATACCAATGATACACCCCTGTATTTCTTTTTCCTGAGAAGGGTAAGTGAATAACTATGACTGCATCATGAGGACTGTTGCTTTCCAACTTATTCTTATGCCATACTTGAAACTTGATTACTATTTTACTGCAGTTTAAATTTCTAATTTAAGTGCCTCTCACTTTTAAAATGTAACTGATACATAGTCCAAAATTTTCTGTTTAAGTCACATGAAGTAAAGCTAAGACGGAAAAGGTCCTATGGTTGCAGATAAATAATCATTTTTTGGATTTATCAAGCTGACTGCAGTTGCTCACACTGTGAACTGTAGCTGTTAGTATTTACTTGACTTTTCACAGATAAAAACTCAGTGAGCAAAGAACCCCCAAAATAAAGTCATACAGAAACACTAAATGTTGAAATTCCAGTGTTATTATTTTCACTGTCATTCCAGTGTTATTTTTTTCTCCCTCTAATTAGCCAATGTGAGCCAATGTCTATACAGTTTACGAACTGTGTCTACATGTTAATCTATTTAGGTTATTCTCTGTTTTAAAGGTCTCCACTGACTTCCTGTCTCCCCCAGAGTCAAGTTCATTTCTTAGTTTTGTATAAACTCTGTGCAAGAATTGACTGATTGACATTACCACACCTCCCAGATTTTACACTAGAATGATGTCATGATTTCCTATGTGGTTGTAAGGAAGACAAACATTGCTGTTTCCTTTAGTTAGCAAGATTTTATTAGAGACCTTTGCAGTGAGCCCCAGTCTCCTGCCAGGTGTTACCGTGCACAGTGGGAAGAATGAAAGAGCAAGAGACAAAGTGGTGGTACAGTGGGGTTCTGGGATGACTGGTTGTTCATGAGGAATAGAAGGCCACAAGGCAGCCAGAGCCTCGGTATTTAGTGCTTGAGGAGGGGATTATTGGATGACTCAGAAGGCAGTGGTGATTTTAAACTAATGAGGATCTTTCCCTGGGGTATTTTTAGTTGAGTCTTAGTCTTAGTGGTCTTTGGCTTGCTAGGTGGGAGAGGATGGACCACGCTTAATGTGATAATAGGAAATCTCAGAAGGATGGTAATCCCAAGCCTCCATTCATCCCTTAGGGAAGTATGTAAAACTAGTCATTGTGAGTGTGTGGTGTCCAACAGGATTTCATGGTGAGAATATGTGGGAAAGTATGGGAACCCTTAGGGGCAACAGCATAACGAGAGCCCATTCACTCAAAAGCAATTCCAATGGTCAGCTGCTCAGGCATCAGTAGCTACGGCCTCTCTTATAGGACTTGTAGTTTGGACTCAGAGTCTTGTGTGTGCTTTTCTTTCTGCCTTCATTCCACTTCTATCCCACTTGTCTTTTCCAAGGTTTTCGTTCTGCTCCATCACTGTCTCCACGTGATCAGCAAAGAGAACAATGCGAGAGTGCTAACTGATATTCTCCCCTGGGTGACCTGGCAAGAGCCTTCCTGCAGTATCTGGACTCTGTCCCATCATAATGGGACTCAGAAGTGGAAACTAATGAGTTTCCTACAAAGAAAGTTCTGAAAAGGTACCTGGCCATGAGGATCTTGAAGGGCAGCTCTGCTAGGGTCCCCTCCAACTTTACTTAAAGTTACAGGTCTCTGCAGCCTCTCAATTTGTTGCTTAGAATCTATAGCTGAAGAACACTATTGGGGGCCGGCTTTTCCCACTGGCGTTTTGGACCAGTGAACTCCCAGAATTACCTAAAAGGTATGAACCCTTTAGAGGCAATAATTAACCTCTTTTTGGGCCTTGGTGAATACTGAATGCATGACATGTGAGTGTGAAATAGTCTCATGCCATGAAATCTCAATCAAGTTGAGGGACCAAGCAAAAATGTTAGTTACAGGAAAAGGATGAGCCAAGAATTTTCTCTAATGAAGTAGTAAATATTCATGAAGGAGTTGCAGAAATTTGGCTTTACTTGGGTTACTCAACTCCATGAAAAGTCGCAAAAATGCTCCTTTGTCTTCTAAGCATATCACCAGAAAAGCCATCACTTCTGCTGGCCCAGTGGGAGCCATGTATGACCTTGATGCTCTGATGGCAACTCTTGGTCAACTGCTGTTAGCATAACCAGCCTGAGAGAGACATGTTCTTCTCCTGTCACAGTAAAGGACTTGGTGCAGTGGGCAACATTTCATGTAGTGTGGTTAGCTATTCAGGCCATCCTAGCAAATAAGCCATGTTATATTTTCACAGACTCATGGATTATAATTAACGACTTGATCTTTTGTTTGGGCTACCGGCAAACCGTGTAGTGGCATGTAAAACAAGACCCTCTACAGCGACAAAACATTTGAGTAAAAAGTGACTTCCTTCCTAATGAGCTTTTTGTTTTCCATATTGATGGTCACAAAAAGGCCCTCCTGTTGATGATGGGGAACCAAGGAGCCTCTAAATATGGAGGCTGAATTGTTCTCTTCACCAGAGGAAAGACACATGTGACTGATTTGACTTGTTGACCCATTAAAGGATGGTCCATGGAAATTCAGACATGACTGGACTCACATGCGTGGATTGCCCCTGGAGTCAGAAGAGGCTAAAATAGCAGGAAAAACTGTTCTGACTGATAGATCCTGGCTAAATATTTCCCTTAAAATAATGTGCCAGGATGTTCTTGGCAGATAGACCATGCTGGGACTCTCATCCAACCTAGGAGGTTCTGCCAGCTGCTGACTATAGTTCTCACTTTTTTATTTGGACGTGCTGTCCATGTATGTTCCACTGACTTGGGCCACACTTTCCAGTTACTACGGGACCACATTTGCTTTATACTGAGTTCTCCGAACACATTGCATTTGATAATGGCTTTAGATCTGTGGCCAAATATGCACACCAGTGGGCCAGATCATGGGGCATATCTTACTCCAGTCACTTTTAGGACGGCAATTAAGAATTTAAAAAATAATTAAAAGACAGGCTTTAGTGGCTGCTGTATGGGAACAAGTAGATTCTACCTGTATTACTCGTCTCAGATAAGTAGTCTATGGCCTCAACACAGCAGTTCCCTACAATAGTGCTTCTCCTTTCTATTGCAAATTTGAACAGACTTTTCACCTTCTTTCATTAGTTACATGTCCTCCTTTTATGAGACACTTTGGTTTCCACAAGAGACCCTGTAAGGGCTGTCTGTGCGTTTGGCTCCTTCTTGAAAAGATCAAGGTGACTAATTAAACAGCAGTACCCTTCGTCATTTATTTCCTGGATGCAGAATGCCCTTTTTTCACTACAAGTACTTAAAAAATAGCAACCATGCATTCAAAGTCTTTAGTTAAACATTTTCTTCAAATTGGCTCTGCTCTGTATTCCACAGAGTCCCATGGGGTGTGAGTATATGCAATAGAAATTTTTACTGAAACACAAGAGAATCCAAATCAGATTTTTTTTTAATTTTAAAGATAAAAGAACCAAAACATATTAAAAACACACAGACATAAAGAAAACAACAAAAACAATAAAAGCAATAACAGAATTTCAGACAAGGTGATAGGAAATTAGCAATGGTTATTGTATTACATACTGTTATCTTCAAACTGGTTACTCAGATAAACAAATATAGGCATGTAAAATTGATTAAACAATTAAACATTAACTGTTCTTTTCAATAAAGCAATAGAAGTCAGTGGTACAATTATTTTAGCTATCTTGTATGTGTATATATATATATGTATATATACACAACATATTTTTCCCTTCTTTCTTTCTTTTCTCTTTTCCCTCATCTCAGTCGTTCTTTCCTTTTGAGCAGTTTCTTTCTCTTTCGCAATATCTATTGTACCTTTTAGATTTTATTTACTCTTTCAGGTCAGATTTGATTCACTACCATGGGAATTGGATAAGGGTATTAACAGGGCAGATTGTATGTATCAAAGTTGGTAGGAAGAAGTCACTCCTCACAGATGGTGTGTGAACCCTGTAGGATCCAAGAACCCAGATATGGTGGAAAGAAGGTGAGGGCATAGAGCTCTAACTTGTCTTTTCTCTATCACAAGGCAGTCTATGTTATTCCTGCTTTATCACATTCATTGATATGCTGGTCCCTAACAAGTACTACTGTTCTAAATTTGGTGAGCTGTTAGGTATGTCACTCCCCAGAAAATTGTGGAGAAAAACATCTAATTGTTGCACCACTGAATACCAGAAGTGGTTATTTCTCTGCCCTTGGAACTTTCTTGTGGTCAAAATAGGCAATCTTGTTCATCTAGGTCTGATGCATTGCTCCAGTTGAACTTTAACATTACGTGAGTGAAATGTCTCTGTCAAGGTCTGTTCATTCCTGTCAACTATGGGGGGTAACTGGAACATCTCTAGAGGAGGATGTGGAATCCACTAGTGGGACTATTTGGGCATGATAAGAGAGGACTTCTCATTCTCTAGGTCTGCCTTTGATCATTCTCAGAAGAGTTGTCAGATTACATTAGTGACTTTGTGATTATGCGTATGCTCATACATTTAGAAAAATTTCTCTGATTTTGACATGATTCTTCTATTCTCTATTTAATCTATCTTCAGTTTATCCTTAGTAATTTCTTCCTTCTGCTTGTGTTGGGTTTAGTTTGGTTTTTGGTTACTAATTTTTTAAGGTAGAAAGGTATATTATTGAGATGAAATGATTTCAGTGATTAGAATTTTAGAAATTTTGTAATATTTTTAAAGCCACAATTTTCTGTCTAAACAATGCTTTACACCATCACAGGAATTTCGTTTATTGTATTTATATTATCATTTATTTTAAACTATTTTGCAATTTTATTTTTTTAATTTTTAATTTTTATTTTTTTTGGTTTTTCTCCGGTACCAGGAACCAAACTCACGACCTTGCGCTTGCCAGGCAGACGATTTAGCCGCTGAGCTAAATCCCCAGCCCTATTTTGCAATTTTAGATTATGTTTGTGATTTTTTCTATCTGATGCTTTTCCCTTTGTAATCCTTAAGGTTAGTTGACAACTTGATTGACTTGGAAATTACTAGGTGATTAGAAAAGCACACTTCTGGGTGTGTCTGGGTGTGTCATGCACGTGTGACCTTGGGTACTGTGTCTGGTCTCCGGCTCCTTCCTCTCTGGCACTGTTTTACTACTCTGCTTCCTCACTACTATGAACTGAGCAGCTTTGCTCAGTTGTGCATTTTCACTCATATTTTGGCTTGGGACCAGCTGACCATGAACTGAAATCTCTGCAAGTCAAATAAATTATCTCCTCTTTGGAGTTGTGGGTGTCGAGTATTTGGTCCCATCAATGGGAAATCTATTATACCTTCCAATTTCTTCATTTACTCATTGATTATTTTACAGTGCGCTTAATTTCTATATATTAGTTAATTTCTTTCTTTTTAAATTAGGAGTGTGACATTTTTACATTTGTCATTTATTCATGACAAATATATTTTAATTGACATATAATTGTATATACTTGTGAGATGCAGTGTGATATTTCAGTACATGTATATAATGCATGATGAGCACATCAGAGTAATTGGAATATACAGTACTTCAGATATCTGTCATTGAATTCTCTCACTATTTATTATTGATTTCTAACTTCATTTCATGGTAGTTGATACAGATACTTTGTATAATTTTCATGTTTTAAACTGATTAAGCTTATATTATGACCTTAAAGAAAGCATATCCTAGAGAATATTTCATGTGAACTTGGGAAAAATCCATATATTGGTACTTTTGTGTGTGTGTGTGTGTGTGTGTGTTTTATTGGTACTGGGAAACAAACTCATGACCTCACACTTGCCAGGCAAGTCCTGTGCCACTGAGCTATACTCCCAGCTCTGGTTAAGGGTGTTAAAGCTTCTGTTTCTTTCTTTACTTTTAATCATCCTATTTACTATTGCAAGTACTATATCAAGGGATGACAATTGACCATTTATTTTTTTACACTCTTATTTTGTCAATTAAATTTATTTTGATTTGATTTTAGATAAATCCACTTTGGGGTAATATCAATTTAAATAGTATCCATAAATTTCTCTCATAGAACTCCATGCCTTCCAGTCTTTCTGTTCTATTATCTCCAGAAAATTACTCCTCCAACACATTAAAAGTCTAATCATATGGTTTTATAATTGATTCTTTAGACAATTTTAAATTACATAGGATAACAAAGTTTTTAAATGAAAAATATGCTATGCTGTATTTTACATTTACTTATGCAGTTAAACTTGCTCATATTTTTTACTTCTTTCTGTAGATTTGAGTTTCCATCCCGTGTCCTTTCATCTGAGCTTACAGGATTTGCTCTACTGTTTCTTATAGGGGTGCAAATTCTCTCAGTTTTGCTGTTGTTCATTTGGGAGTGTTTTACTTTTATTTTGTTTTGGAAGAATTATGTGGTTGAATAGTATGCTCTTGGTTAGTGATCTTTAAAGAGTTTGAATGTGCCATCTGGCCTCTACTTCTGATCAGCAGCTGGCTGTGACTCTTATTGATAATTGCTTGTAGGTGGTGTCACCTTTTCTGCTGCTTTGAAAGTTCTTTATCTTTGTGTTGTATGCAGGTCCAGATCACTTTGAGATTATCCTACTCGTATGTTGCTGGGTATGTGGGCTAATTCTTGACATCAAGTTGGGAATGTTTGTGGTCATTATTCCTTCAAATATTCTTTCTGTTCATTCCCCTTTCTCCTTTTGGGAATCCCATTATGTGCATATTGATGTGTTTCTTGCTGTCCCACTAGCCTCTGAGACTCGTTTTACTCTTCATTTTATTTTTCTGGTCTTCACACTGATTGATTTCAATGGGTCCATCTTTAAATCCATTCTTTCTTCTGCCAGTTCAACGCTATTATTGAGTCTCTCTAGTAAATTTATCAATTAAATCATTGCAATGTTCAGCTCCAGATTTCTATTTTGTTCTTTTATTTCTTTTCCCTTTAAAATGATTTCTATCTTTTAATTTATATTCTTGCTTTGGTGAAATGTACTTTTCATACTTTCATTTAGTTTATATAGTTTCCTTATTTTTTAATAGTGGACTTAAAATTTCTACCTGTAAACCGAAGTCTACATTTCATAAAGAACAGTTAATGTTGGTTGGTTTTTTTCTCCTGTTTATGTGTTGTACTTTTTGTTTTTTGCCTGTGTCATTTTTTGTTGCTGTTGAAAACTAGAGCTTTTAAATGAGATAGTATTGCCTTTTTTATTATTCTCTTTAAAATAAATGCAATAATAAAGCAACTCTGGCATGCATAACCCTTCACTATTGCACTAATGCTTGGTTTTATTACTGTTTGTTGTGATTGTTGCTGCTGGTTTTGTTTAGTGACTTTCCTGGGCTAATTTTGTAAAGTTTCTACTTTTTGTCCTGTGTGGCCCTGAAGTCTCTATTTGGCTAACTTTGTGGTCAGTTGATGGCTAGATAGATACATTTTTTTTTTTTTTTTTGGTTTTTCTCCGGTACCAGGAACCGAACTTTTTTTTTTTTTTTTTTTTGGTTTTTCTCCGGTACCAGGAACCGAACTCACGACCTTGCACTTGCCAGGCAGGTGCTTTGCCACTGAGCTAAATCCCCAGCCCCTAGATAGATACATTCTTAATGCTTTGAACCAAGGTGTCTCAGCCTTTGTTGAGGAACTCTGTATATTGGGGCATGCCCTTGGTGTTGCTTGTGCAACGACTCAAGGTCAGCCTGAGGTGAGAAACAAGGATTTTCTCAGTTCTTTCCAGGATAGTCTCATAGCCTTCCTGCTCTGTGCTCTTTTATGTGGAGGTCAGTCTGGTGTGTCTACAAGAGAGATCACACGAGAGAGGCAGGAATAGAAAATTTATTGTACCCACAGAAAAGAGAGGCCTGGGATGCATTCAGGACCATGTGAAGACTCTAGTCTTTGGCAAACCCATAAAGTAACAAGCATAAAATGACTTGTTTTTTTCTAGGTTAGTGCAATATATATATTTATAATATATACAAATTACATATATAATTTATTTTATATATAAATTATATATAATTTCTCCATATGTTTCATTTATCTGTTATATGTCTGTCTATTATTTATCTATCATCTATCTATCTATCTATCATCTATCTATCTTTCCTCTATCTTCCTCTTGATCTCTGCCTCTCTGCCACTAAAATGAGAGAGGTCTAGCCCCGTAAGGGAATTTACCTTGATTCCTCAAACAGGACATAACATCCTTGCATAGAATCTTCTCCTAGAAAACATGGATTTTAACACCTTCTCATCTTTCGGCTCACATGAGGGACACTCACAATGAGTAAATCAGATAAAGTGTAGAAAAAAAAAGGTGAGAAGTGCAAGACAATTAAGAGGAGCAAAAAAAGTATTGAAGGGATTTAGACTTCCGTGGCATCTCTCAATCCATAGGGTTCAGAACATTGCTCATTCCCTTTATGTCTAAGGCTTAGTCTATGTAAAACTTCCTCTTTTAACCTAAAGAACAAGTTACTCTTTCCAAATAGGAGGCTAGAATTTCTTTTAAGGTTGAAGCAATCACAAATTTAAATTATTTTATTAGCTGAACTCAAAATTCTCTAGCGAGCCGCCGCATGTAATTTTCAATGAAAACTGCAGGAAATGCCAGCTGTTGGAGAGGCGCTCAGGCATACTTAGACTTGCTTGGTGCTGGTATTTGTCCCTAATCACTCTGGGAAGTGGTGTGGTGGAAAATAATTCTGAGAGCAAATGTGCCAGAACAGCCAAGGGAGCTTCTGGGAATAATCAAAGCCGGCTAAGCAGAAAAGTTCCTGATATATCTTCAGGACACCCTGTACTGCTTCCCTAAGCAATTACTTCACAAAGCAGACCTGCTTTTTTCCACTTCAGATTATACGTTGGTTTGGATCCATAGATTATCTACATCAGTGTTTTAAACATTTCATGTGAAATGCCTGCAAGGAAGTGATTAGCACTGAGCTATCCTGTATCTGCACAGTGTCATAGAAAATTTTCTCTAATTTTGGTAAATGTCCAAGGTTAGGGTTTAATAAAGGTTGGATGCAATGATTTAAAGGGAAACAAATACTGTCTATTGATATATGAGCCGTATAGCTGTTGCTCTTTAAATTTGCTCCCTGAAAATATGCCTTGAAGGTTAAAAGTATTTTAAAATTGATTTTAGAAGAACTGTTATAATAATGAGTAGATTGTTTTAGTTTAAGTATGACTCAAAGGCTCATGCTTTTTGAAAAGGTTTTCTACATTCATTTTTAAGTTATGGTTATCTTTATGTCTATATGCTGATATGTGCAGTGCAGTGGCTAGAACTGAATCTGGGTCGTAGGTGGTTCAAAATATCACTTTATCTCTTCTTTCTTATGACTCCTGAAGAGTTTCTTAGCCTTATGAGTCTTAAGTCTACTTCCTATGATGTGGTTGTTTTAAGGATTTAATAACATTAAATGAAATAGTTTGTGATTGGTGCTAAGTAGGCAGTTGATAAAAGGTATTCTGAATCTAAGCTTAATTTCTGTTACCCCTCCCTGTTACTTCCACAGGTCATCTAAATGGCAGGTGAAAATCTTTTTTGCAAATCACTGGTGTAATGTAGAATTACTAAGTGGACTTCTTTACTACCATTGTTATTTTAGGGAACATCCTTCTTCTAGCTCTTTGAAAAAGAAAGGTAGAACTGATCATATATCCAGTGTGTACTAAATTTTGGGCATCAGGAAGATATATTGTTATTGGTACCGAACTCCTATTGTTGGCAAGTGCTAACAATACCTGGAGTATAATACCTGAGTATAACACTTTGTTCTATAGTGACAGACGGAGTGCTAGGCTTCATGCACATTTTTGCTGACAGTGGGGAAAACTCACAGGCTCCATCTTTCCAGTTTCAGGAGTTCTCCAAGGTAAAACTCTTTGTGTCTTGTTCCACTCTCCATGTACTCCCAAGGAGACTGGTGAGCCTGGAAATAGGAGCTTTCATGTGCAACCTGACTCTTTCCCCTCTGCATCTGCCTGCAGAAAGCACATTTTCTTTCATGACATTTCCACTGCAGTCTTTTCCCCTGCTGAGGAGGTCTTCAGCCTTCTGCACCACCTATGAATGGGTGATGTTCTGTTTGATTTGTGAATCAAGTATTAGGAAATCCACAATTACTGAATATTTAAGCCACATCTCTGAATCCATTAGCAATAAAATGTATTTTGTTTCCCTTGTACTCAAATTCTATTTCTATCTTCCATTTTTGAATTTAGAAGAAAGGATTTCATTTATTAACTTAAAAAAACACAAGTGTCAAAAGTATAGTATTCTTGGCAGCAGTGGGAAGGAGGACCCTCTTAACACTATGTCTTGACTTTAAAAATGATTGAAGTCCTAGAGAACCTCTTCTTTAAAAATAATCTTTGGACTTCTTTTCACTAATTATGGGGACTTATACAGAAAGTAACTGTTCTACTTGTAACTAGGAGTCACAGCATCTTGCCTTCTTTCTCTTCTCATAGTAGAGACTCCAGTTTCCTCTGTTCGTCTTCTGCCATACAGACTCATGTTTTCGCCACGTACCATAATGGACATCTGGGATGTGGGTGTCAGCCTAAGTGTTGATGAAGCTGGACTGGTGAGGGAAGTCCTGAGGTAGCCTTAGGTCATAGATTGTGTTTCGTTTGATATTCTTTTCAGTGTTCCTCCAAACAGTTTTGGGTATTTATCATGGCTGTAGAAAACAGATCTTATGCATCTGTAATGTCTGTATGGCCATAATACATAACCAAATAAATATATATTCAGAATACAAAGGGGAATAATACATCACTAGCTTTATTTTCCTATGTTTACCATTGGTTAGCTATGAAGTATGAAATTTCCATGCAGATTATCCTGTGGAAATGATAACATTCTTTTCATTAAGAGGCCAGAGGACCACAGAGCACACTCTTGCCCTCCTAGTTAGGTGCAGGTGTTTGGAGGGAACCCAAGACTCTGCTTTTGTGATAGAAAAAGAGTCAGACTTGAGATTGCCTCTTCTTTTCCCCTTTGGCTGACTTACTTTAATTCGTGAAATTGGTCTCTTGTGAGTCTGAGGACATGTTGTAAGGTGAAATGTCTGTACATGTGGGAGTGAGAATAAGAGAAGGGAGAAAAACAGTGAAGAGATGGCATGACTTACATGCCTGCAAAGTAATTTCTATCCTTGAGATTTTCTCTGCCCTGAAAAATAGATAAAATGGACATCACAAATTAACCATATCTCAGCGTTTGCTTACATACAAGAACTGATTTTCAAGTTCAATAAAAAGGAAAACCTAAAGTGTATCTACATTTTCCAAGAGATTTTAAAATGCCAATGAAAATATTCTTTTTCCATTGCTAACGTTTTTTACATTGGAAATACTTTGGCAAGAAAATTAAAGCAAAACAAAAATATAGAAATATGTTCTGTACTAAGTGTAGATACATCATAAATCTAAGGTTAATTTAGCCTCCTCCGCTCCCCTTATTTCCTTCCTTTCTTTTTAATTTTTACTTCCTTATTTTTGGTTCAAGTGACCTATAATTTCAGTAGACAGTGAAAAACCCAGAAAAATAAAGGTAACATTTCTATAGCTCCAGAAATGTTGAAGGAGAGTTACTTGAGGTAATTCTATGTTAGGGACATAACCCAAGTAGGAAATATGTAAACGCACAATTGGTTTGTTGCTGGTGGTATTCATAAGTCAATAAGTATTAGCAGGAATTTTTTAATGGACAAAGTATTATTTTTGAGCACTCTGGCCAATGTAAAAATGTTAAATGGAATAAATATCTGTAAGATCACAAGCTAGAGCAGAAATCATATATGTACTACTGAATGAGGAAAAGAATGCAGGCTGTAGTCCATTATGTGATAAATGTATGAGTTATTGCAAAGTAGTACATTAGTCACTGACAAAAAAAGTAGTAAACTTTTAAAATTACCACATAAAATTCTGCATAAAGAATTTTGGTTGCTGATTCTTTAAGTAGATGTGATCTGGATACATGCAAGAAATTTGCTTTAGAAGCAACTATGGATTTATAACTCATAAGACAAATATATTCTCTTAATTAATTTGTATTTTTATTATTATTATTATTTTTTTTGGTTTTTCTCCGGTACCGGGAACCGAACTCACGACCTTGCGCTTGCCAGGCAGGCGGTTTTGCCGCTGAGCTAAATCCCCAGCCCCTCTTAATTAATTTTTAAAGTATACATTTCTGTTGAAATCAATGACTAACCAGGATCATTTGGTTATTTACAACTATGTCACATATATCTTTCCCTTTAACAATGTTTAGAAGCTATTGGGGGAGAAAAATGCTAAGGTAAGCTAACGGGTTAAGAAAATGAGAACTGGAGTACATTTCTTCAATCATTAATTATTTCTTCCTCCTCCTCCGCCTCTTCTCCTTCCTCTCCATCATTTGTTCTTTTCCTCCTCTTCTCCTTCCTCTCCATCACTTGTTCTTTTCCTCCTCTTCTCCTTCCTCTCCATCACTTGTTCTTTTCCTCCTCTTCTTTCTGTTTCCTTTCCTTCTCCTCCCTCTTTATAGTACTAGGGATTGAACTCAGGGAGCACTCAGCTATATTTATAACCTTTTTGTTTTAATATTGAGATCAGAGCTTCTTGAGGCAGTTAGGACAGAGTGTCAACTTGATTGGCTTAGGAATCAAGCTGGAAGGCTGGCGATGCACACTCTGGATGTTTCTGGGAGAGTCATGGAAGCGTGACCGTGGGTACTGTAAAATGGGCCCTGGTCTGTTTTCTGGATGGCATCCTTCCCCTTTTCTGCTTTCTGGCCACCATGAACTGAGCAACTTTGCACTGCTGTACCCTGCTGCCATGATGGTCTTGCCTGTGAGCCAGCTCACTGTGGACCAAACCCCCACACAGTGAAGCAAACTAAACCTCTTTTCTTTTAATTTATGGGTGTCAAAAATAGTGTCTCAGCAATGAGAAGCTGATGAATACAGTTGCCTAGTCTGGCTCTGAGCTTGGGATCTTCCTGCCTCAGTCTGCTGGGTTGCTGGGATTATAGACAAACACCATCATACCCGGCATGTGAAATTCTTGAACCACAAGCAAGGTTGACAACCTTTCTGTTACTGTGATAAAATCCCTAGAAAAATCAACTTAAAAGGAGAAAGGTTTTATTTTACATCATAATTTAAGAGGTTTCAACACATATTCACAAGGCCTCATTGGTTTTGATTGTGGTGGGGCAGAATATCATGACAGAGAGTACATAGTGGATCAAAGCTGCTCATCTCATGGTGGCTGTGAAGCAGAAAGACAGAGAAATAAACAGAGTCCTGATATACCCTCCAAGGGCTTATCTCTGCTGACCTAATGTCCCCCAATGAGGCCCTGTCTCCAAAGCTTTCCACTGCCTTTCAATAGTGCGATCAATTGGGGACCAAGCCTTCAACACTTGAGGTTTTGGATATATTTAAGGCTCCAGTTATAACAACAAGAATGACAATTTTGCTTTTCTGGAGATGAGGGAGGGGAGAAGAAAATAAGAAAACAGTCAGTGGGAAGCAAGAGCAACTAGAGAGATTTGAGGCTGGGACACTTGATGAAATGTGGGCTAGAAAATGATCCAAGAAAGGACCCCAACCTCATGTTTCTCAGAGAAATCTTGAGAAAAATGGTGTCTGAAAGATAGATTTTTATGTTTGAGCCCTCTCACATGCTTCTCTTCTGAAATCATTAATAAAATTTGAATTGAAATGGATAGGATTTTTAAAAAGTTAGAATTCATTTTAATTTTCAAAGGAGTGGGAAAAGGTATGAGTCCACAATTCAGCTGGCATGATGGTGAGCTCTGACAACCCACGTGGAGCAGAAGATGGGAGCGGAAGGGGGTCGAGAAGGCTTCCCTTGCTGCCCACAGCATGGAATTGGGGCTTAGGTCTCATGTAGAATTGGTAAGGCAGGGACTGACAACTCCAGCTAACACAGCTGGCATAATTACAAGAATTATCAGTGTAAAATGGTGAAAAATTTTCTTTTCAGTTACAATTAACTTCCAGACCACGAGTTCCCCATTGCTTTATTAATACTGTAATTTTTCCTCACCATGTCTTTCAAACCATCACGCTTTCCAGTAGTCTTACCATTGCATTCAAATTCTATTAAACCTTTTTTACTTGACTATAGTAGAGTTATTAATTACCACTTAAAAGCATACTTAACTTTATAGCTATACATCCTATGTCTGAAACTTGTGATTTTTTTTTTTTCTTTTTCTTTTTTCTGGTACTGGGAATCGAACTCACAGCCTTGCGCTTGCCAGGCAGGTGCTGTGCCACTGAGCTAAATCCCTAGGCCCTGAAACTGTGATTTTTAATCCCATATTTTTTTTTCCAAATTAGCATTAATCACACTAATGCTAAAGTGGTTCCCCCGTTTCCTCTCTCTCTCTCTGTCTCTCTGTATCCCTCTCTTTGTCTCTCTGTTGGTCTGTTTGTCTGTCTCTCTCTCACACACATAACACACACATGAATTTCTTAGAGGTAGGAATTACTACTTCCACACTTTAGCTCTTTTTTCTCTATCAAAATTTTTCTTTCAGAGATTTTGTGAGAATTGCATAACTATATTTTCAGGCTCCATTAGTCCCTTGCTTTTAAAGCCATTTTTAATTTTTAAAATCTTACCTGATAGAAGGAAGTCCTGAACTGTCTTGTCTCTTTCTCATAGTCAGAGCAGATATGATCAAGTAAAACTTTGTGCCGGGGATCAGAGGCCTAGATTCCAGATCTGGCTTGAGTTTCCGAATCTGTGAAATACTCATCAGAACACATGTGTTTTAGGGTTCTGGGAAGGATTAAACAAAGTAATGTGGGACAGACAGCACCATGTAAAATATTAATGGCTATAAAAGTTTTAAGTACTATTCTATAAGAAAATGATATAAAATTTAAATCAAAACATTTGCTTAATTGAACAGAATACTCTCTTTGTTCTCCTCTTAAACTTTTTGCCAATGGAAGCATTGGTTCCACTTTCCTCAAGTGACCTGTGGTGAGGTGTTTTATACTTGTCTGCCACTCTTGAGGAAAGTCAGAATCTCTCAGAGTATGAATCCATTGTTATCTGAGATGACAACGAAAATAGAGTTGCCATGATGTGGAGTTCCAAGACCGCATGAAGCACCACAACAGGACCTCCTTATTAGGGTCAGCGCTCATACTGATGTTTGGCTTTTTCCTTAATTTGTGCCTGATAAAACATAGATCAGCTATTTTTACTTTAGTGAACATTAATACATCTGACAAAAAAATTCTGGTACAGTTATAAGATTGTTTTGTCAGGAATTGGGTATCTTTTCTTGGAAGATGGAAGTTAATAGATACTATTAATCATAAAAATATTAGTATATATGGCATGGCTAATCTTGTTTATATATCTACACAGCTGTTTAAAGTTCACAGAGTGCTGGGGATATAGTTCAGTGGCACAGCACCTGCCTGGCAAGCACAAGGTGCTGAGTTTGATTCCTGGTACCAAAAACAAACAAATGAAAATAAAGCTCACAGAATTTTCAAAATTGATTTTCTTTTCACATTTGGGCTTTTCTGACCTCTGCAATTGCTCTGTGAGGTCTAATTTAAGCACTATGACTGCACTGCAAGTGGTATGTTGCAAATAATGTGATTTCCCATCTTTTGGAGAACTTTTTTCCTTTGCATTTGCTGTATGTATATGTATATGTTCATATACATAGGAGTATGTATATGAACATACTCATACACTGATGATTTCCAGTTTCAGAAATAATAGATAAATGCCATAAACTTTTAAACTAAGTTTATAAACAGCTCTCAATTAGTTAAGGCAAAGAAGAGAACTAATACCAAAGCCATAGCAAGGGAAGTTTTAGAAGTAATGAATAAATTGGTGTTTTCTTCACGAAGGACTTCTTATGGAGGCACAATTCCAGAACAACCTTTTAAAAGTTTAAAAATAAATGAGTAAAACCGTTAAATGTCACATGGATAAGTATTCAGTAGTTGGTTGTGGACAGTATACTTGCTAGTATGCAACATACATAGAGACACTGTTCCTACCTAGTAGATTTGCAATTGAGTAAGAAGCAAGTTGAAGGTATATGGTGGGATCCATAGGAGATATTTGTGAGTTTTCTCTCTTTTTAACTTTTTTTTCATTTTGTAGAGATGTGAAAACTAGATTTCTCCTTTTGTACCCTAAAAGGGAAAATATTTAGATGCATGGGTGACAAAAGCCACGTATGCTCAAAGTATTTCCTCAAAGCCAAGATCAAAACATCTCTGGCGTTACAGCGTTCTAGAAAACTCAGAGCATACTTTTCTAATTAGGCTTGGGACACCGTCCAGTGGCCCTGTCCCCATGGACACCTGGCTGAGGTAGTGTATATCCTCCGTACAGTATGTGCAGTACCATTTGGCTGTTGTTTCATTGCTAAACAGAGACAGTTGTACATGTGCTCCAGCCTCAGGGGCCTTTGGGCGCATGGTATACTGCTCCAGTGGATTTTCCATTCCATGTTTAGTTTGGCTTATGAATGTGATATCTTGCCAAATCTGCAAAATCCTGTCAGAAATCACTCATCCCCGGATGGGAAATATTTCTCATGCTGCTCTCAGAGAACTGATCTTTCATTGTAAATGTGGAGCATTGTCTGTTTGGCCAGACCAAAGCAGTAAGGAGCCAGGTTTTCCTCTGTGAAGTACGTGTTTATAGCAGATGGTACTTGTGCTAGCAAAAATATTTAGGGTTGTGGTGTTAGCCAGGTTTATCCACTTAAAAATTGAGAAACTCATAAATGTAGAACTGAAAAGCCCTTCCCTTAAAAATAAGGGAGGCAATGACTATTTAATTCAGCAGCCAAAATAAAATCTAAGGTATGGTACAGGATGTTATCTTAGAAACAAAATTTTGTGTTTGGGTCCACAGCGTTAGAGAGTCAACAGAATGTTCCACAAAGCAGGTATGGCAGATGGGCACTTGTGGCTGTGCCAGGGGTGTAGAGATCTTGGTACAGACATCAGGGTCTGACTTTCCACAGGTGTGAGGAGGATGTATTGGTTTTTACATGACATGCCTATGCCAAGATGTCTCATTTTTTGATGCAAGACAAGTGAAGTCCACCAATTAAATGTGTAGATATACAATATGTTTTATTTTACTTAACATTGTACTGGGGCATGTACAATACTACTTTTAAAGTATAGTAAACATGGAATGGAAAATCCACTGAAACAATATACTACTTTTTCAATACTACTTTAAAAGTAAAGTAAATTTTCACAGAGAGAACAGTCATATTTCTATCAAGTCAAGAAACAGAACATGTATAAGCACCCTAAGGTCTCCCCTTGTATTCCTCATGATCACTACCTGATCCTCCTTTCCATAAATACAGTGGTACCTTGGTTCACAAATTCTTTCATTTGAAACAGGAGCTTTTGGCAAATGTCTGTTTTTGTTTGCAAACTCTGCATCAGGTAACAAATAAGACCACAGCCATCTTTCCAACACATACACAAATGTGGCCATCTTTTCCAAAATTGCAAAACAAGTTTGTGAACTAAGGTTTGCTGTAATATTCATCCAGACTTTTGAAGGTTATAGTGTATAATTTTTGGTCTGGTTTTGTTCAAAAGTAAGTTTCTAAGATGTATATATTTTATTTTAAGCAGCAGTAGTTTGTCATTTTCCATCATAGAATGTTTCATTATATGAGTACATCAAAATTGTTGGTCTGTTGTATTGTAAATGGACATCTGGGTTGTTTCTAGTTTTCACCTATTATGCCTCATACTTCTGTGATTATATGTGAATAGGTTTTGATGAACACATGTGCATTTTTGTTAAGGCTATAACTAAAAGTAGAATTTCTGGGTCATAGGATATACATATTTCATCTGTAGAAGATATTGCCAAGAACTTTTCCAAAATGGTTGTACCATTTTATGCAATCAGCAATATATGAGAATTCCAGTTTCTCTAGATCCTTCTCAGGTCTTGGCATTTCCAACCTTTCTAGCCATTCATAGTTACAAAATAAATTACTGTAATGACTAACTTGTTCAGATATTTTATGATCATATTTTTATATATGTCCCACCTTTTAAAAATGGTTCAAATTTTTGTTTTTTGTTTGTTTCTTATTGATTTATAAGTGCTCTTTGATTGCATAGAATCAAATTCTTTGCTTTTCTTTCCAATGTCATAATTGGTCTTTTTATGAACAGATAACTAGCGGTATGTGTGTGTTTCTCAAGAATCCTTTGCTCATCCCAAATTTAAGAATATATTCTGAATGATCTATACCTAGAAGCCTTATATTTATATCTGTAGTCTACCTAAACTTGATTTTTCAATGAGAGAAGAGGTAGATGTTAAAAAGGATTTTAATGGCTCATCTCTTTATGTACCACAGTGGTTTTATAAGTACTACAACAAAACTTTTATTTTTCAATATTTAACTGTATATAGAAATAAAATGGCTTTTAAAATGTGTTCCTTTCCAATTTTTTGCTTATTTAACAGTGTATATGTGGATTTTTTCTAAGATTTCTATATTTATTTTAAGTGCACAGAAACATTTATCAAAATTGATTGTGTACTGGGGTATTAGAGAAATGTCAATAAATCAATATACAAAGTTTGTTCTCTGGTCACTATAAAATTAAGCTAGAAATCAATAGTAAAATTTCCCAAGTGTCTGGAAATTGATAAACCCAATTGCAGGTATCATAGGGATCATATAGAAGTCTGGATGTTAGAAAGTAAAGTGGATGATAGTAAGAGCAGGACTTATTAAAACTCATAGGACATAGCTAAGGGGCATGTTTATAGCCCAATTTGTGCATGTCAGAAAAGAAAAATGATTGAAATTAATGATCTAAGCTACAACAAAATACCAAATTTAATTAAAGTAAATAGATAGCACAATAGTATTTCTGTTTTTGTTTTACTGGTTATATATTACACATGTATCTTTGACACATTACTCATTCTTAAAATATTTTTATTACTTTACAGACAGCATTAGGATCATGTATTTCTATCCCTTTTTAGTTTATCAAATATTTAAGTCTGATAAATTGCTATTGTGGTTTATGCAGTACAATGCCACTCAGGCTTATCCATAGATTTATATTCTACTGCTATTCATTTCTCCCTTAATTTCTATGAGTTTCATCAGGATAGGTTTCTCTCTGTTTGAAGAATTCTTTTTGGTACATTTTTTGTGCAGTTCTTAATGGAGATAAATTTTTCTGCATTTTTCTGAACACTTATTGATTGATTGATTAAAGAGTATTTTCTCCAGATGTAGAACTCCGGGTCAGCAGTTCCTTTCCAGCACTTCAGCCATATCACCCTAGCATCTTACGTTTTCATTGTTTCTGTTAAAAATCTGTCTTATTCTTTCAAGGTACTGAAAATATTGTTTCTTCTTCCTACTGTAATGATTTTATTTTTGTTTTTTTGCTATACAGCACTTGAATCTGGAAAGCCTCTCAAAAGCCTATGTGTTAAAGACTTGATGCCCAGTTTAACACATTGATAGGCTGTGAAAACTTTGAGGTGGGATCTGGTTTGAGGTCCTTGCTCATCAGGGACCTTAAAGAGGATTGAGGGACCCTGGAAACTCTCCCTCTCTTTTACTTTCCAGGTATGAGCTGAATGGCTTTACTCTGTCACACACTTCCCTCATGATTTACCACACCAAGTCAAAGGCAATGGGGCCAGCTGGTTGTGGAGTGAAAGCTTTAAAACCGAGAGTCAAAAATCAAACTTTTCTCTTTATAGATTGCTACCTCAGGAATTTGTTACAGTACTCTTCGGAAAGCTACCTAAGATAACTCTAATCTTTACATTTTTATTGTGATGCAAAACTGTACATGTTGTTGGCACAGCTTGTTCTACTGCTTGAGTTTCACAGAGCTGCTTACATTTATGGTTTAATGTCTTTCCTTTGGAATTTTCTCAGTCAATATCATGTGTGTTTTGCACCTCTGTGTTCTCTCCTGGGTCTCAGTAACTTGTCTGCTAAATCTTTCAAGCACGTCTCTTATATTTCTTATATATTTGTTATTTTACTCCTGCTCTCTCCTGCCTTGTTCTTTAATTTGGATATAACAATTTAACATAATTTCTGTTTTTAATGCTCTCTTCTATTTAATCTGGAGACTGTATTTATTTTATTTAACATACTTCTTAATTTTGGTGATGTTTTTCTATTTCAAATTTTTGATTGATCGTAGTCTCCCTGCAAAGTTTTCCATCTCCATATTTTTTTGGGAAAATATTAATTACAGTTTTTAAAAAGCTCTCTGTGTGAGAACTGCAAAATCTGTGCCACCTGAAATCTGCTTCTGCTTTTTGTTTTGAAAAGTGTTTCTTATTTTCTAAGCATCTAATTCTCTTTGTTGGCACACTAGTACTTTTAAACTTAAACACCAGATACCTCTGAAAAATTATAGAGATAATTCGTGAAGTGTTGCGTGATGTTATCTCTTTCAGGAGAGAAGTTAGTGTTTATCTGCTCAGTCTTCAGAGGAAGAACAGATCACCTTTACCCAGTCTAGGACTGAGTAAAGTTAACACTGGATTTTTGTGAGAGCTTTGGCCTTAATCCTAGAGTTCAGCTCTTTCAAGTCTTTTCTGGAGGTCTGGGTTGTTTATCAAGAACCCCTTCTTTGAGAATCCCTGAAGTTGTTTTTGTCTCCCCAGTCTGATTAGACTGTTGAAAACTCACCTCAGATTTCCAGGGCTTTGATCATTGTTTTCTCTTTAGCTTCTGGGCCTCTTGACCCTTTTATTTTCTGACAGACGCCATGAGGCACCAACTACTGTCCCGCATGCCCTCTCTTCAGAAACTTGGATACTCTATAAATAATTCTAGTATTAAATATGTGCTGTTTTTCACCCAGATTTTTCAGTTATTTAAGACTAAACCTGTGGAAGAATTGTTCTACAGTTCTCCACCAGCATCAGTTCTGGAATTTTAGAGGCTTTTTAAATGAGGGGAATGTAGCAGTTTTATTGCTGAATTCCCAATGCCTTTCACAACCTTTATCACATGAAGGCACTCAGAAATATTTTCAATAAATAAAATGTGCAAGATCAGTATGAAACATAGCCCATATTGAGAGGCAGCTTTTGATCCAATGAACTGGCCAGGACTTTGTCAAGAATTCTTTAATATTTAGTTTAATTCCAAGGTATTTCATAGAGTCTTTTAATGAATTCCCTTTTATCTTTTTCCAGCACTGAGAAAAAATTTAGAATTCTTCTGACACAATGTACCCTTTACCCTTTACGCTTATGCTGTATTGGTAATGTATCTGATGTTTTAAGCTGGGAAATATATTTGAGAAATTATAAGCTAAGTTCAAGAAGACAAGTTGTGCCATATTTCTGCTATGTTCTGTAAGACATGTTAAGCACAGCCGAAACACATCAATGGCATGTGGTAATCTCTCTTTTAAATTATGGTGCTATCAGTATTAAAGTTATTTATTCAAAGCCATAAGGATTTAGAGAATGTGTATTGATGTGCACACTTCTTAATTAAAAAAATTTTTTGGTGTGTGTATTTGAGGTGTTTTGGGTGTTCCATGCAAAGCATTTATGAGCAAATGTGCATACTAAGGCACATCTGTGTAATTTATGGCTCCTACTATGGCTTATCAAAGTAAGGAAGAATCATTAGTGGTAATACCTAATAATAGCTATCTGTTGGATCTTTAATATGTGGCAGTTACCATGGTAATGTCTAACATAGATTATCTCATTTAATTTTCATATTAATATAATTCAAAAGTACTATCGTTATTCTAATTTTGAGGTGAGAAACGATGCAGAGGAAGGACAAATCACTTTTCTCAGGTCACTTAGCAGTAGGGACATAGAATAGTGATTGTGATGGGATATGGCCCTCATCAAATACATTACATTGTTCTGCTGTTCATTTCAAATTCTTCCAGTCCATCTTTTGTCCTAGTAATGATGGAGAGGTACAGATGTACAATTCACTTTATTGTCTTGTTCTTTGGATAGCAAAGACAGAGAATTGCTGATTTGAAAGTTTTCTCTCACCTTAAACATATATAATTGTCTTACTTACTTTTCTTGTTCTGAGACAAAATACACAACACCCAAAATTAAAAGAAAAAGATATATTCCACCTCACAGTTTGTAAAGGTTTCAGTCCAAATTCATTTGGCTGAAAGGCAGGGAGGCATAGCAGAGGAGAAATAGTTCATGGCAGGCAAAAGGCAGCAAAGCAGTGAAGTAGCAAGCAGTAAGAGATGACAACAGAAATCCTCTTTCTGTCTCTTATGTTTTATCCAGACTATATGCCCCTAGGGTGGGTAGCACCCATACCCGGGGTAAGGCATCTTTAATCCTAGCATTGCACCATGAATCAATACCAGCATCACATCCTTAATCTCAGCATCACACACTTTAGCTTCAGCCACCTTCAAAAAGCTCCATGACCTTTAATTGTATGAGGCTTTGGAGGGACATTTAGATATAATCCACAGCAATAATTATCTGTAGGGATGTTTCACAGCATCAATTGGTTCAATAATTTTTCTTCGATATTGTGGTTTCCTTTGTATTTTTATTTTCCAAATTTCATTCAATTTAAGAAATGTATAACCTAATGGTGAAAGTGTCAGGTGAAAAACTTGAAGTATTAAAGGGATAAAACTTGTTCTGTAGGGACAGATGGAACATTAGGCTGTGGTAGTTGGAACGAGTAAGTGCTAAATGGTTTTTGTCAAAGTCTAGAAAATGATGGTTATTTTTGGGATGAACAAAGATAACAAGTTAGAAGTGACCACTACTATATTTTCACAAACCACTCAAAATTATAAAAAGATTTATGGGAAAAGAAAGGCTATGATAGTTTCTATTCTTGCTGGACTGATAATGAGGAGTGGAGAGTAGAGTCCTCAACAGGTGGAATCCTGAAGAGGGTAATGTACACCTTCAGTCTTCTATTTCTTGTTCAATCTGGGCACCTCAGGAGCAGGGATTCTAGGAGAAGATCCCACTGGCAGAATCCCAACATTCAAGGAAATCAAGTAATTATCCATAACAGATGAGGACAGTGAAGAGTAACAGAAAAGGGTACTGGAGAAAACCACCCTTGGAAATTACTAGTTATTAAAGTTTTCTCTATTCTGTACATGAATATTTTATAAAATCAGTAAATGATACTACGTTAACATGAAGTATTGGAATTTTTTTTGAAATTTTCCAACACATACACATTTCTATTCAACATTAGTAATAGTTTCCAAAGGGGAATTAAAAGCAATTAAAACTATCTGAGGGGCTGGGGATATAGCTCAGAGGCACAGCGCCTGCCCAGCAAGCACGAGGCTCTGAGTTCCAGTACAAAAAACAGAACACAAAACATAACAAAACAAAACTATAACAGTGTAAAAACTGTCTTAAATGCTGAAAAAACTTAAAGGGCAAAAGATTTACTTAATTCACAGTTTTTTTGTTTTTTTTTTTTTTTTTTTTTTCCCATTTTTCTCTGGTACTGGGAACCGAACTCACGACGTTGTGCTTGCCAGGCAGGTGCTTTGCCGCTGAGCTAAATCCCCAGCCCCTTAATTCACAGTTTGAAGAGATTTCAGTACATAGTTGGCTGGCTCCAAGGCAGAGGGCACATACAGAAGGCAACAGTTTGTGATGGTGGAAGATAGCAAAAGCAAGCAAAGGAAGGAAGGGAGAAGTCTCTTTCCATCTCTTATATTGTATGAAGGCTGCTTACTCTAGGGTGGGCATGAACCAATCACAAACTCTAGATTCAGACAACTCTGCAGGCTTTGGGGGGACATCACTGCACAAGGCTTTGGGGGACATCTAAACACAAACCATAACATTTCACCCCTGGCTCCCCAAAGACTCATATACATTCCTTTATGAGAAAGTCATTAAATCCATCTGTAAGAGTTGCCAAAGTCCAAGTCCCAAGTCTCCTCTGAGATTTAAGGCAACCTCTTAGCTGCAATTCCCTCCTCGTACAATGAAAAGAAAATTATCTTCAATGAAGTTGCTCAGATTACCAGATATAAGAATGCAAGATTGATTAAACCATTGAAGAGAATAAAAAAAAATAAAAAAAAACAGTAGCGATGATATAGAGTTTCACTGTGATGTTGGTATTTTGCCATTGTCCTTTTTTTTTTTTACTATTCTCTTTAAAATAAAAAAGTTAAACACTTCTAACATTCAATGGCACAAGATAGACATTTCCATTCCAAAAGCTACAAACAGAAGAATACAAAGGAATGGGACCAAAGCAAGCTCAAAATACAGCAGGGCACATATTAAGTCTTGTAGTTTCATGTGCAGCATCTGAGGCAATCTGTGGCAAGATGTGAACTCCAAAGGGCTTGGGTTGTTCTGCCCCTATAGTACTTTCAGTGTTTGAAGCCCCCATAGCTCCTGTTTTGGGCCTACTCTGCTCCCTCCTTGCAGTTTTCCTCAGAAGATTCATATTCCTTCTCCAAACTTCTGGAGTCTCCACTGAACCTTTGGCCTCACACTCACAGTCACACACTGCCCTCTCAGGGGCACATGCCTGGCTTCTGAGGCCTTCTTCTGAAATTTGAATTTTCATTTTGCATGCCCCTAAAACCAGCACCATGTGGATGACGCCAAGGTCTGCTACCAGCAGGAGCAGTAGCCAGGCTTCCCTTTCTCTTGGCTGTAGGGCTAAAATGCCTGGATTGCTGAGCGCTCTGAATCCAGTTCCATGGAACAAATTCTCTGTGATGCTGCCATTCTGAAACATGGTGCTCTGCGGCTTTCTCCTCAAAGCAAAGTCTTTCATATTTGTAATTTTGAGGTTGCAAAGGGTGGAGTCTTGCTGATTCTTGTGATGCTCTCAGACAATTTATTTATTCTCCTGTTTCTTCTCAGCCATCAAGATCTCCTCTGCTACATCTTTGCAGTCCACAGCTTTACTGGAGTTTCCTTTCTGGTCAAACTCACAACATTTTTGGATCATTCTGCTGGGTTCTTTGCTAGATTCTCAACATAAATCTGGCTAAAGGCTCCCAATAGTAGCCATGTCACCACTTCAACATTAGACTGCCTTGCAATTTCTTATGCCAGATTAATTTAGTCTATTTCCCTTAATATCAGTCTCAGGCAAAGTTTCTGGACAAGAGCAAAATGCAGACAAAGTTTTGGCCAAGCCATAACATACATCACCTGGAGTCCAGTAGACAATGCAGTCCTACTTCCCAGCAGAAACCTCCCAATCAGCACTCTGGTCTTCTTAGCTCTGATCAGAATCTCCTATACAGTACAGCTCAAGACACTTCTGCTGTACTTCTTCAACTGATATCTCCGAACCTTGCCAAACTCTTCCTACAAGCCATTCTCAAAGGTTTCCAAACCACATGGTCAGGCACCAGTCACAGCAATGACTCCACTTCTCTGGCACTAAATTTGGGCTTAGGTGCTTTTCTTGTTGCTAAGACAAAATACTCAGCACCCAGACTTGAAGGGGAAAGGTTTATTTAGCCCACAGTTTGAAGAGGTTTCAGTCCAATAGGCTGGCTCCAAGCCAGGGTGGCACATGCAGAAGGCAACAGTCCATTGAAGTGGAAGACAACAAAAGCAAGCAAGGGAAAGAAAGGACAAGCCTCTTTCTGTCCCTTACTTTTTTTGAGGGTTCCTTGCCTTGGGTTGGTTTTGGCTTTCTTCCCTTTATTCCGGCCTTGGCCTTAATTCATTCCTAACTTCCGGTTTCGGCCCCTTTTGAAAGGCTTCCCCCTTCTTCCTTGCTTGGGGTTTTGGGGGGCCTTTTGGCCCCAACCCTTACCAAAACCTTCCAGTCATCGTAATTATTTAAACAAAGCTAAACATTTTTATTTAATTTTAATAGTAATTTAATCCTATGGGTAATACTGATATCCTTATTTTTCTGTCTTTGCTTTAAATGTTTCAATTATATCAGCATTTACCAGGTAACATATATTTCCTCATTATTAAATTTGGTTTTAATAGAAGTTGAATTAAGTTTTTAGGTTTTTGTCATTTTTAGAGTATGTTCTAGTATTTACTTTAGCTATTATAATTCCTTTTATTCTTAAAGCTATTTTTCAATAAAAATTTCCTAATTTTATGATTTGCTTACTTTCATTCCTAATCAATATAATGAACATATTTAACATCACAGACTGAACATTTTGTAGTATTTTCATTAACATAAAGAGTTGGAAAGGTGAGTCATCTCATATCAAAGACTGTGGGATGCCTGTAGGAAGAGGAGAGAAAAGTTCATGGCAGAATAATATTTTTTAAATACTGTTCTGTGCTTTTCATCATGTCATAGGCCCCAGCATTTCCTGAAGTATGTGGAGGTCTTTATGAGGCATGATCAAAACTATGGTGAATGCCACTGTCAGGTGACATATAGCACAAAATCATGTTCATAAAAACAGTACTGTGTGTCCTCATTTACCTTATTTGCTGGATCTGGCATTGGGTAATTTATAGCTCTTCCCCAAAGTCAAAATGCTCATGAAAGACAAACATTTTGAATGAATTTAGGACATAGAGGCAACTGAAAACATTCACAAAAGAGGACCTCCAGAACTGCTTCAGAAAGCAAAAATAATGATGGGATAAATGTGTTGAATGTGAGGGGAAGTATTTTGAGGGGTATTAATGACAATGTGTCTTTTGCTATAATAAAGAAAAAAAAATTATATTTTCACTGTACTTTTTGATCATATGGGGTAAGCAGGTATAATTATACCAAAATAAAACAGCATTCTGCATGACTAATATGCACTAAAAATAAAGCTAACCAAATAACTAACTGACTAAGAACAAAATCACTTGAGCTTTTTGGGTGGTCAACCAGCTAATGTTGTATTCTGTTACCATGGGAGACCATAATAATTATTGAAGGACAACTAACATTTTCAAGTGCATAGGATATCTAAACACAAAAGTACTCTGGTTGTCATTTTATAGAAGAATTTTAGTCTTCAATTATCTTCTCCTTATAAATTCAGTTCTCAGGGGTTTGTAGAATCTACTTTAGCTTACACCACCATCTAAAATAGCAACTGTTTTAGAATCTCCACCTTCACTATAGGCCATGGTCAAGGGTGGATTAACAAGTTACTCTCTTCCACTGTGGCCTTGTTATTTTTTGTAGTTTATTTTTTTTAAAATTAATTTTATTCATACACTTTAGATGTACACAATGATCACATTCATTATAATTCATCATAACTGAATTTATACCTGTACATAATATATACTGATTCTTTTTGGTCTTTTTGAGACAGGGTCTCGCTGTGCAGTTCAGGCTGGCTGTGAGCTCACTTTGTAGCCCAGGCTGGTCTTGAACCTGCAACGATCCTCCTGCCTTAGCCTCCCGAGTGCTGGGATTACAGGCGTGCGACTCCATGCCCGGCTTATGTTGATTGTTTATTCCCCAAACCCCTCTCTGCAGCCCCTCCTTCTCTCTTTATTTACAAAAGCTTTCTTTCCATTTTGCTTCTATTTTCTTTTTTTCTCTTTCCTTCCTTCCTTTCCCCTTCCCCTTCTCTTGTTCACCTCCCTATTTTATAAAATGCAAGAAGTATGAGATACTCTTAAAACACTTAACATGTTTCACATATGATCTAAAACCATTTAATTGTGAGTCCTTGCCAAGTTAATTGAGGAATGTGCCTTAATTTTTCCTGAACTGATGTAGATATTTGATCGACCTTACTATTATAACTGCCTGCTCTGTAATAGTCATTGAGCTGTTTTCCCACCTTCATGCATTTTAATTCTCAATAATCCTGTAGGGAGGATAGTTTTGTGTTTGACAGTTGTGTGTTTCTGTGAATATAGTTACTCAGAGGTTTAAGTAACACACCGCAAGTCTCAAAAGTAGTACTAGGATTGAGATTCAAGATTAACTCAGTGCTTGCGATCTTATCAAAATGCTGCTTTGAATTTAGCCCTCTGCCTCTTCTGCTAAAATTGACATTGGTTAAAAACCAAAGAGATAGAAATTTTCAGTAGAAATAAATATATATTTTTCTTGAAATATTACACTGCTGTCTATACACATGCTATTTATCATGGTAGCATAAAAATTATTTTTTCTTGGTATCTGAATTATTGTTAAAGCTGTATTTTGGATAAATTTATAAAGACATTATAAGTTTCAGAGATAAAATCTTTTAACTTTTCAGTTATTGCCCGTGGATTTTTGGGCTTTGTGAAAATACACAGTACAGAAAAATTTCTGCAAATCTAGCAGAAATCAACTTTATGGAAATAGACTGGGTAGAAAAATTAATGGAGAGTATAAAGCCACTGCCGACAACTTGGATTACTGGTGGATTAGAAAATGAACAGGTATTTGCTTGAGCAGTAGTCTGGCTGCTAATTATGCTTTGCTCTCTTCTCTGGTCACATTACATGATGTAACCATAGGAATCAGAAATTGGATCTGCATGAGGAGATGTGGGTGACCACAATTCCCTGCTAGTCAGTGCTTCTGCAGACATTCCAAACTCCCTGAAATCATTTTGGAAATCAGTCAGTGCTCAAAGTTTGTTAGTAACATTTGTTAAAATGCTTACAGATATTGTGGAGAGCCCCGATCTGATGTCTTTTCCAGGGACTTCCTCACCTGGCCTCTGAGTAATTTTTCTACACTGAAGCTCTTGATCTTATACAGGTCCACTTTATGGTCTTCACCACAAAAGAAAATGTACCATGTCTGCATCATGATTTTGTTCTTATAAATTCACTCTCCATTGTTGCTAAGAATTAGTCTTCATTTATGTTGTCTGTCTGGTGTAGGTTTATATTTAGGAAACTGAACTAGTTGGTAGGATTTCCTAATGAATGAACAGAAATTGGGTCTGATATGTCTACTCATATGATGCTTGGTAGTTCTTAAAATTTTGTTTTTAGCAAAAAAAGTAGCAGTTTTTAGTTTACTTCAGGCCACTAACATCTGAATCACTTTAGTTGCTCTTTATAAAGGAAAAGCTACAGAATAAAAATGTCTGTGGGTAGGGCTAAAGAACTGACATTTCGAATAAGTTTCCTGGGTGCTTTGATATCTATGAAACTAACTAAAGTTTGCACACTTTTACCTTACACCTCTGAGTAGATGTGTCAAGGTGTTCTACTTTATCCAGTCTCTGTCTCTCTGTCTTGTCTCTGTCTCCCTTTCTCCTTGTCTCTATCCTCCATCTCCTGAAATGTAAGAGAAAATTTGAGACAAATCTCTGTTCTATAGGACATTTCAAGCTCTATCTTCTGTAGTTGCCTTTTGACATTTGATACATATTAGTTAAGGGTACTAATTTTTTTCTAGTTTTTTAAAAAAAAATTTAAGTCACTGCCAGGTTGCTTTTGTCTCAAAGAATCTCCTTTTTAGCTTTCCCATGATTTCCTTCTCTGACAGACATTCAACAGTAAGTGTTCAGTTGTAGGGTACATGGCAAGCCCAAATTCTAAAATTGTTTGATGTGATAAAATATAACAAACAATTAACTAAATAATTTGTTATTAGATATCATCTGTTTTGATGAAGAACCCAATTTTTTGGAATGTAGACTTTTGATAGAAAAATGCTTTATTCAGATATTTTTGTGGTTTAAGGCTCAGAAGTTAGAAAGGAAGAGAAAATACAGAAATTGTCAATAAATTTTTATTCAGGTACATCCATATTATCTGGGAAAGAAGAGAAATATTCATACATTCTTACAATTCTCTATAACAACACTGGCAAATTAATATTAAGCATAGGCCTGCAAATGTAATTGTGGGTGTGTTGACTGAATGTGATACAGTATGATAGCTATTTCTGTGGGATAGTTGACATAAACATTAGCCTATCAGCATATCTCATTTCATAGGCCACAATCTTTGGCTCAGAGTACAAATGAGATAAAAGCTCTTTCAATTGGACTGACTCCCTGTGATTGTGAGGGACCCATTGGAAAAGTACTGTGGTTCTGGAGTTATGAAGATGTGAGGTAACAGCTATCCACAGGCTGAGCACTAAGAGGAGTGAGGAAAAAGATGGAGAAAAAGAAACTACACTTATGTGACATTACTTAAACCCTTTATCAAACACTACTGGAAGGTAAATGTGTGTCTGAATTTTTCATTATTTGGATCAATACATTCTTTTTCTTTTCTTTTGGCTTAGGCTAGGGTGTGTGTGTGTGTGTGTTTAACTTACTCTTGAAGAGTCTGAACCAATACAACTTTCACAATACTGTTAAAGAGTCCAGACCAATGCACAATACTTATGGCACTGCTTATATAAGATGTGACTTCTCTCCAAGACTATGATCTCCCTGAGGGCAGGGCCGCATCTCCCTTGCTTGCTGCTGTATCTCTGTTACCCATCATAATCCCAGCACAGATTAGGCACACAGAGAACATTTTTAAATGAGTGAATATACAGCTTATTATACTTTGTGCTAAATCTAATATTACAAGATTTTGTGTTATAAACCACTTGTTCCTCTATACTTTTTTAAAGTAAAAAAAAATGCTCTATCTGCAGTCCAATTTTCCTTTCTTTTGCTACATTAGTCTTAAGATATGTATATCCACCGACATTGTTTATTCCTCTGCTTTACTCTAGTGTTAGCATGAATCAAAACAATTTTTATATCTGTTGATTTTATGAGTTACTTCCTGTACTTTTTAGCCATTCCCTTGCCTGTATTCATGCATTTTATTTATAATACAATTACTGCAGATTTTAATCATGTGTTTGAGGTCTTTTTAATTATTTCATTTTATTTTATTTTATTTTGTTTTATTTTATTTTACTTTGTACTGGAAATTGAACTCAGGGCCTTGCACTTACTGGGAAGGTGCTGCACTATTGAGCTATATCCCTGGTCCTACCATGTACTCTAATTAATAGTTCATGCTTCATTTTGTTCCCCAACCTGTGCATTCTCTGAAAACATCAACCAAGTCTATTTTAAATTTCATATTACTGTTAACTCTTGCAGTATAATGTATTTCTGCTTTAAAGTGCAAATTTCTTGCAGATATTTTCTATAGTTCCTCATTCTATTCTCACTAATGTTTTCTCATGAACTAAATACCCCTAGATTTTTTTCTTTCCCCTTTACGGTTGTCATTTATATGGATAACTCCTCTGTTAGCATATTGGTATTCATTTAAAAAACCTTCAGAGACAGCTGAAATACTGCAGAGGAGAGTTTGAAAAAAGTAGATTTTACCAATAATCATCCACAAGCACTTAGTATTTTGAAAATCCCTTGAAAATGGGAATTAGCAGAGGTAAAAATGGGAATAGAAAGTCTGAGTAGTGGACTGTGAAAGCAAAGGCCTGTGGAGAATAGCTGAAGAAAAAGTCTATGTGTTCAAGCAGCTTTGGATTACTTGGGGTTCAGAAATGCTTTGTGTGTAGTATGGTGCTGGTGACGGTCACTGTTTGTTGTCAGTAGAATGATTCTCCAGCATGTCTTTCCTATGGCAGAAACCCAGACTTGCTCAGGCACTGGGCAGGTAGTCACTGGGCATGCTCAGGAAGGTACATAGTTTGCTGTTTGAGAAGTGGTGGAGTCTTGGCTTAGACTAGTTATGGAAATGTCATTCCTCTCTGCCAATGATATTGTATGAGTGAACATTTAATCCCATGCTGAGTAATGAGATATTAGGGAATTCTACAATGTGATTTTGGGAATCTGTCTGTCTGGCTATCATTGATCATCTATCTAGTTTTGTAGAAAAATTTCCCCAAATTAAAGTTTCTCCAAACAAATTTCATGTCATATTTTTCTCTAATTAAATCTTTACAAAATAAAAAATTGAGGAAGTTTTATGAATGCTATTTCATGTCTTGGTGATACATTAAATTTCTAGACAGTTTGTAGATTTTTGTGATGCTTTACTTTAGAAGAGATGAATGTTTATCAACATTGTGCAGGGGTTTAGGGCCAGTGATAGTGACCTTTATGTGACAGTTTGGCAAGGTTGTGGTGTCCAATTGTCTGGTTATACCCTACTCTAGATATTGCTGTGGAGATAGTTTAAAAATAAGTAGAATTTGAGTAAAGCGGATTACTCTCCATGGTATATGTGTACCTCACCTATAGTTGCTTCCTGAAGGCAGAATTCTCATCAAGACTGCACTGTGGAAAGGCTGCCCAACTTTCCAATCTGCTGTCCTGCCATGTTTAAACTCAAGACTACAACTTTAACCTTTATGTGAATCGTGAGCCTGCTATCTTGCTCTACAGATTTCAGCCTCACCAGGTTCTCCTGACTGTGTGAGCCAATTCCTTCTAAACTCTTTCTTCTGTACTTATCTCCAGATCCCAAAAACTCCACCAAAAGACTTCTAGATTTCATAATCACATTTAGTATCATAGCTAGATACAAAGTAAATACTCAAAAATCAATAGCATTCCTATACACAAAAAACAAACACAGAGGGAAATTAGGGAAATCACACCCTTCACACTAGCATCCAAAAAGAATGAAATAACTTAGGAATCAATCTAAGAAAGGAAGTAAAAGATGTATACATGAAATAAAATTCCAGTACTCTGAAATAAAATTCCAGTGAACATTCCAGTACTCTGAAAAAAGAGATTGAAGAGGATTTCAGAAAAATGGAATGATATTCCTTGCTCATGGAGAGGAAGAACCAACATTGTGAAAATGGCCACACTCCCAAAATTTTATACAGATTTAATGCCATACCAATCAAAATACCATTAGTGTACCTCATAGATTTAGAGAAGACATTCCTAAAATTCATGTGGATGTGGAAGAGATCTAGAATAACAAAGGCAATCCTGGGCAACAAAGGTAAGGCAGGAGCACCACAATGCTTTACTTGAAATTATACTACAAAGCTACTGTGATAAAATCAGCCTAGTACTGGCAAAAAACAGACCTGAGGATCAATGGAACAGATTAGAAGATGCAGACAGAGCTACAAACACACTCAGCCATCTTATCTTTGATAAAGGGGCCAAACATGTTCACTGGAAGAAAGATAGCCTCTTTGATAAATGGTGCTGGAAAAACTGGCTTTCCACATGCCAAAGATTAAAACTAGACCCATGTCCATCACCATGCACTAAACTAAAGTAAAAATGGATCAAGGATCTAAATTTTAAAAAAGAAACACTAAATCTTCTGGAAGAGAAAGTAGGCAGAAATCTGGAAATCACACCCTTCACACTAGCATCCAAACCTCTATAGAGGTCGGCAGAGAGTTCATGAACAAAAACCAAACTGCATGGAAAATACTTCAAAGGGTCAACAACTGGGATCTCATCTTATTAAAAAGAAATGGCACATCAAAGAGATCACCAACAGAGTGAAAAGAAAACTGAAAAACTGGGAAAAAATTTTAGCTAACTGTCCCTCGGACAAAGGACTTCTATCTACAATATATGGAGAATTAAAAAAAAAAATCAGATCCCTAAAATTCAAAGACCCAATCCAAAAATGGACATCAGAGATGAATACATAATTCTCAGATGAAGAAATACAAATGGCAAATAAGTACATGAAAAAATGTTCAACATCATTGGTCATTTGAGAAATACAAATGAAAACAACACTGAGATTCCATCTCACCCAAGAAAGAACGGCTACCATTAAAAAAAAAATCAACCAATAATAAATGTTGGGGGGACTGTAGAGAAAGAGGTACCGTTCTGCACTGTTGATGGGAGTGTAGACTGGTGAAACCACTGGGGAAAACAGTGTGGAGATTCCTCACAAAACTACTATTAGAGGTCCCACTTAACCCAGCTATTTCCCTTCTGGGTATTGTCCCAGAAGAATTAAAAACAACATACCACAGCAGTATATATGCACCCATGTTTATAGCAGCACAATTTGTCATAGCTAAATCTTGCAAACAACCCAAATGCCCATTAATGAAGGAGTGGCTGAAAAAGATGTGGTATTTTTATACAATGGTGTGTTACTCAGCTATAAAGAAAGAAACTTGAGGCTTTTAGAGGTAAATGGATGCAACTAGAGACCATACTCAGAAATGAGATAAATCAGACTCATATGTGTGAACATTGTATTATCTCCGTAGTGTAAGAACTGAAAGAGTAAATAAGATCTGAAAGATATTGTGAAAGGGAAAGAAACTGCTCAAAAGAAAAGAACAACTGGGATGTGGGTAAGAAGAAAAGAAGGAAGGGAAAAGTACATATGTACACAAGATAGCCAAGATAATGGTACTACTAATTTCTATTCACTGGAAGGAACAGTTAGTGCTTATATTGTTTGTGCTTACACGCCTATATCTGGTAATCTGAGCAACTACTTTGAAGATAACAATATGCGATATAATAACCACTGTTAATTTCCCATCATCTTGTTTAGAAATTCTGCATTATTTTTATTTTTTTAATTCTCTTTAAAAATATTTCCATTTAATATTTTCAGATCATGGCTGACTGCATGTAATTGAAACTATGGAGAATGTAGCCACAGAGAAAAGAAGACTGCTATATGTAGTTCTGTTTCTCTGAAGAACCTTAAAGGAAGGCCTCAACTCAAACTCCAAGACAATTGAATAACTCTCTTTTAATCACCTGTTAAATTATTGTAAGAACAAGTGTGAATAGTTTTGAAAATTATTAATATGTCCCAGGAGAATTTTCTTATGATATGTGTACACACATACATACCAGGAAAGAAAAAGAGAACTCTTTCACTCCTCTACAATATGTCATGAATTTCAAGGTGAACATTAAATTGCAGGGAAACAGGAAAACAAGAACATTGTTTTTTTTTTTTTTTTGGTTTTTCTCCGGTACCGGGAACCGAACTCACAACCTTGCGCTTGCCAGGCAGGCGCTTTGCCACTGAGCTAAATCCCCAGCGCCAAACAAGAAGATATTAAAAGAGATGTTAGCTCAAAGGAGCATTTATGTGTATCTAAAATGTACCAATAAAATTAATTTATAAAAGAGAAATGTTTACAAAGTTGAAAAATGTTCATTTATGGCAACTGACTGTAGTCCTAAGAAATAATAGATTGTATTGCTCTATAATAGTCTATTATATCAGAAAGTCCTCACCCTGAGATGTAACCAGCCTAAGAAAATTTATAAACTTAAATTTTGGGAATAATTGATAAGATTACTGAAAGAAGTATATTGTAATAGCAAGGATAAATAGATGAGATATGACCAGTTTTTTATCCCAGATTAAGAGAATAGAAGCTAAAACTATATCATTGTGTCTTGAATATTACTCATGAAGGTGAAAACTCAATCTGTTGATATAAACATTGTAATTGATTTTGTACTTAGAATCTTTAATATGAGAGAAACAGAATGCAAAGATGGCTACAGCTTGATAAAAATATTTTCCTTTCAGTTTACCATGAGCTGATTATCACTAAGGAGAAGTCTGATTATGGACTAGATTTCCCCAATAATTCCCCCCTGGGAAGAGATGCTTTGATTATCTGATTGATGCATATCTCTAGTGTGTTAGGTACCACTGGGCTGGAAAAAGGCTTTCAATTCGGTAAATGTCTTATTGCTTAAGTTATTCAGAGCCCATTCTTGAGAGTCTAATTTCCTTAAAAGACTTTGATTTCAGGACCAGTGTAGACCTGAAATATCAAAAAGGTAACCATCTTTAAAGACTATGCCAGCCTTGCATGAAGCATCAATGACTCGGCCAGTTTGGAGATGACACTGAGAGGAACCAGCTTACAACCATAACTTGAGGACAGAGAAGTCATTCAGCCATATAAGGCCACCCTTAAATCAATAGTGCCTTCGGATTAAATGAAATTACAAGCTGGTGCTCTCCTATAGAGCTGTCTGTGCCCCTTTTATCTGTCACCCACTGACCTCCAAGGTGCAGGACAAGCTGTGGCGAAGTACCCAGGAATGTGGCTGCTGGAGGACTTGGAACTCTAGTTACCTTTCCGAGCAATTTAAATTCTAAGCCCACAGGGTAGGCTTCTATCCAACTTCTCTGCTGGGTGTTTTAGGAGTATTTAACTAGAGTTGAAATCTGGTAAGTCTGTTATTCCACACACAGGTGTCTTTGCAGATGTAGGGAAAATATGAAGAATTTGCAAAGCTAGTTAAAACGTGCTTTCTGAAATAAAATTCCACAACAGCTCAATCTCCTTTACAAAAAAACCAGTTCAGGACTGCCAGAAATCAATGCCCATTGATTCTATCGAAAAATTATTTGAATGAGTCAGTGCTAGAATTGTTGCCAGGAGGTTTGTTGTGTTTTTTGGATAGCTTCTTATGCATTACTTAGTGTTTCAATGGGAGCAATATATTTTATCTAATGCTGTTTTTCCCAATGAAAAATGAAACAAATATTTATATAGTTTTACCTAAATCTGACTTCCTCCTAGCAAATTAGCAATATAATTTTCTTTTTGTTGGTGAAAATTGACTTTTCAATTCTGCTCATACCACCTTTAGTTTTTGGCCTTTAGAGTTTCTAACCTCCCTAAAATGTCTTTGAAGAAAGCCTGCTTGTAATGTTCAACATACAAATTATAAATATTTTTCTCATTTATAGGACTTTAGTGAAGCTCTAGGTGTTATATTTTGTGGTACAGCCTTTTAAATGGTCTTATTCAGTCTCCAGTACTGCTGTATGGGACAGTGTTAACATGTTACCAAGCTGATAGGAAACTTATGGAAGGTCTAAGGCCTTAATCTTCACTCAGACAGGCATCTTCTTGTCTCTGGGATCTAATAGCTCTTTTCCTTAAGAAAGCTTGTCTCTGTAAATTCTGACTTTACTCCTGAAAACCTGCGTTACAACTTCGGTTGAGAGAAGTATTTTTAAAGCTTCTGTCTGGCTTTACAAGATCCTCTTCAAGGCCCTCAGAGCTGTCCCTGTGAAGTACAAATGCCAAGGAAGACGGAGCACTGCTCTCCCAGTCTTTATGGGAGGCTAAAAGCCATACTTGATGCTTTTATCTATTTAGTTTGAAAATAAAAGATAGAAACATGAGTATATAGATAAAGATTTCCGTGGAACATAACTAGGTACACAAATAAAGGTCAGGCGAAAAGAGTTCTAAAGTTAGGAATACATGATATTTTTTTGCCTTAAACATGTGAAAACTAAAAACCAAACTCTAAGTGTTTTCAGGTTGGTCAATTCACTCATTTTACACTATCAATATTGAAAATAGAACAGAGAATTTATTAGCACATACCAAGCACACAAGTACATGACAACAGGTTTTTTTTTTTTTTTTGATACTGGGGATTGAACCCAGGGCCTTTATAATGAACTACATTCCCAGCCTGTTTTAAATTTTAAAACAGGGTCTTGCTAAATTGCTAAACTGCTCAGGCTGGACTGGAACTTGTGATCTTCCTCCTTCATCCAGCCTCTCAGATTTTTGGGATTAGCAGTGTGGGCCACCATTAAAAATATACTTAAAAATTTCAGTGTATGTGGTTTACCAAGGATACAGTTTTCAGTATTTTGAGAAGCAAAATTAAACAAACAGGATTTTGTCACCTTGTAAAAATGAATATATTATTTGTAAATATTACAGTAAAATATATAATTCAGACACCCAACATTCCAAACACAAAAAATAAACTTTTTTGATGACGTAGTGTCTGTCGCATGGTATAACAGTGAACTGAAATTGTCTCTACTCAAATCAAAGTCCTTACTTTCTCTCCATTTTACCCCAATTTATATTGCTCAGTTTATCTTCAACAAATAAATACTCAGTAATAAAAGGAATTATAACTAGTCAGCAAAAATAAGAGCAAAATAATATGCAGACACAGATTGCAGGAAGATGTCAGCCTGAGTTAGCATTGCCATTCTGCATGTCATCCTCTTTTCTAGTGATTCCTAAATGTGCAATTTAAGTGATCATATAGGTATTTAACGAAAAAATTCTTATTAGGGATCTTTTTAATAATTCATTTACAATCATGTTAATTCATATGAATTGGTTTTGCTAGGAACTAAAATATGGCAGGAAAATAAGAAAAGTTCTTGCTTTTATTAATAAGATCTTTCTGATATTTTTTTTTTTGTCTTTTTGAGACAGGGTCTCATTATGCAGTTCAAGCTGGTCTTGAGCTCACTTTGTAGCCCAGGCTGGTCTTGAAATCACAATGATCCTTCTGCCTCAGCCTCCCAACTGCTGGGACTACAGGTGTGTGCCACTACGCCCAGCTAATAAGATCTTTCTGAAAGACATGACATAGAGCAAAATTTTACCACATGTCTTCAGTGAAAAATTAAACATTGTCAAAGCACATATTATTTTAGGGTACTTAATTCTATGAGGTTTCTGAACTATTCATTTCAAATAAATTTTTTTCATAAATATGCAAACGAGTATTCTCTGCATGTGGTATAAGTGATTTCCTACATGTATCTTTTGGAATGAACTAATTTTTCATTTTTAAAGTCAGTTTCAGTACTTATAAATCTTTTTTTCCTCTCATTAATTTTTAAGTTAAAATCTTTAACATGAATTTATTTTATATTTGTATGAAACAAATCTTTGTATATGTTTGCATAAAACACATCTTTTAAAATTATTTCACATTATACCTGGCCATATTGTCCAAATATCTTTTGTTTATCCCTTAAAGGTATTGGGAATGTCTGAGAATTTATTCTTAGAATATCCTTTCAGAAGATGAATAACACCATAGCACATAACATGTCTAATACAAAAAATTATCATGATAATATTCTCTAAAATTTCTCACATTTGTTAAATTCTTATGATAAAATTGGTAATAAAAATTGCTCAATGACAAATAGCATTGTGGACACCATGGTTCAATTGTTATTTTTCCCTGCTTATTTTTCTATTATATAGTAAAACTTTATGGATCTTTCACTTAAACTGTATCTTCAAATTTAGATTGTGTTGAAATTCTAATTTAATGGAAAAATTATTTCATAGTTTTTCAATGAAAATAATCTTTTACTGATTGACTTTCAAGGGTTTTGTGATTAAACAAATAGTTCTTATTTTCTTGATGATTCTATTTTTGAAGATGCTATGGTAATGTAAAATGCACAACTGAGACTCAGACTTTGTCTTAAGACTTATTTTTTAAAGAAATAAAGATGAATAAAAACTTTTACAGTGATTCAAAATATCTAGGTCTAATTGTTGTAAAAGTTGAAATGTGAACAGATAAATAGTGTTGCTTTAAAACCTCTAAATATGGCAGTAGATAGATTTATATAGATGGATCTTCACTTGCGAAGTCTACTGACTCTCATAGAATAATCTCATGTCTGCATAAATAACAAGTGCCATAAATCACCCAATTACTCTTTTGGGGGAATTCATTTCTATGCATAAAATTTCCCTTTATTAGCCTTTAATTTTGCTTTTTATTTGTACTTTGGATAAATCAAACAAGAGAATACATGTGGTATTTAAGCTTGTGTGTCTGATTTATTTCACTTAACTATAGGTTTTCAAGGAGATCTATTTTCCTACAAATATCTCGTTTATCTTTCTTTATAGCCAAGTAGTATTCCAGACCATTCGGGAAATCAGTATGGCTATTTCTCAAAATTCGGAAAAAAATTTTCCTTTGACCCATCTATTTCCTTTCTAAGTATCTTCCCAGTAGAGCTAAAGGCAGCACATTACAGCAATACATGGATACCAATGTTTATGGCAGCACAGTGCACAATAGGTAAATCTTGGAAGCAGCCTATATGTCCATCAACAGATGAATGCATAGGAAAATGTAGTACCAAACTATTTTTTTCTTTAGCCTGTAGGTACTGACTAATCTCTGAAGAGAGTAAATTCCACACTTTTTTGCCAGGCTAAAATAGGGAGAATTGCCTGGTTGTGCAGACAAAGAATTTAGGGATCCACTTGATTTTTAAACTTGACTTCTTAATGTTGGTTGCATCCCCAGACATTTCAGATGTCTCCCGCTAATTGCTGCAGTGCATACAGCATGCTTCCTCTTTAGGTTTTCTCATATTAGATAAATTATTAGCTTTTCAATTTCAAACTTGTTTCTATCACTAATTGCTAGTTTATTCTTTTAAAATTACCGTCTTATTCCTTTTTAGAATTTAATTGTCTGTTTGGTGTGTGCATTAGTCAGGTTTTCCAGAGAAATGGAACTAATAAAATGCATGTAATTATAGCAGGAGCAGAAGCTGAATAGTCTCACAATGGTCCTCGGCAGGCTGGGGAAATGGTGTTTGTTCAATCCAAGAAGCTGGAAGCCTCTCAGTGAGAGAGGGGTGTGTGTGTGTGTGTGTGTGTGTGAGTGTGTGTGTGTGTGAGAGAGAGAGAGAGAGAGAGAGAGAGAGAGAGAGAGAGAGAGAGAGACTAGCGATACAGCCTTAGTCTGAAGCTGAAGGCTGAAGGTCTGAAAACCCCCGGAGAGCAGTTGGAGTCTGATGTCCATGGATCAAAGAAGCAGCAAAAAATTGTACCGGCTCAAGAAGGGTGCTAGTAGTCCCAGCTTTCCTCTTCTGTTTTCTCATTCTGTTCTGGCCTCTGGCACAGTGGGCAGCCTGTACCCACCCTTCCCTGGCCCATGTGCCTCTCTTCCCTGGGCACATCCTCACACACACACTCAGAGTTATGCTTCACCAATTTTTTAGGCATCCGTCAATCCAGACATCACACCACAAAATAAACATCACATTGCATTTTCAGTAGAGAGATAAGCACATATATTTAATTGCTATGCACATTAATTATCATGCTTCTCTGGAATTTTTTCTAAATCTAGTCTATAAGATTTTAAGCTTATGGGTGCATTTTGTCCTTTAGCTCTGCAGTCTTTTAATATAACGGCCTAAAAACAGTGTAGCTTTCCTTTTTAATAAACTAGAAATATGGTTGTGACCTATACAATATACTGCTACGCCCAATCACCTGCTATGTACATTTGCCAGCAGGATGGAATTTTGGCATTGTGAGTACCAACATCTCCGTGCATGTCTCACATATTGTATGCTTGAAAATGACTTTTCTTTGTATATCATTTCAGTGTGTGTATTTAGTTTCATTGATACTGGAAAAATGTCTTTGACACATATTTACCACTAAGGCAAAACCTGTCACTGAGCAAGCATTTGACTACTTGGCAAATGGAATGGATAGCACCTCATTCTCAGGGAGAGCTTAATAATGCTTAAGGAATAATAGCGGCTGGATGTGAAATAAATATAGATGTGACTGAAGGAAAAGATGATAAGACTGCCTCTATGCGTAAAATACTAGCCTGCATTTGTTAGGTTTAATAAAATATACAAATGGAAACTCAAGTGCTTTTTCATCAAGGGAAATCAAGGGAAGATGTTATATATTACTCCACTCCAAACGTTGCATACTTCAGAACTTTGAAGATCAGTTTTGGCATGTACCATTGTCGAATTAGCATGGAAAAAGGTTTGCTCACTCTGGCATTACTCACTTTCATTATTCATTTGTACTTCTCCATGTCAGTCCATAGAAATTCAAAGAAAAAGTTAAAAAAACACAATCAGAACATAATCAGCATAGAAACCAAGGCCAATTTCTCAGTTCACTTGGCTTTGTTTTCACAGATGTAGGATCAGATTTTATTAAGTTTGAAGAACTTGGCCAGGTCAAGATACATTAACTTTTTAATCAATAAATATCATTTCTTAAGAGGCTTCTTTTTACAAAGCTAGCTATGCTAGTAAATTCTCCGGTCGTACTTCTGAAATTCTCACATATTATAGATATTATGGATGATGTTATACTCAGCTCAGTAAAATTTATTCATGCCCCAAACTTAGCCTGCTCAAAGAATAAAGCCCAGAGGAGGAGTAGGGATCATAAAAAATGCTTATTCTTTGAATGGCAGCAGAGATTCAGGATCTCTCGATTGTTTTGTCAAAGAGAATCTTGGTTTCTTTTGTATTGTATATCTGAGTAGACATTTACACTAATCATACCAGTCACACACTTTAGTGCTTACAAGCAAAATATTTCACTAGATAAGTGATCATACTGGCTTTGGGAGGTGAAGTTTGTGAATTTTGAACTATTTAGTTCAGTAGGTAAAAAGCACAACCCAGATTATTAAGAAATTAGCTTCTTGGCAATATTAACTGGAATACAAAGTTCTGAATATAAAACAGGCAAAAGCAGCCAACATAACATAAAAATTATATTCACAAAGTCCTAGGCCTAAAGTTTAAATTTTTGTTCTAGAGACTCTCATTCAAGGATTGTATCAGTGAAGGTCTTCATTCAGGGATTATATGAGTAAACTAGAAATAATCCTACTTTGTGCGTTAGATAATGTTTCAGCCTCCTGCTTACTAATAAAGAAATGAGAGTGGCTTGAGCTGGCACAGAACTCTCAGAGCTCAAAGTGGTGTCATGACTGTGTGTTAGTGAAAGGATGAAATGAATTGGGTGAATAAAGAGAATAGAAAAGTGAAGTTTTGGGACACCAAGTGACAGTGTGAGCCTGTATGTATATCTGCAAACACTTGGCGCATTTCCTTTTAGAACAGAACATTTATAAGAATTGAACATCATTCAGATATTGCTGCAAATTAGCTAGAGTACTTGTGGCCAAGAGAGTTCAAGTGTTTCTTTCCAGCCACTGTTCTCTTCTCCTAAAGGAGCTGGACACATTTCCTGGCCATACTGTGTTCTTTTATGCTTTCATGAGTTTACTCATTCTGAGTTCTCTTTTGGGAAGCAGGTCTCTTGTTTGGTGAATTCCTGTGTGTAATGTCATTGAGAATCTTGCACCCTCACTCTCCTCTACAAGATGTGTGTGTGTGTGTGTGTGACATAAAATCATACCCACGTATTATGCTGAATAATATACATTTATTTGTATGGGTTGAAGAGCAAGGGAGAATGATTTTAACTGGTGTCTTGGTAGCAGGCCAAGGATAACTGCAAACTATAGAACTAGAGTAAATGAGGTGTGTGCAATTCTTGCAGATAAGCTGGGCTTTAGGTCTAGTGTTGAAATTTCCCCATTATGACATAGGAGAGTATTTCTCCTAATTCTCCCTAATTTTCCCTTCCATTTAGGAAGTATACATTTATTCAATGGTATTTAAAACATCATGGAGGACATATTCTTATTTAGGCAACTAGAATTAGAGCATGGTTTTGAAAAACAAGCAGTGATGAAGTTACTAGAAGTTGTACAGCAGAGCTCTGGGATAGTATCAGAAATTAAGACAATAGACAACCCAACATATAGTTGAGATCAGCAGAAGTTTTGTAAATTGGTGTAAATATTAAAATCGTCGAAAAATGTGAGGTGTCTATAACAAAAATATTTTAGAACTGCATTTGCTAATGAAATCTGACAAGGTCTCTTTATTTAAAGGACTTTACTAATTTAATGATGTTGAACCTATATGTGTTAAAATCCACCTTAAATCTCCTTTACAGCATCTATGGAACTGCCTCACTGTGTCGGAGTAACACACCACAGCCCCAAAGCCCTTCCTCTCTTGGTGATTCAGTGGGGTGTGGGTGTGTGTGCACATGTTCATGCCTGCGCAGACACCATCCCTATTTTCAGTGTAAACATTTCCTGAAATCATTAGGTAAAGAGTGCATTAAGTAATCAATAGTGCTGGCTCTTTGGAGCCATGTGGAAATTTTCCCTAGTTTTGTGAAACATTCCATTCAACTGTGTGACTAACCATGAAGAAAGTGTTCCAATTTTGGCCGGGGATATAGCTCAGTGGCATAAGCGCCTGCCTAGCAAGTGCAAGGTCCTGAGTTCGATTCCTGGTACCAAAAAGAAAAAAAGAGTTTCAATTTGATTTCTTTTTTTTTTCTCAGATTCTGTTTTTCTATGTTAT